>NC_133202.1:22231641-22294141 GCF_958299795.1 Porites lutea
TTGATGGCCTTCTGCTGCAACCGGCGATCAATCTTCTATTCATTCCAACGCGCAATAGACTTCCTCAACTCTCAGCTGGCTCCTACAAAATTAGTGCCCCTGTCAGAAAAAATCTCTTTAGGTGGTCCTCTTCTACTTATGAATTGGTGGAGAATCATAATAAAATCATCTGTTTCGAGTGAGGGCGTCGCATCCAAATACACAGCGCGAGTCGTGAGACATGTGAACAAAAATCCCCATCGTTTCACGGTTCCGCGGCCCCACTTGAACGTTAATGGTCCGAACAAGTCAACACTACTATTGATGGTACAGCCATAAACACAGCTTCTGCAATACCTAAATGTACAAAAGAAGATGAACTACCTGGAATGTCCGACCAAAAAAGAACACAGACGAGATTATTACTGTCTGAGTTAAAGCTGATAATAATTGATGAGATTTCAATGGTTGCTAACATTACTCCACTTCATATTCATCAACGATTAAAAGAAATATTTGCTACCACCAACTCGCAACTTTTTGCTGGTATAAGTATCATCGCTGTTGGCCATTTATATCAACAGCTACCACCAATTCGCAGGAAACCGGTTTTTGAGAATCATATAGATGACATTTTTAATGTTTGTCATCCTTGGCATGTATTTCAAGTGATTGAATTACATAAATAATGAGGCAGAAGGATGACCAACCATTTATTGAACTATTGAACAGATTTAGAACTGCATCCCAAAATGATGAAGATATTCAGTGCATTAATTTAAGAACAACAAGTTCATCAGATGACAATTATCCATCTGATGCTCTACACATATGGGCTGAAAACAATTTGGTAAACCAACACAACAATACAAAATTAGAAAAGATTCTCAAACCTATGTTTACTCTATCAGCTACTTAACAATTATTCTTTGAAATCGAGGTGAATAGTGGCAAAATATTTGCCGAGCCGCGAAAGCGGCGAGGTAAATATTCGCAAAGCCACTATTCACCGAGATTGAAAAGAATAATTGTTTTAGTATATATACACGAAGTGATCTCAACAAAATCAGGGTGGAAACCATTAAAAAGCACGATTTCATTGACAGATCAAATCACGCGTAATTTTAAAAATAGTAGTCTGAATTTCATCCGATTACTTTGCTTTAATTCATGCAAAAAGTAAACCACGATTTTCAAGTGGCAAACCGAGAAATATCGTTTGGAGATGTCTGCATGATACAGAACTGCTTTATTTTTTTCGATTGTAACTCATGTTTAACGCATGCAGTACAACTCTGAACCGGTTGTACTAAATTCTATAATCAATAACGCACATGAAATAAACACACACACGGAACACTTAGTTCAAAAACACAATAATTTGCTTTAATTGAAAAGAAGCTATTTGGTCCTTAACGAAGAAAAAAACAAGGAGACAAGAAAGAAAAGCTAACAGAATCATTACACTTGACGGAAGAAAAAAATAGCAAGAAGGTCGAATTATAACATCGATCTCAGAAAAATTCGCGTAAACAAAATCACTGGCCGCCGAAACCACAAAGCGGCTCTAAATGAAAAACCTACCAACTCTCCGCAATGATTCTTCATTCGCAGTTCAATTTAGCATTTCAGTTTCGAAGACAAGAGCAATTTTTCTGTTTAAGATAAAGATTAAGCTTATCGAAATGTTTGAACTAAACCAAAGAATGCTGGGGATGCGATCCGCTGAATATCAAGCGACAATCGCGCGAAAATTTTTCATAATTATACATAATTATGCGAATGTTTAGACAATCAACCAATCAAAATCACTACCCGGTTTTCGGGTAGTGAGTGACGTCACTGGACGGAGAAAACGACTCGAAAACGACTCGAAGCAATCGGATGAATTTCAGACTATAAAAATAGATCTTTGCAGAATTTTCAAACATGGCATTCAAACATGGCATTTCACAAGTTTATCATTTCGCAAACAACAGCGTAATGGCTTAAATGAAACCGCTAGAAGTTTGAACTGTTTCCTTACCTGAGAAGAAAAGTAAGGCTTTGTTGTTTTCTGTTGACTCGCCAAGTTTATAGCCAAAAGGGTTTGTTGTGTCGTTCTTCGCATGAAGCGCTGACAAAAATGGCAGCTCGGTTGCTCGAGGTAAGACGTCGTCTTCCTGTATCATTCTTTTTCCTGTTTACTAGAAACGTAGAATTTCTGCTAACATTTCCTTTTAAATTTGTTTGTCATAAATAAGCTTCGATTTTTGAGCCAAAACTTTCTTGTTAGAAAACGCTGAGTTTTTCACGAAACGGCTTCTTCTAAGCGAACACGCGGGAGTTGTAAATAATCCATCGAGCACAAAACTCAGCTACAGTAAATTGAAAAACGCCGTTTTGAATCCTTCCAAGTCTTTTCTTGCCTTAAGAAAAAGTCAGCCCTAGGATTTTGTCGACTTTTAAAAGATCGTTCTCTAAAAAAATGGGAAAAACACCGAGCTCACACATTATCCACTCGCTAGGAGGTGAATATTGCTGAATAGTCCGAGATAGAGAACCAATCAGATTGCTTAAATCACTAAGATCACTGAGTGTGTATATACTAAGGATCAATATCCTAAGAATCAATGTAAATAAATAAGATATTGTCAGAATCCTGAGAAGTGACAAATCTGACACAGGTGGACTTGATTATGAAATTTATTTAAAAGAAACTGCAAGAGTGATGCTTACAGTGAATATTCACATCTCAGACAGACTGATCAATGGTCAGATAGGTTCTTTGTTGAAGATAGATGTAAATCCCAATACTAAAAGGCCACCAATAATATATATTAAGTTAGATGATGATAAAGCAGGACAAAATATGATAAAAAACAGCAATAATAGATAAGATAAAGAACACAAAGCAGTACCCATTAAATCAATAATGGCAAAGATAAAAATTAGACCAGATAGACCATCATCACCTGAAATGCAACGGACACAATTTCCAATTACATTAGCATGGGCTTTTACTATACACAAAGTACAAGGACTGTCGTTAGACAGAATAGTAATTAGCTCTGAGCTAAAAAACAACGAAGCTTTAATTATGGTCAAATATCTGTTGCACTAAGCCGTGCTAAAACATTACAAGGTATTTACATACTTGAGAATTTGAAAAGAACCATGTTAGAGCAAATCCTAAAGTACAGAAAGAATATGAAAGATTACGGAATGCTACTGCACAAATGCCTACTAATCAAATAATGGGATCAATAATAAACCAAAGTGATCTATCCCTTTTAACTATCAGCCTTCTTAATATAAGATCTCTTAATAAACACAGTATTGATGCAAAGTTTGATTCTGCACTTTGTAATAGTGATATTATAGCTTTCACAGAAACACAACTTCTGCCCAATACTGATGACATTCAAATAAGACATAACTTACAACCATTTACATTATTAAGGCAAGATCATCTTTCAGACAGATTTTCTAGTTTAGCAATATGTACCAAAAGCAATATTGAAATCAAACAGTAGGAATACTTTCCAACGATCAATGCCATCAAATTTATTGTTATTAACCATGTCACTGACATAACCCTATGTATTATGTTACTTTATAGAAAACAGAGTTCAAATATTATGCAATACATAAATGGTATTAAACAAACACTAAATGATAATGATATCAATATTATTTTTGGTGATTTCAACATTAACTACTTAAGTGATGACGAAATAAAACCACTCAAAAGTTTAATGACTTCTCTTGATTATAAACAAGTTGTACAAAGTCCTACATTTGTTTCTGCTGGAAGTTTACTAGACCATGTTTATGTTAAAGGCAATTTTCAGACCATTCAATGTTCCGTACTAGCTGTCTACTACTCTGATCGCAATGCTGTTAATATTTCAATATTTTGAATAAGAACCATTCCTAATCAAAATAAACTAATTACTCAATTATTTGAATATACAGCTATACATGTATTTAGTTGAAATTAACAATTTAAATTTATCAATTATTTGAGTTTTTAAAATATTTATCTAGTCAAACTTCGTAACAGTAAAATACTAATTATTAAGAATGTTATCTAATAAGCTTCTACTTTAAAACAAACAATTTTCCTAGACGTGGGAAGACGGGACAACACCATTTGGTGGTGTTGATCATTACATATGACTGTCACCAAACAATAAAGTTGCACTGGAACTTTCAAAAGGTAAGTTCAAAAATAGATTACTAACATTAAAACCCACAACTAAGAACCTGCATGTTCCCAAGTTAGGCTGCCTAAACAGGTTCTTACATAAATGATAATTAGCACAAATTTGAGCGATGTATATTGTTAAATAGATAGGTAATTCTTATTTTCTAAAGTAAAGAATCCATTGAAGCTAATTTAAAGACCATTTAGTGATATATTCATGCAGCTTATTCCTTCATAAAATCTCTAAACAGTGTACTGTTACATTCTTGATTGCAGTTGGAGTGATAGGATACTAGTTTTTGTCCCCAAAGAGGATTGACTGAATGCTAACATAATCATCGTACTTGTCTAAGGGCACAAAATTTTTTCTATAGATTTAATTTAGACAATAAGAATTTGTTTCAAATTTTAGACTATACAGGTTCTTATAGAGGGGTCCTAACCGGTAAGTTTTAGGCTCATACTAGATATGAAAACCTGTGAAACTCACAGGCGACATAAAAGAATTGATACAAAGAAATCAACACATTACAGCCAAGGAAAATAGTAGCTAGAAAAGAAAGAAAAACCTCACAAGTTTTTACACTGAGGATGACCTACTGTAGATTTTAGCCTAGCTAACAAGTTTTTAGTCGTGGCTTTTTACTGTATAAGAACCTTGTTATGTATATGGTTGTTTTTACCATATTTAGCTGTTTGTTGTTTATGTAAACTAGGATGCATCTTACATGAAGGAGGCATTAAAAGCATGCCATCTTGCTAGGTTGTCGCGTTGTGTAAACCGAACATGGTGTCAGAAGTTTATGCTTATTTTACCGCGAGCTAGATACGCTCAACAAGAGAAGTCCAGTTTACAGTCAGTGAAAGCGGTTCCGGGCATAGCGGACCAATTTTCAAGCGAATTCAAGCGACTGAGAGCTTCTCAAGCTGTTTAGTTCACTGGACCACGTGCGAGCATAGAGCAATGCCAGCATCTCCAGAAGCGGCGACGCCGCCGCCGGTTCAATTAATCAGTGTTCCTTAAAATTTTCCAGTACCAAGCGCTGTGGTTTGAAAAGGCGATCTCACCAGTAACTGGGAATTTTTTAAGCAACAATGGTAGGATTACGAAGTGGCAACAGGATTGGATCAAAAAAGTCAAGCGATTCGTGTGGCGACCATTCGTTCAGTCATGGGAAAAGACTGTCTCCAGATCTTTCTTAATCTTAACTATTCTGATCCCTCAAACCTTGATCCATTTTCCGGAGAAAATCACGAGACGTAGGTCCTTCTTCAGAAGTGTAACCGGTTTTAATGAAAGCAAAAATTCACGGTGAAACGAGAAAGCGTTTTCACCGGCGAGCACAATGTGACAAAATGCAAGAAATCAAAACAAGCTAGCTCTCACGTGATCCTATGACGAAGCACGTCTAACCTATGTTACATAACAAGGAAAACGTGACATGAGAAGGGAAACGCGTGACAGAACACTCCCCGTCTGGTATTTCAAAAAATGCCACTATAGAAGAAAACGAACAGTAACTTTTCTGAAAACAAAGTTATAAGCTTGTAACAACGTTATAAGTATAATCTCCAGCACTTAGCTGAGACAGTTCATCCAACTGAGGTTTCCATCTTCTTGAAATCACTCTCACTTCTGAGCAGAATAACTTCATTTACTGGTCTTGTGTAGGTCCTAACGGATCCATCTTTGGCTGTCACTAGCTCCACCTTACGCACTTTGCCATCTGCACTGACATGGGCTCGGGTTATCCGAGCAAGGGGCCAGCAATTTCTTGGGAGATCCTTAGAGCAGAGGAGGACCAGGTCTCCTTCCTGCAGGTTCTTTGCTTCTTGCTGCCACTTTCTTCTCGGCTGGAGCATTGGCAGAAACTCCCTGCGCCATCGGGCCCAGAAAACATTTGCCAGATGCTGGACTTGTCTCCACTGCTTACTGTATAGTTCTTGTTGAGTGAAATTTCCTGGCATCGCCTTCAGGCTTTCAGACTTTTGTGTGAGTAGGGTGGCAGGTGTGAGAATCTCTGGCATGTCTGGGTCCGATGGAACTGGTATTAGGGGTCTGGCATTCACTATTGCTGTAACTTCAGCCATCAGCGTTGAGAGAACCTCATGAGTAAGATGCCTGGGTCCAAGGTCGGCAAAAATGGAATCCAGGATTCTTCGGGTAAACCCCTATCATTCGTTCCCAAACGCCCCCTGCATGAGAGGCGTGAGGGGGGTTAAAGATCCAATCGCAACCCTCAGCGGCCAAGTACGACTGGATGGCACCTTCATCCATCTCTTCAAGGCAGGACTGGAGTTCGTTGTGTGCATCAACGAAATTAGTACCGCAATCAGAGCGAAGTTGCACAACTGGACCCCGTATTGCAAGGAATCTACGCAGTGCATTGATGAAACTGGAGGTGTCCATTGACTCTAATAGTTCTATGTGAATGGCTCTAATTGTCAAGCATGTGAAAAGTACGGCCCAACGCTTGCTGTTTGCCACTCCTCCCCTTGTGCGACGAGCACTTACTGTCCAGGGTCCAAAAACGTCAAGGCCAACGTAACTGAAAGGCGGAACAGGGGTAAGGCGTTCGACGGGTAAATCGGCCATTTTCTGGATTTGCTGTCGACCCCTCAGCTTCTTACACTTTATGCAACTGTTGATAACGCTGTTAACAATTCGCTTGCCTCCGATAATCCAGAATCCGCTGCTTCTGATCAGGCCGAGAGTGAAATGCCGTCCTTGATGTTGCACTCTCCCATGATAGTAGGTAACTAGAAGAGTGGTCACGTGATGCGAACTTGGGAGAATCAAGGGATGGCGTTCTTCATAACTAAGACCTGCTTGCTCTAATCGGCCACCAACTCTAACGAATCCTTCCTTGTCGATCACTGGGCTCAGTTTGAGGAGCGGACTTGATTTTGGCAGTCTTTCAGAACTTCTGAGGCAGTGTATTTCCTCTTTGAAGGCTTTATACGGGACATTTTGGATAATCAGGGACTTTGCTTTGCTAAGGTTGTGGACAAGGGCTGTCTTCTGACTCTTGTGTGCACCAGGCTCTTCAGATGTCTTTTGTTGGTGCAACTGGACAAGCGAGATCAGTCGTGCAAGTGCCTTCATAAGGGCCTCCCACCGTGAGAACCTGCAAAAACGGCTGGTTTCTAGGGATTTGTTTTGCAGAACCCGTGTAGCCAGAGACTTCACAAGAGGGCGGACTTCAGGATCGTCCTCTGTGGGTAGCGCGGCATCGCTGCTGATCGTTTCATTTACAGATGAACCATGGTGGTAAAGGAACTGAGGGCCGCTGTGCCAAATGCTGTCTTGGAGGTTCTGTGCCTGAACTGATCGCGTGGCTAGGTCAGCGGGATTCTTCTGGGTTGGCACGTAAAACCACTTTTCTGGAGATGAGGATTTCCTGATTCGCTCCACTCGGTTGCTGACATAAACGTAGAATCGACGACTTTCGTTGCTGATGTAACCTAGGACGACTCTACTATCCGAACAGAATGCAACAGCCTGAAGATCAAGGTCCAATTCTTCAATGATGAGCTCTGTCATTTCAACTCCCAATACAGCAGCGCAAAGTTCCAGACGGGAAAAAGTGGTAGCGTGGGACGGAGCTAACTTCGCTTTACCCAGGACGAAGGAGACTTGCATGTTCCCATCACACTAAATGGTCCTGAGGTATGAGACAGCGCCAATGGCCTCCTTGGATGCGTCACAGAAGGTGTGCAACTCCCGTCGACTAACAGCTTTGAGTGAGGTAGTTGTGTAACAACGCGGCACTCTCAGGAGAGTTAAGGCTTGGAGGGCTTGGCACCATGCTTTGCTATCATTGCTCTTAGAAGGAGCTTGCCTTTGACAGCAACTGGAGCGGCAAGTCCTAGAGGGTCATACAGGCTGTTAACGACAGACAATACGCCTCGTCTTGTGAACGGTTTCGCTCCTACATTGGCTTTGAAAGTGAATGAATCGGCCGATATGTCCCACAATACACCCAAAGACCGCTGCGCTGGAATTGTATCCTTTGAGAGGTCCAGATCCCGAAGGTCGGCAACTCGATCTTCAATCGGAAAGGCTTGAGTTACCTCTGGAAGGTTGGATGCTATCTTGTGTAGATGCAGATTAGCTGTGGCTAACATGGCTTGTGTTCTACGCAATAGGTCTACGGCTTCAGTAGGTTCCGCAACAGATTTAAGTCCGTCATCCACATAAAAGTTGTTATCAACAAAGTTCTTAGCATCAGAGCCAAATTCCTGCTCCCCGACTTCGGCGGTTTTCCTGAGGCAGTAAGTGGCTACTGCTGGAGACGACGTGTTTCCAAAGACATGAACCTTCATTCGATATTCAATAAGCTCTCCATTAGGGTCATTGTCTTTGTACCAGAAGAATCGTAATAGGTCCCTATGATCCTCTCTAACTAGGAATGAGTGGAACATCTGCTCAATGTCTGCCATGAAGGCCACGGGCTGTTGGCGGAAACGTATCAAGATGCCAAGTAAGTTTTTTGTCAGATCTGGTCCTGATAGCAAAATTTTGTTTAGAGAGATTCCTGCGGTCTCAGCTGCGGAGTCAAAAACCCCCCTAATTTGTGTGGCTTTTGGGGGTGGTAGACACCAGAGTGGGGTAAGTACCAGTGAAGAGTAGGTGGGTCTGACTGTATTTTCGGTGCAGGTTCAGCATGTCCATTGTCAAATAGTTTCTGCATGAAATCGAAATAATGCTGTTTCATCAGAGGTTTCTTGTCTAGAGAGCGTCGTGTAGACTTCAAACGTTTTAGGGCTTCTTCTCGGTTATTTGGGAGCTTTTCAATCCCATCGCGGAGAGGTAAGGGCGCCTCCCAGTTACCTGATTCGCTCTTTGTCAGCGAGTGTTTCATGATCTGGACGAACTTCCTATCTTCCACCGACGTTCCTGGTTTGTTGTCGTCCTTAGTTCGCACGAACACATCTTCTCCCAGACCATCTTCAGACCTCCTTTTAAAGTTTCCCTCCTTCAGGTCGTCTATAGGTTCTGCAGTCGGATGGTGTTTGACGTAGAAGCGGTTACTGCAGGGTAGTAGAAGAGAGGGTGTACCATTATCAAGAACTCGTGTTCTGAAACATGAAGCCTCACTTGGCTTGTGGGCACCATCTAAGCATGCATTTCCTAAGACTACCCATCCTAGGTCAAGGCGTTGAGCCCAAGGTGCATCCCTGGGCCCCATCAAGTCAAAGAGCTTAGGCTTGGCTAGGGAACAGTTACTCTGATCGTCAATGACCACGTACACCTTGACCTTGTCTTTAGGATGCCCATTTTTGTAAACGTAGGCTGGGCAGATCTTTGAACAGGATTTTCCCCCAACTGCATTTCCACACAGTTCTGTACAGTTGGCTGTGACCTTAGCTGGCTCCCCGCCTTGCTGAAGGGCGTCTTCGGGCTCTCTGGTTTGTGTTTCTTGTTCACTTGGAGGGTCAATGTGTAATGCTGCAACATGTTTATCACTTTGGCATTCGGCACATTTGATTACTGCTGTACAGTCTTTGGCTTGGTGGCTAGTTGAAGCAAGACAGCGAAAACATATTCGGTACTGGCTAAGTAAGTCCTTCCTTTCGGTGAGGGACATGGCTCTGAAGGCACGGCACTTGCCAATGGGGTGAGATAGTTTGTGGACGACACACCATTTGTCTGGATCCCGCGCAGAAAAGTGAAGGTGTGGAGGACCTGAAACCTCAGTTTTGTAAGCCGATAGGCCTTGTCCCGACGGGGAGATCGTGTTAGACTTAACAGGAGGCTTAACTGAGTGTGAGCTCTTCTTGCCAGGGTCCTCAATCATAAGGTAGGGGTCGTTGCGTTCCCGTGCAATTTCTTCGATAAATGATGCGAACTCAATGAATGAACGATATTCCACTTCATGCTGACGTTTGTAGCGATACGCATGTCTTTGCCATCTTGCCTGGAGATCTTCAGGTAGCTTGACAAGGACTGGTTTCAGAAAGGCTGGCTCGTCAAGAATTTTGAGGCCGGTAAGTCCGCCATCTTCTTTCGCACATTTCAATTCCAAGAGGAGATCCCCTAGTTCTTGCAGACCTTTGTTGTCTTTGGCATTCAGTGATGGGAATGCAGTTAGCTTGTCCAGGTGTACTTGGGTGACGACAGCTGTTGAGCCAAAACGTTCTCCTAACTTCCTCCAACATTCTTTAACTCCCTCGGTCGGGTTCTCTATATATGCATTTCGTAAACGCTGAATGAGTCTCTTAGAGTCACCAGTAGCATGCTCCGCCATGAGGGCAAGCTCTTCGCTTGGCGAAATGTTTACCTCTCTTATCATGTTCTTGAAGGCTGCTTTCCAAGTATTGAAGTTTTCAGGGGAGCTGTCAAATTTCTCTATTTTGTTGGCAATGAGCTCCCTTCTGGAGAGAAACTGAACGAAACCTTCCATGCGGTCAGTAGGGTTAGGATTGAAGGGCGGTGCTCCCGGATTGAGCTCTTTCGCAAAGCAGGGCTTCTCTTCCTTGACTGGGAAGCCGCGGGCGGAGAGGTTCTTTGCTTCACGATTACGGTCATGATGATCTTCATACGGTTTTAAACCTTCAAATTGACTGTCAATGAATTGCTGAACACGCTTATCGGAATCTTCGATTGGTAAATCTATTGTCTGAAAATCAAGGTTCAATCCAAGTTCCTCGTCAATAGCTTTTGCGCGGGCGACGGCAACAGCTGCTTCCTGTTCTGCGCGTAGGGACTCCAAATGTGCTTCTTCCTCGCGTTTTCTCCTAGCAAATGCCAACTCATCTTCTCGTCTCTTCCTTTCTTCTTGTTCTAACGCCAGCGCGGACTTGGTTTGAAATTCGGAAATTTTCCTTTGCATTTCGGCCTTTTTTAATGCCGCGGCCGCCTCGCCTTTTGCATGGGCCCGTAGTGCGTTCGAGGAAACGGACGACTTGGAAGCAAGTGACCCAGATCGAAAGGATCCTAATTCCAGTAAGAGGTCATTTTTCCGGTCCAACCCTTCGTTAATCGCTGCCTGGACGAGTTCCTTCCGAGTTCTCATCATTGCTTCGACTGTTTGTCTCTCTTCCTGATGTTCGGGCAAGCTAGCGTGCACTGTAAAATCCATTAATGAAATCAACGCAAGTTCATAATCACTGAACGACGAACGCAAGTCTCCTACGGCCTTACGTAAGGCTTCCACAGAATCTGGAGTTTCTTTGAGCTTTGAAATCGCTTGACTAGTTCTTTCCCATATTTTTTCAAGTTTTAGTGAGTCAGACTGCAGTCTGTTTTCGATCAACTTCGCGGTGGGCTTCGAGAGTCGTTTTGCTCGCGTGGATTCTGAATGCTTGGCGTTATCTTCGACGACTGTGTTTTCGAGCGAAAACAAACCCATTTCCACTTTCTCGGGGCCTTCCTTTGAGCTCCCATGCTTGGATACCTTTGTAACGGGCGAATTTGAAGGAGCCTCTTCCAACTGGCTGGATGAACCGTGTTTTTGAGTTTCGCTTGGTTGCTTGAGCGTTAAATCCACGAGGTTGTCTGGCTCGGTGTGATCGGCCGGCGATAAATCTCTCGTTTCACTATCCTGATCCCTCAAACCTTGATCCATTTTCCGGAGAAAATCATGAGACTTAGGTCCTTCTTCAGAAGTGTAACCGGTTTTAATGAAAGCAAAAATTCACGGTGAAACGAGAAAGCGTTTTCACCGGCGAGCACAATGTGACAAAATGCAAGAAATCAAAACAAGCTAGCTCTCACGTGATCCTATGACGAAGCACGTCTAACCTATGTTACATAACAAGGAAAACGTGACATGAGAAGGGAAACGCGTGACAGAACATTAACTTTGGCGATGAAGAAATCACGATCACGTCATCGTTGTCTGCGCTAGAAGATTACTTTCTTCCTAAACGAAACGTAGTGTACGAAAGGTATGTTTTCAATTCCTGTATTCAAACACCTGAGGAAACTGTTGACGGCTATGTTAATAGGCTGAGGAAACTAGCATCCTCTTGTCAGTTTGGAACACTCACCGAAGAGATGATTCGTGATAGGCTTGTCATTGGCATACAAGATACCGGCACAAAAGCTAGATTGCTCCGAGAGAAAGATTTATCCTTGGATAAGGCTCTCGACATGTGCAAATCGAGTGAGATTACAAATAAACAGATCAAGTCGCTTCAGCACGAAAACAAGCAGTCGAATGAAGAGCTTCATCTAGTCCAAGACAAAAGTAAAACTAAGACCAAGAAACCAAGACCTTCAAATTCAACAAGACCACTAAAGGTTCAAAGAAAACGTGGAAATGCAAGTTTTGTGTTTGTCAAGAAAAGATAGCCGTGGAACCGTCCATTTTGCAGAAGAAGCTCAAGTCGATGATTATGATTCAGAGGAATCCTCACTGACGATAGAAGACATTTCTGCAATTAAAGGGCATGGAAAGCAAATGATATCCAGCATTACATTTTTGGTAGATGATGATGAGAAAGTACCGTTAGTTTGTCAGTTAGACACTGGTTCCACTTGCAATGTGATCAGCTACACGGATCTAGTCCAGCTGTTGCAAGATGGCAATCCTCCCCTTAACGTACCTTCATGCAACCAGTAGGTGTAACCACCCTCACTGTAGTAAGAAGAGGAAAACAGTACGACCTGCAATTCCAAGTAGTAGAGAGCCCTAATAAGCCCCTTCTATCAGCTGAGACGTGTGCGCAGTTGGGTCTTCTTAAGGTGGAGATAAAACCGTATGAAGAGGTCCACTCACTGGAAAGCAAAATCCTCACTAGAGAGCAAATTATGGCCAACTACAGAGATGTTTTTGAAGGATTAGGACATATTGGGAACACGACCATTGTCACTGATCCTCTGGTAAAGCCCACACAGCACTCTCCACGCCGAGTCTCAATAGCCCTCAGAGATAAAGTTAAAGAAAAACTGGAGGACTTAGAAAGCAAAGGAATTGTGGAAAAGGTCACCATACCAACAGAATGGATTAGCAGCATGGTAGTGGTCACCACGCCAAGCAAGATAAGAATTTGACTTGATCCCCAAGATCTGAATAAAGCAGTCATTCGCCCCAAGTATCAAATGCCAACTTTAGACGAATTACTACCCAAGCTCAGTAAAGCAAAGGTATTCACCACTTTGTATGCTAAAGATGAATTTTATCAAGTTGGATTAGATGAGCAGAGCAGTCTGAAGACCACATTCTGAACACCCGTTGGCCGCTACAAGTATAACCTAAGGTTACCTTTTGGAATTAATCTAGCTCCAGAAGAGTTTGAACGTAAACTCCATGAGAAGCTGGAAGGTCTTCCTGGGGTAGCAGTGATAAGGGATGACATATTGGTGATGGGCTATGGAGAAAATGAAGTTGAAGCCAATAGAAATCATGATGAGAACTTGACCCGCCTACTTGAGCAGGCTCGCAAAGCCAACCTACGCTTAAACAGCAGCAAGTTAAATCTTCGTAAGACGGAAGTCAAATTCATGGGTCATCTAATTACACAAGATGGTCTAAAGCCCGATCCGGAAAAATCAAGGCTGTTCAGCAAATGCCAAGACCCACATCTAAGAAGGAGCTGCTGGGGCTGCTTGGATTTGTAAATTATTTATCTAAGTTTCTTCCAACGCTGTCAGAAGTTGTGCAGCCACTGAGAGAAATGACCGCAAAGGAAGCAAAGTTCATCTGGTCACAACAGCATGAGACAGCATTCAAGGAAGTGCGTGAGCTAGTAGTCAAGCATCCTGTGCTTAAGTATTATAGTGTACAAGAACCAGTGTTGGTGCAGTGTGATGCCAGCGAACATGGGTTAGGAGCAACCCTTCTGCAAAACGGCCAAACCCGTTGCTTTTGCTTCACGATCTTTATCACAGACTGAGAGACAGTACGCCCAAATTGAGAAAGAGTGTTTGGCTATTGTCTTCTACTGCGAAAGATTTAGTCAGTACCTTGCTGGTCGTGAGAAAATCACAGTTGAAACAGACCACAAGCCGTTGCAGAGCATCTTCCGAAAGTCCATTCTTTCTGCTCCTTGTCGCCTGCAACGTATGCTACTAAGGTTGCAGCACTTCAATCTTGATGTTAACTATAAGCCTGGCTCGGGTAGGTCCATGCATGACCAGCTCTTAGAGACCATGGTTGACGGTACAACACCCAGGAACAAAGCAGTTGTTGCTAGATGAAACGGATTTTTTTTGCTGACAAACAACAAAGGGTTGCAGATTCAGCTGTTATTTTAAGAAAGGGAGTTTCCCCTTGCGGATTAACCGACAATCGGGCATTTTCCCATCTTGAAAGTGGTAAACAACGCCAGCTGTTATAATAAAAGAAGTAAATGCCGGCTTGATCTTGACCTTTCAGCTTTGAAGCAACGGCCAAAGTTTGCCGCTTTCTCGTTTGGCAGTTTGGTGACTAAAGATTCTTTTTACTTCAGCGAGAGCGAAGAAAAGGATTCGCGCTGCTCAGGAATGTTCTAAAGGTGCATTCGGATGTCCCGAAGTTGCTTCGGAATTAGTTCGAGATATCGTCGAGGTCTTTGATTTTTTATTCTTTCGAGGGAAAGAACTAATTATGAGGAAGTATTACTTCTGGAAGAAATAAAGAATAAATAACTACTATTATTTCTAGCTTGCCCAGGGTTTGACCCGGCTTACGTGTGACCCGTCATTTCAGATGAGACCCTAAATTGACGGATTAGCCGATTGCGCCACTAGCTCTGCGACACGAGGTTATTTGAGATGTGAAAAATAGCCATAAGTTATGCACGAGGTACGGGAAAAGTTTGTTAGTTATCGGCTTGTTTTGGGTATTTGACGTAGAGACACCGGAATGAGCTGGAGCTATCGCGAGATCACTTCTAGTTCTTTCGGCTACAATAAATACTTGAGGCGGAGCGCAAAGTATTAAAGGTTTTGCGATGCTGAAGAATGTCGGAAACTTGCAGTTTGTTTCCGAAGTGAGGCCAGAAGTCGTTCGAGATATCTCGAAATCAGTTTTGAAGAAAGTCAAGATTACACAAGTTACACCTGATACTTTCATAGAAAAACAATTGGGGGACAGAAATGTGTATAAAGTTTGAGAGTGAAGAGTTTTCGATTACTGCGAGGTTATTGCAACAGAAGACTGATTCGAAAGTGGAAGATCTAGGAAGAGGTACGGTCGTTTGCGTTGCGTGCAGACGAAGCGATTCAGAAAGCGAAAGATTACGGTGGCCGATAGGAACAAAACAGAAACACAAACTCAAAACAGAATCACAAAACCCAAAACAGAATCACAAAACTCAAAACAGAATCACAAAACTCAAAACAGAATCGCACAAAACCCAAAACAGAAACACAAAACTCAAAACAGAAACACAAACCCAAAGCAGAATCACAAAACTCAAAACAGAAACGCAAACTCAAAACAGAAACACAAAACTCAAAACGGAAACGCAAAACCAAAAACGGAAATACAAAATAGATAACAGAAAAAAAAACAGTAACACAAAACAGTGAATTAGCTAGGTTAGTAAGACAGACACGCGTAATCACAAAGGTTAATTAAACCTCATCCTCAGTGTAGAACATGGCTTCTTTGGTAAATCACTTTTCTCCCCCCCCCCCCCCCACTGTTTTCGTATTTCTATTCAGCACCAATTTGTTTTCATTAATGCTCTTCCCGCCTGTCTGGTTGTGAGCAATTTTGCTTCGCTGGAAGATTGCATACCCTCATATTGGTTCACTGGTTAGAAGTACGTTAGCATCGTTACGTTTTTGCCCCTTTACCACGGCATTCATATAACCGTAAGACAACTAGAATACCTGATTAACATTAAATATAATCTTCGAAGGAGAAATAACGAAAGTGCAGCTCACGAAATACGGTGAGCGGTACGCTATGAATTAAATGGACCAGGCTGTTTAATGGGTTATCGTTCCATGAAAAGATGCCTCAGATTTTGGATTTTTTTTTCTGGAAACACTGGTAAAATTAAATGCCTCCCATAAACAATTTCGACGTTTTTATCAGTCAATGACGTAAATAGCGTGTGATTCGCACATCAAACATCTTATCATGTAAGAGAGGCGAACGGTGTTCAAGGGCTACAGATACTAATGACCTTGGAAATAATGCTGATGAATGACAGACCGTGTATATAAAAAGGGTAATGACACATGTAAACTGAAATGTGCTTTATTTTATCTTTCTTCTATCCTACTCGCCGTAGAGATTACGACCCATCTTACCGAGTAGTCTCATGTTGAAGTTCTATCTCCAGCAGAAATAAATTATGAAAACGCAAGTTTCATGACCCCTTGTTGCTGAAAGTCGCCTAGATCATAGAGTGCAAGGCGCTCTCTGCATCCGATTTCTTTGTTTCACAAAAATCCCCACCCCATCTGCCCCTCGGCCTTCTCAAGACAGATCAGCCTACGCTTACGAGTGTGTCAACCCTACAACAGCCGAAAATGTGCAGCATGTATTTCAAAAAATTATGCACTTCGTCGCCTCCCCCAGTCCGGTTTGATACATCTTCCAACGAAGACATTTAATCAAAAAGCAATGCAAGCATTTTCTTTTGCATAATTGCATTGTTTCTCTATCGGTGTATTATCATAATAGTTGTTTTGTTTTAAATCTAGTTCAGAAAATTCAGGAGAAACTGTTGTAATAAGTTGCCCCCCACCCCCTTAGAAATTTTATACCACCCCGGAATCTCCGTGATTTTCCGTCTTGGTTGAGAACCCCCTAGAAAGCAAAATGAAAGCGAAATGTGATTTTTTCTATAAAGTGAGAAAAAAAATTGTTAATATTCATGATAATAGAGTACTAAAGTGTGACGTCATAAAAATGAAATTTATGCAATTATGGGATTTGTCAGGATATTCTGAAAGAACAATGTCCAAGAGGCCTACTTGCCAAAAATGAGCATTTGGGGGCAAATTGTCTCTGAGATCGTAGCCCAGTTATGTTTACAAAACTCCATACAAACCCTTCTAAATTTTTTTTGGGTCGACCCGTTTTGAGTTTTGTGTGTCTCTTTGAGTTTTGTGATTCTGTTTTGGGTTTTGTGTTTCTGTTTCGAATTTTGCGATCCTGTTTTGTGTTTTGTGATTCGGTTTTGAGTTTTGTGATTCTGTTTCGAATTTTGCGATCCTGTTTTGTGTTTTGTGATTCGGTTTTGAGTTTTGTGTTTCTGTTTCGAATTTTGCGATCCTGTTTTGTGTTTTGTGATTCGGTTTTGAGTTTTGTGATTCTGTTTTGGGTTTTGTGATTCTGTTTTGAGTTTTGTGATTCTGTTTTGAATTTTGCGATTCTGTTTTGAGTTTTGTGATTTTGTTTTGGGTTTTGCGATTCTGTTTCAGGGCTTCGTGATTGTGTTTTGGGTTTTTTGATTCTGTTTTGAGTTTTGCGATTCTGTTTTGTTCCTATCGCCCTTGTCAACAAGGAAAAGCAAAACGCAGTTACCGTGGTTTCGTAACCGTTGTGATAAGCATCATTATCATTGTTCTTCTTTTAGTCTTGTTTGTAAGAGTAGGTGTTTTTATTCTTGTTTTTGCATTGCGTGTTATTGCTTTTCATGTAATAATTTTATTAAAGCTTCTGTTGCGATGTTGTACCGACGTGAAGCATCCTCGGTATGGAGATTCTGCATTTGCCAGCGAGTTGGAGTGTACTGATGTTAGTTGGTCACGCTGCTGGAGAAGGTGTGGAGTTTACTGTGCATAAGGAAAGTGTTACCGCATAGGAAATAAAGGAAGTAGAAATGAGATCTCGTCGTGCGCAATTTATTTATGACAGAAATTATAATCGAAACGCGGTCATGCACTTAGCAGACTTCCGGTGAACTGTTACTCAAAGGAGAAAAGTAAGGGTATTTGTGCGGAAGGGTATTCGGAAAAATATCAGTTCCTACTATTACTCTGCGTTCAAAAATTAATTCCACAACCACGACGGCGTAGTTTAGGCTCCCATAGGGTCTAGTTACTGTTGTGATGCACTTGTTACAATGGCAACATTCCCTTAGGGCCAATCAAATGGGCCGCGCTGGCTCGTTTTAAGGAGACAACGTTCGGTTCAGTATCAATACATTCAAATTCCTCAAAGGTCATTGGAACATCTTCGGACATTTCCAGTAACGTTCGGACGTCTTGACGGAAATATTCGGAAGTCGCTGGAACGTTTCACGAATTCCGGTCATGACAAGACGGAAATCTCACCCATTTGACAGGTTGGTAGGTAAAGATGAGGCGAGCATGCATGGCGGGACAAAGCCAGCTTCCAGTGGCCTTTCTGCCGCGAAGGTCTCCGTTTCTACATATATCAAAATTCATACTTGGCTCCGAGGCTTGGGGGAATAGAACATAAGAAATGTATTATTCACTGCTGAGCCTCAAGATGATTTCTTTTGCTTTATTCCGCCAAGCCTCGGAGCCCAGTATGAATTTTAATATATCGAAATTAGTTTGTTGAGACACGTTTTTCTTTGTAATTCATATTGCTAACTAAAGGATTAGCAATTCTGCTTTTTTACTAAAATATTGAGTAGTACCTCTCTAAAGTTATTCTCTCTCTCGCTCCCTCTCCTTCCGAAAGTAGCGATAAAATGTCACAGGTGTTAGCAAAATCCCGAAAGCAGCGATCCCCCCGAAGTAACGACCCTCCGAAAGTAGAGACCTCGAAGCTAATTCCCCTTTTTGCAAAAAATAACGGATATGATAGATAGCCTGAACATCAATAATGATCATTTGACATTCCTATTCAAAACTCTTAAAGTACAGGATATACATTGCCTACTTTCAAAAGTATTCCTTTTACATTTTTTGCGATTTTTTTTTGAAGTGCCCATGTGGAGTACACGTTTTAGGAATCAGAAAGTGGTAGCGAGGCCCCGAAAGAAGCGATAGAAGAAGGGTGCTCAATCCGAAAGTAACGAGGGTCGTTACTTTCGCAACTTTACGGTATGGCAGTGAGAAGAGCCGCGACATTACAGTAGCTATATCCGGTATAGTGTGAACATAAGGGACTGATCGCGTCGCGCACCCAGTTTCATACGACAGATCACGTCACTTCTCCAATAGGACAATTGCACGATGACGTCATTTTACTACAACTACCAGAATCCTTGAGTTTGTTGTTTTCTTGTGCAAATTAAGGCTATTGTTCTTTAATCCTCAGCGGGATTGACAAATTTAAATACCAAAGCAAAACCGAAATGAATTCGGGTAGTTGTAGTCGAATATCGTCATCGTGCAATTGTCCTATTTATCCTGACAGCCCAGGGGGATGGTGAAGGGTATTAACAATAAGCGCACCCACCATCTAACGAGTTTGGAGACTCCAGAAGTACAATGAGGTATGTTTGGGACACCTCGAATGCACTATGGCTTCACAAATTCCGCGCCGCCATTTTGACGTATTTAATGGGTCGTTGCGTAAGTGAAACGTGAAGATCTACAGAATCTAAGAAGTAACTTTGATCATCAACTTAAGTTGCTGTTTAAGATCATGCCTGAGATTAATTTTACAGAATAATGAACTGACACGAGTCGACAGTTGGTCACAAGGGCAACGATCAATTACTATGTCTTCGTGTGCCCCAACGTTCACTTTTAACTTTGCGGTTGATTTCCTTTGCTTCAGTCATCTTGTGCACCTTCTCACTAAGAGATCACTTAACTTTTGTTTTGAACTCACACAGGAATTTGCAATGCCCAGTTACAACAAACACTCTGCAGTTTTTCGAGCCCGTTTCTCTTTGCAAGTACTCACTCAATTAAAAAAGGCATTTCGTTTTTATACAGAGATCTCCGGGTCTATTAGCCAGTGAAAACAGACGCGCTTCCAGTAACGCTCCTTCCATATATCTCTTAGAGGCACAGAACCTGATTCAAGATGAATAACGTTTCTTTATTCCACAAGTCACGTGCCTTTGACATACACAGAGGCGAGTTCTGCGAGGCATCCGACAATAGCTCCTAACACGCTTCCCCAGAAAACAATCCAACTCAAATGGCTGTATACTGCCGCTTTCACCACCTGAACAAATAAGGAAAGTCACGTGCTTTTGAAAGACGTCTTAATCAAGTCAAAAGGGAACCACGTCCTGATGAGCTGGACAAATAAGGAGAGTCACGTGGAAGAGAACCACGTGGCAAGAGTCACGTGCAGTGGGAATAACAAACCACATACAAATGTATGGATAGTCAAGTAAACACGAGTGTTGCAAAGGACGTAGACTCTCTAGAATTCCGTTTTGGTGGGACCATCCGTCAGACATGCTTGTTTTCGCGGAAATTTCGTTGCTTTTTCGGGCGACTTCTCGCTCAAACATTTGGGACTTTCGTCGCACGTTTTCGCAACTTCATCGCCATGGCCCAAAAGGAAGTCAATGAATGAGGAGGCACTTAAATTGACCGTATATAACTTTAGGTTTTATTCTACTGTTTTTGGTCCACCATTCATAAAATGGGCTCAAGTATTCAGATAATAGCTAGACTCTTCAATGAGTTCGTTACTTGATTACACCACCTCCCTTAAAGAAAATCCTGGTCAGTTAACATCAGTGGAGACTGTTTACTTACAAATTTAAGCTGCTCTGCCGACAGCTCTTGGGTCTTTGTTAATATCAGGTCTACAATCTAGCAGTTGGAAGAAAAATACCAGCACTTTAACAAATACTGAGCAAAAACGACCAACGGTTGTGCTAAAAAAAATTTACAAGGAGAGTGGTAACGTGAGGCTGTTATTCCTGCATTTTATTGGCTTAAGGGACAGACACTTGCAGCTAAAATGGTATTCCACAACTGCATTTACTCTTATAAATAGCTTCTAACACACGGGCTTTTATTTTTATCCTTTCCCGCCCAAACCACGGCAGTGGTTGGAGTATGTTTTTATCTGAGTGTTTAAATTGTGGTGTCGAGATCACCTGAGATCATTTTATTACGACTGCACTGCTTTTCTGGTTTATGTAGATTTTAAGTTTTTAAAGTACTTCTCAAAACAATATTTGGACACACAGCAGTCATTATTAATATCCCTTGGAAGTCTGGGCATTCAACAAAATACCAACCTATCACACTCTTGAGGAGTTTACAGAAATGTAAACGATACGTTGTTGCTAGACAGTGATCAGGAATCAAATTCACTAAGTGTAAAGCGACGTTAAGATGTGATTTTAAGACACGTACTTGTTCTCTTAGATGTTCAGCATTCAATAATTCCATCGACTCTAAAGAAGACAGTAACTGAAACAAAAACACCAGTATACACAAAAATATAACTGAAATAGTTTGGGCTGCAAGTTGTTTTGTAATTGAAAGAGCAACTGTAATAGCTTGTACTGAATTTTTTTTTTTATAAAAAGTTGCGTCTTACCAAAGGTACAATAGTTGTCTTCATACTCATAAGATGTGGTCTCACTATCGGCTTTAGCTTAGCTTTGCTGATCCCGAGCATGCGTAGTCTAAGGCCTATAATTAGAAGCAATGTCAAAATAAACGCAAACATCATCGTAGTTGAGACGCAACTTATGCGGTTGGGAAAAGAAAGCCTGAAAAAAAGAAAAAAAAAACAACAAAGCCAATACAAAACTTTCTACTCATATAAATACAATCAGGGACAAACGTAGTTGATACACTTGTTTAAAATGGGTGCTTTTATAAAACATTTAATTCATTTATTATTTAATTCCTTTCAAACGCCGTAAATCTCCTCACCCCCCGAATCAATGACAGTTGTCTGAAGTAAAACCTCCTAGGCACCGTTTAAGGCCTTTTTTGGAGCTGTCATCTGGGTGAAAAACTGTCGCTCCAAAAAAGGCCTTAAACAGTGCCTAGGAGGTCTGAAATGCAGTCAGAATACAAAGACAAACAAGAAGACGCTAAAGGTAAGCTTCAAAGCGATATTCAATGTACATTTTGCTAATTTAGTGAGCAAAGAATATTTCTCCATACAACGTCTTATAATTTTCTTGCTGTATGAGTAATTAATTAGCTAAGTAGGATAATGTTGTTCAGGGCTCTCATAGTGAGCTTGGGCTACCTGTGTCTCGACCTGAAAAAAAAAAGTAGATTTTTTTATTCTGGCGACTACTTTCTACATCAAAACCTAGCTAGATATACCGTGTTTAATTATACACGCACTTATATACCTCTGCTTACCAAAAAAATAAAATTAAAAAATTAAGAATGCAGTTTATTTGAGCGTCAATGTCTTTAGCACGATCGTGCTAATTGGGGACACTATATTAACGTCTCCTACTGGAGACGGGACCACCATTTTACGTGATCATCTGAGCCACGCAAAGGTCTAGCCATTTGCAGGGCAAAGGTAGTACCGTCATTTCTCAGTCATTTTAAGACCCTAGCTATCTTCTTTGGAGTCAAAGTGAGTTGTCGCAACCTCCCGCTCTGTAGTCAAGAGCTCTACCGACTGAGCTAATCCTGCGAACTTTACAAGTTGTTGTTGAGGTGGAGCATAAACACAAAAAATCCCATCCATTCTTTAATCTTTGCCTCTTCCCAAACTCTACTTCCTCGTTCTGTGTTTCATTTATTGTTCTTAGCCTTTGTGTCATGAATTTTCAGTGTTTGTGAACTTGGACTGTTTTGATCCTTTTGTTAAACTATACTAAGTTCCATCTTTAATTCTAAATGCTATGAACTTGGCTTTGGAAAGTAAACAGCTGCTTATATACGGCTTAGCTAGAGAGGACCAGGAGTGTTTTGTTGTTGTTGAGGCAGCAAAATGCCTAATAAGCCAACGGCGATTCATGAGAGGACCGCCGAAAAAATGCCACCACTTAAATCAAGGTTCTAGGTACAATATTGATGTGCCTTTCCACATTTTAACTAACTGAACTCAGGAAGGGAATAAAAAAAGGGAGAAATAAACAAAGCAATCAAAAACCTTCAGCTGAGCCCATAAACGCTTCTAACTGCTCATCTATGATGGATTCTACGCCTGAAGAATTAAGAAGTTCATCCAGCTGATTATCTGTTACAAAAACCATCAGGTGTTAATAAAAAAGTCTCTATTCAACTAATTCATCACCTACAGCAGATCTTCCAAAAAACAAACAAACAAAAAGCTAACATTTGGGGAAAAGATAAAATCAAGGAAATCCTATCCTAAACTTTGTTTACAGCTTGTCAATCTGCTTATGTTCTTAATGCAAATAGATAGGTATTCTGTTTCATTATAGCTCCACGCATAACTTTTCATTTTCTGTTTGATTTCTCCCCATTCACTTTTTGTCTCTTTCTATGACATTCTATCCATGTAGCTGGATTTTCATAAAACATAAGGTTTTCAGGATATCACTGATGAACGTCCGCAAACGCTGTGCAGTGGCTGTTAAGTCAATGATTGTAAAAGGTTACGTTATTGACAAAAAATTCATCATTTTAACTGATCATTGAAAGTGTAAACTCTGTCTTCAGGGAAATCTCCAGTAGTACAGTCAAGCTCTGTTAATACGAACACTTACTATGACCCCTTCTGTATTAACGAGGTGTAAATATTAAGCGGGTTGAATTTAGAGAAAATGTAAAGGCTTTATTTCTCCATGGAAAAAGCAACTTCCATAATGACGACGTGTCCATATTGAGCGGGTGTTCATAAAGCAGTGTTTGACTGTATTAAATTTTGGTCAATTTCAATCTCATCGTTGGTAAGGTCAATTTTGGGGAGGGGTTTGGGGCTGGGCGCTTACTTGAGGCTTGGCTCTTATTGCCTTTTCTTACCTATATGGTGGGTGCTTAACTGAATCACAATAATAATCTCAACAATAATAATCTCAACTTGGATAACACATACCAATGTGCTCTGCAGTTAAATGGTTTTGAATCTTATCATATAGATATCTCTTCACTTGTAATGGATTGAAAAATCCGTCCAAAACAAAATTGGCCATCAGTTTCTTGGCAACTGTAAAGTGTTTGGTGATAGCACCACTGTCAAAGAGACATCAGGATACAATAAGTAACACTACAAAAATAAACGTAACTTGTAACATCTTTGTTTTAACAGTCTTCCTGAATCAGGTTTAAAATTTAATGATCCTCAGAACTCCGTACTTGATAACAATATTACTTTGTAGCACCGCTAACTACTAATGAAGCCAAAAAGCAACATAAAACTTTTAATTGTCTTTGACTTATGTTAAGTCATAACTCTAAGCTCAGTTTCATTAACTACAGGGTTTGTACCCTTTTTGAGCAAAAAATTCAAGGGCTTTCAACGACACATCTCCCATTTTTCAACGACTCCATTCAGTGCAAAAAAGAGCCTTGAGTCTACATCTTTTTTAGTTCTTCCACAACATGAGCGATTTTATCCTGAAGGTCTTTCTGTGTTTGCTCCTTTCTCTTTGGAGTTCTACACACACTATAAAGTTTGCATTGAAATTCAAGGACTTTCCAGCAGCGACTGCAATTTTCAAGGACTTTCAAGGCCACGAATTTTTATTTTAAAATTCTAGGACTTTTAAGGACTTTTAAGGTGTGTGTGAACCTTGTAACTCACAAAACAATTTAAATATTAGGCCTACTATATGTTACCCTGTGAGGAGAGGCCCTTCAATATTCCTAAATAAGTCAGAAGAGGAAGGGACCCCCTTCCTCTTCCAGACTCATCTATGAAGATCAAAGGGCCTCTGCTTCTGGCATAACAACATGTAAGAAGCTATAGAACTGTCCGCTGGTCTCGCTTTCATTCACTGTTCCCTTTGGGCAATCTTGAAATAATGTTAAAGTTGAAGCTGAGCAAGTCTCATTTAACAGGTCAAAGATTTTTCCCTCCCTAAAGTAATGATTTTTTTTCTTAGAGGATCATGGCAGCCATGAGCTGTACTACAAATACATGAAAAAAAAATAGACAAAATAAAAGTCTCCCACTTTCTTTCGTTTCAGCAAAATCTGCTACATAGATTGTCTTATCATACCTGAAAAACACTCCAGGAATTCTGTTGAAGATCAGCTTAATTCCTAACCAGTTTGTTGCTCCAGCTAAAAAAAGGCAAGACACTAGTACTTTAAAGTACTATTTCCTTTTAACACTATGTCTTTTAAATTAGTGGCACTGGCAGAAAAAAATTTTTTCTACTTTTACAGTTAGGTTAATGATAAAAATAAAGAAAAATATAAAAAATTATACTTATGCCATCTTATGAATTTTTTCATGGGGATATGTCAATAAAGGGTTTTGTTTATCAATTCTCTGAAAAGTGACATTTCATCTTCATACTGTAGGTCTTAATCAGTCAATAGTGTCAAAACCCACCAACCAAGTGGGGTTAGTGATACACCAATCACTAGCAAACAAGGGTACTAATAGTTGTAGTCAGTAAATCAACACTATCACCTGATGAAGACGTGCAGCACATAGTTGAAACGTCGTGGTCAATATCTACCATGCAAGTAACTATTGTGTGAGAAAATGTGAACAAAACCCCTTTTAATTCACCATAAGATTAATTTAACATCTTAATCCTTTGAGTTTTAAACCTCATACCACAATACAGAGTTGTCAGAAATGACAGTACTGAGAAAAAAAAATTAAAGATGTCATTTTTCATACCTGTAAAACCAAACAATCCTGCTGCCCTTAGCAACTCACAGGCTATTATCACAGCTATGGAGGATATAATGAAAAACATACAAAATTAATGTTGGGAAGAAACATTTTACTTTGTCGGGAACCCAGTAAACATGTGTACACTAAAGTTGCCAATTTTATGTACCTAACAGGAACATCAATATTGTTTATAAATCGAATGTGGAAAAGGACACAGTTCATAAGTGTTCTGCTGCTGCTACAGGTTTATTACCAAATGATAGCATAAGTTCGTCTAGACCATAAAAGAGATCACTTGAAAGGGACGAGTAAGACTCTGAATGTTATTTTTGATGACACCAAAGTTGCAACAATTGCTATTCATGAAATGATAATCTTATAGATTAAAGTGTAGACTGCATTGCCATTCAGGATTCTGATCAAGGTTAACAAGTTTAGTTGTGTAATGACACACTGATCTACGAAAAGGTGTGAGGCACATTCACATTTCTTTGTTTTGCTAATTAACCTATTGCTTTTTTATTTTCCTGTTTCCATCACTACCATGGCGGTTGCTCAAGCTCACTAGTGGCTTTATCGTGCTAAACAATAATATTTTTGACTTTGTTGAAAAATCAACAAATATTTATTTGATGGAAAATGAGGCAATGAGAGCAATGTCTGCAGATATCCAAAGAGAGGCTCATGAATGGAGATAGGAGCTTTCACTATACAGATATTTATCATCATCAACACACATGCACAGAAAAAGTTGTTTATAATCATACAGACTTAAAGATGTACATACTTCTATGGTAATTTTTCTTTTTATAGACGGCCACCAAGATTCCTCCACTGACAAGGAGAAGAAATGTAACCAACAGGCTGATGCAGCCAATGGACACATAACTGCTTCTTCTGAGAATGGAATAAGACTGCCGAGAAAATAAGCAACATCAATACTCTCAGGGTTGTCAAAAGTAGCCGGCTGCCAGCGAAAATCGCCGCCTACTTGGTTAATATTGGCCAGCTCCTCTGCTTGACATTTCTTTACGGATGGCGTTTTTTAAGTAAAATATCCCTAGACTGGCCGCTTACTTTCACAACTCAGCCATCTACTTCAAAACTTTCTGACAACCCTGACTTTTACACCACAGGCACCCCAACCTAGAGATCATTGTTGCATGACAGAAATATTATAACAGTTTGTACAGGGATTTTAGTGAGAATACTGACAGAACTGAAACTTTCTGGAATTGTGCTGAAAAAAACAAATACAATAAAACAAGGAGACAAGGTAAGGTGTTCTGATGTATTTTCATTTTGTTACTTTTGTACCCTAAAGAATGATTGCCAAATAATTCCCCATATGAACCCTTATGAAATTTCTGTTACACAACAACCCTCAATCTTGAGCTTTATAGGGTATTAAACAGGGTTTCTTAAGAAATATTCCATGAAAGAAATATATCCAGTGACATGTTCAAAGAAAAAAAAATGTTCTCCATTTGTGAATGTTTGTTATACAGAAATGGTAAAGAAAAACTTTTGCATTCCCCTCCTAAAAGGAATTTTCCTGGAGAAACAGAGAGACATTCTACAAGCCACCTCACTGAGACAAGAATGTTTATATAGCGATTCTCAAAGGTTACCTTGACATTATCTATGAGGTGCATTTACCCCATAAAAAAGAAAAAAAAGTATATAAATAAATTAATAAATATTTATCAATAATAATAATAGACCAGGAGCCCATAAATCGCAACATGCAACTCCAAATATTAACCTGTGCAGTGTTTTCACAGATCAAGTTATCCTCACATGAAGCATCATTTTGGAGTATTTTTACTGCAAAAATGGAATCATCAATATTCTGTATGTGTATGCATCCATAGCGCGATAATGACAAAAAAAGTAAATGCTTGCAAATCATAAGAATTACTATTTTCATGTCTCTGGTTTATGCTGACTTATTGTCAAAATTTGCAGGAAACTAGATCTAAAAATATATTGATCTCTTGAAATGCCATTGCATGGGCACAAGGAAGTTGCTCGCTCTGAGTTATGGGCTCCTGGATAGAGTAACAACAACAACAAAAAATACAGACGTGTCCCAAACCCATATCAAAGAAGATAGTATAGTACTATTATAATACTACTACTGTAAGTAGTACTATCATTGTTCAGTGTTTCATAAACAAGTACAAGAAAACCGTCAACAGAGATATTATGGAACTTAAGATGGAGACGTTTTCGGGGCAACGGCAACTTCAAACCGAAGAGACGTTATGATTTGTGCAATATTGCGCATGCTCTTGCTCACCACATTGCCGTGGTGCTCCCGTCGGCGACGTGAAACTGGTCTGTTTGGCGTTGTGGTGAGAACGTGAGTATTTAACTTTCATTTCAATCAGGTTTGTTGCGTTTAGCAACCAGAATTTTGCAGATTATCGTTCTTAAATGGTCCTTGTTTTCTTTGTGTCACATTTCAAGCTTGATCTCCAAGCTCTGTTATCTAAACTTACATCTTTATAATGTTTCTATGTTTCATGCCACAGTGTCAAGATCCAATCTGATCCAATATGGCAAACAGCAAACCGTAAGTGAGCTTTACATGAACAAAATTGTTCCACGAGCCAAATGAAAGTGTCTAGACAAAAAGTATGAACTCTGATATTTTAATTGTGCGTTTTTAGCACACTTTTTTTGTTAGAGTATCGTATAAATGAAACGTATGTATTGAAAATTGTTTAGAATAGAAGGTAATACCACGGACTAACGTGGGAATACTGAAATAAAGTTGTTGTTGTTGCTGTTGTTGTTGTTGCATGCAAGCAAATAAGCCTTAATTCTCTTAATTCTTTATGCGTAGCCAAATTAAACTTCAGAAAATCGTAGGAAAAAATAGGTACGTGTCGAAAATTGTACATGAATGGAACGATCAATTAGAAATTTTTAGCCATCCTAAAGCTATAGAAGCCTCTAGACAATATTTGCTTCTCCGAACAGATATTAATTTTTACAGAAAACCGTCATTAGGTGCCCCTGCAGTATATTTTGAATTTTGCACTAAGTTATTAGAAGTGCATAGTTAAAGTGAATATTTGTTTTGTGTTTAACATGACAATCCCATACAGAATCATACTATTTAATAAAACCTACCCCTGCTGCAGAGGTATGAGAAGCCACAGACACCTGTAGTTCACCAGGCTGGCTACGTAATGATTCTGCGAATGACGATACTTCACTAAGTGCTTGCCCATCTTGTTCCACAGAAAGAGCTAAATTGTTGAATGCTGTATGTCTGACATTTGAGTGTTTACTTTTGGAACTCCTGATTCTGTTGTCTACTGTTAACTCCAATGTTGCATTTCTACAGACAAAATAAAAAAGCCCCGCAGTTCATTTCAAAAAATTAATTTTTGACACCATTATTTTAATAAAGGATCAAGATTGAACAAAGAGCCTAGAGGGTGCTTGGACTTGTGAAGACAGACCCCACATAAGTGAAGGGGGGGAGGGTAGGGGGCAGGGATGGTGTCTGCCAGTGTGGGGAATGGTCTTCGCCGCTGAAGACGCTTGAATACTTCGTCTGTTGCACGTTTATAAGCAGGATCGCTACACCAGATCCTCGAAACGGCCCCTGGCAATTTTGAGGACACCTTCTCCTTTTCTGTTTAGCTTAACTGAGCTTAAATGAAACTTTCGTTATCTGAAGGTTGGCATCGGCTTAGCGCAAAACACAACATCTTTTTATCCTCGAGCTCCTCTTACCGCACGTGTGGACGCTTCTGATTTGCTTCAGGCCAAGTTGCCATAGTAAATGACCTCAACTGCTACGAACAAAACGTTTTTATGCGACTAAAAAGGAAGAAACAACGCACCGTCGCCATCTTTGTTTTCAGAATCATAACTCACCCCAGGACTCCAAAGGAGACCCGCGCCTGCAGCTTTTGATCTGTTTTCTGCTCAAGATGATCGATGACAGTGAATGTCTGGTTGCGAATGTTCTTTTACGGCCTTCATGGGTTTTTTGACGAAATACTTTTTACTTCAATGTTGAACTTCGCTGAATCTAACTTCATAGACTGGAGTTTTCGAGGTCACTCATCGCTGTGGTCATTTTTTATGTATGGTTTCGGCAGCTTTATCATTGAACAGCTCTATTTGCTTTGGAAGGACAAGCCATTTTTGCCTATGCCTGTACGAGGATTCCTCTACGTTATATGGGTGTATATATGGGAATTCAGCTGTGGTATGCTTCTTAGATATTTTAAGGCCTGTCCGTGGGATTATAGTAGTCGACAATGGAACTTGTCTGGTTTGATAACTTTGCAATATTTTCCAGCCTGGTACGCGGCAAGTTTATGGCAAGAGGTAGTGACTGGATATCTTTTAACACTTTCCAAAGATACAACAGCCCACAAGGAACGCAAAGACTCTTGATTTCGAGAAGAACGTCACATGCATTAATATATCTTTAACCGGAGTTCTTCTAAGGGACGGCTATACAGTGTAGGTAGCCTGCGAACGCAGACTAAGCTTATTCCGAAGCGAGGACTCGAAAGACGTCTGCTTTCGCAGGCTTGGCAAAAGATGCTTGACGCGAGTTGATTTTCCCACAGGCAGCCCAACCGTGCTATGAAGGAGTCGAGGGTTCCTATCACCAATACCAATATGTAGCAGTGTATTAGTGTGGAGAAATTTCTATAAAACTTTCTTGAATTATAAAGTCTACTAGCTGTAAAAATGGTCAGTATAAACGGATGTAACTGGTACTCTTAATTTTTCAATTTTTAAAATTGATACTGAAATAACCAATGGTTCAAAGGTATTGGCAAGACGAAAATAACAAAAAATATGCAGTATTCATGTGCTGTCACTGAATAAAAAAGCCAAAAAGATTTAAAGGAGCTGTCTCACGAAATTCAGCCAAATTAGGAAATTACAAAATGCCCGTTAAATTAAGAGAAACATAAAAATAACCGCTTAAAACTTTAAAGGACGGTTAAAATAACATAACAGAAGCAACAGATGCCACGAATGAACAAAACTGAAGATTGAAATGGATTGAAATTGAAAACTGTTCAGCCTAGCAGTTTTTCAAAGTTGATCCCTGCTGCTTGCAACTTCAAAAATAATTCTCAGGAGACATATTTGTTTGTTTCCAATCTTTGATTTTGTCATTTTCATGTAAGATCTTTGCTTACTTTAAGTTTCATAGCTATTGAGGGTGAGAAATTGGCAAAATTAAACAAAATGAACTGGACTGCCGTGACACAGCCCCTTTAATGACCTCTGTGTTCTGTTTAAACACTCTAAGTTTTTCTCCAGAATGCTTGAGATGCATTCTAAGAGGCCCACATTTCAAAATTTTCCTTAGGGGGATAGCCTCCGTACTCCTCTAGAAACTTCGCCCCCTTGGCGCTTGCAAGTTGCGCCTTCGGCACAAGTTTATTCCTTCTCCACCTACTCAAAAGCTTTTGCCACCTACTGAAAACCTTACTGTAAACTCTGGATCACTCAAAATATCACCCATAAGGACTTTTTGCCCGTATTCCCTGTCCGGCTGTTTGGTTGATTTTCTTTTTAGTGGTGGAGCTGGGATTTTGCATTTCACCACCAGGCTGCCCTCAGCCTGTGTAGGCGGCGTTAAAAGGGGACAGGGCAATAATCCAGTTTCGAATTTCCTATGACCGGAATTAAAGAAGTGAAGACGCATTTTTTACAGGCTTAGCTTCCACCTGAAGTAACATGTTCACAAATTCCAGTGAGGAAAAGACCTGTTTATTACTCTGTCTATTGTTTATATTCAACTTTCAAACACTTACTTGCCGGAATTTCTGAATATTTTACTTTATGTGGAGGTTAACCCTGCATGAATGTGTCGTTAATTTTTGTATTCAGCGGTAATGTTTAATTTGAAACTGGACTATTCGGACGCGCGAGAACGCAGCGAGGTCGAGCTAGGAGGGGGTAAATAGAGATTTTCCACCTTCTCCGTCTCGCAAGTACGAACCCTTTTAGCGCCTGCCCCCCGTGCAGGGTAAAGATATCTACTTTAACTGATGACCCTTTGCCTGGGTACCCTGGGTACTAGAGGTTTGAGCGTTGCGTGACATCCAAAAAACGGCTGCGAGAGAGACTAGCGGCTGCCTGGCTCGGTGTCGGCCGCAAGACAGATCTTCGGCCATAGGTCGAAGTCACGCGCAAGAAAAGTCTTTGGCAACCAGGGTATTGCCTGGGTTACAAGCTGATGAAAGCAATATTTCGCTTGGCCTTGCCTCGGTTACTTATAGAGCGAAGCTGTAGGTGAGCATCAGCAAGAATTCGAAACCATCGTTATCAGTTGTAACGCCTTTCAAAGGTTGAAGCTGAGTTGCCTGTTTTTCGGGCATGATACTTAATGACAATGAATGAGTTGCGATGATAGACGCAGGAAGGTATGCAAAAAAGTATTCCAGTTAAAAATCGGTCGATGACGGGGATGGGAGAAGCGACATCTTTCCTCCGTGAACGATGGCTTTTGGAACGAAGGCTTATTTTATTAGTATTTTTTTTGACGTGAAGCTCGAACATTTCTTAAATTTGGGTTCCACTTTATTGTTCGTTTCTAAACGCCAGGTCGACCAGTATTGGAACTGAATAACAAAAATGAGAATTCGTTCAATTCCTCAACGGCACAACTTCCTTTGTGAAAACAAACGTGTAGCTTGGTTTTTTTCATTACGAGTTTGAGTCACGTAGGAAAAGTGAACAACACATCCAACGTCATATTTAGAGAAAAAGCTACTTACATAGCAATTTTTCTTAAACCTTAAAACCCGCAAATCAAAATTAAAATTCTCATTTGTCGCCCCTATTCATTAACTATAGAAGTAGTAGGGAGAAGCTGATAAAATATCAAGCAAATACATCTTTTGTGATCATGTCCGTAATTCTCATGACCGCTCTGTTTTACAAAGCATTGCTATTACAAGGAGAAATTTGATGCTGATCGCTCTTAGTGTTTAAAGTGTTAAACATCTCTTGCACTTCGTACCGCGTCCTAGTTTTGACATTTGCTCTCCATTTGTGCCTGACTAACAAACTGACCCGGCTTTTTACGAAAGAGAGGGTGATTGGGAACAAAACACTTGAATGACATTGAAGGATATAGCGTTCTATCTTGTTACGTAACAAGGCCCTCTTAGAACAAGGTTCCATGGCTGGTCCTGTCCGGTCGGTTGCACTTTTTTGCTCGACGAGTGAATTATACTTTTCTATCAGTGGCACGTTTTTTCTCTCTTAATTGTTTAAAGCCTGCAGGTTTATCCTGATTTTCCAATGAAGTTTGTTGATTTCTTTGAAGTTGTCATTTAAAAGCGTACAATTTTCTAAAACTATGTAAAAATCAGATGGCCAAATCTGGTGGGCGCACTAGGCGAAATGTACACGTTCGTCCATAGTTTCGTAGCCGTTAATTTTGAGCTCAATCATCCTCTATGAAACAGCCAAAATATAAACGCGTAAAGAAAGATTTACCACAGAAAAAATTCTGTAGTATGAATTTATGTATCATTCTTGTAGCGTAGCACTCTGGATTGACTGGATTGGTGAAAAACAACCGTGATAAATCACCTCAAAACCCTAATTTCAGTTTTTTATTGATCAAAAAAGCAATTGATATAAAAAAAATTCCACACCCATGACTTGTAGCCCGTTCTCTCATAAGTCAGCTGGTTTGACCTTCTGCTTTTTCAGTTAGGATGTAGACAAAATCCCCAGTTACCATTTAAGCAGAACTTTTGTATGATGCTTTTCATATCTTAGGATTTTACCGAAATATATTTTTGGGTAAATTTCATTTCGGCAACTAAAAGAAGTAAGGACAAAACAAAAAGTCAAGACTAAATCAGACATAAAGTCGCAAGAACTACTTTTTCCGACCAAGAGGCTAATTGCGACCTAAAACAATGTGTGAGACATGATTAATCTGTTTCAAATAGCAAACAGTAAATAATCAATTGTGATTACAAAGATACTCCTGTCAGTATTCACCCATTTTTTAAGAATATGTTTTATAAGAATATCGAGGCTGAAATTTGCAACATTTTAAGAATAAATTCCAGGCTGAGATTTCGAAAAGGATAATAAATTGAGCTGGTATGGAAACCCAACTTGACGTTATACCCCTGAATTATTATTCCAATTATTTCTTTCTCTCATCGGCAAAACTACCCAACAAAACGAAGAAACCTGCACTAGCTATAGCCACTGCAAATGTTCATTGCTAATGACAGTTCGATGAAAGAAGTACATATCTGTAGTATACCGCACAAAATAATGAGTCAGCAAAAAGTATATGATAAATTCTTTCTTTTTCAATTATAATTTTTTAAAGAATAATACGAGAATATTTTTTTAGGCCAAAATCGGCAAAAAATTAAGAGCATTCAGCCTGGGCCGAAAAAACAACATTATTATATACAAAAAAGAGTGTATCATCGTATTGTATTTTTATCGTTATATTAATTTTTCGGGTGCTGCCATTTTTTGTTCCGATTTTGTTCTTCGGCTTTGCTGTAACGTTTTTATTCTAGCTGTGCTATTACAACTGAATTTTTAAACATTTTTTCCGTGGCGGATCCAGGGAAGGGGCCCAGGGGGCCCGCCCCCCCCCCCTTAGTTTTAGACCAAACTGAGGCCCGAAGGGCCAAAAAAATGTTTTCTGGAGATCGCCCCCCCCCCCCCCCTTACCTAAGGGTCTGGATGACTGCCTCCCACCCCTTATCTCAAGGTCTGGATCCGGCACTGTTTTGTTTTTCCTTTTTACGGTCATTTTCCCGCTCTCGTTTCGAATTGGCAAGGGAGCTTGAGCCTGACCAAGACGAAAACGTCTTTAATGAAATTCAGCATTCTACTCAGTCGATTGCGCTATTTATTTTTAACTTCTGTCAATTTGTAACTAAAATGCCGAATATTTTTCATGTCGACAGGATAAGTTATCTGATATAGACGTGCTCATTGGACCTATTGTCACTGTCCTGTTTGTCTTCTATAGAGTCACGGGTATTGATTGAGTGAACTGTTTTACACGTGGACACACAACAATAGGGATCTAAGGCAACCAGAACTGCGACGGCAACAATTACAAAAACATTGACAAGAAAAACAACAACTCTGTTCTTGCATCATACTTTTTGGTACATTTCTATGGAGGACGTTATAAACTTCTCTTTTTATTTTTCCTGAACTTGAAAACGGCACAATTTAGCTCCAGGAAAATTTGGGATACTGAACGAAATGGAATTATAGCGATGAAATTTGAAAGAGCTTGAATGCACCTTTAATCGTTGCGTAAGCTTTCTGTTTGCAATTACACTCGTGATAAGCTCGTTCGCTATTTGTGAGTCGATAAATGCGCGCATGATAATTAACCTTCGCCACTCGCGTGATTGGTTGACCACTGGTTCACATTGTCACACTGACTTCAGTTCCGCACTTCAGATTTTAGCTCTTGAACTTGCGCTTGTGTAGTCTGTTGATGTCAGATCCTTGAGGAGAGGGATTTGTTGTTTTGATTTCTTAAATATCTTAGCCTGACTGAGTTTAAACTGTGAAAAAGAAGAGAAACCTCGTCTGGTGAGTATGCAAATTTTACACATGTCATACTAAAAGAAATTGAGATTTCACATCAATATTTTATTTTCCCTGTTTTCTCGTCGCTTTTCTATTCTTTCTTAAAGCTGTATACGGAACCAACACTCTTTAATACCTAAAAAATATCAGAGGAATTTGAACACATGAATGTCTCAAAAATGAAGCCTAAAACAAAGGATCATATGTAAAAATTTGGATTATTCATAAGATGCGGCTCAGATATCTCTGTTGGGCCGAAACGAATGACTTTTTAGTTGCTGTTTTTTTGTTTTAAATCGTAAGTGGTTTTGATTTTAATGTCAAGAGGTTTGTTGAAGACCCGGGGTGAAGATTATTAAGTAAAAACCTTCATATGGTTGTTATGGAAGTATTCGGTTTTCTGGATTTGAGATTTAGAGTGCGAAAGTAAAAGAGCAATATAAATAGATTTTGTTTGCTTTGAGTTCTCTAAGACAAATTAAGGCTGTTTTTGATTTTATTTAAGGGATTATAAACGCTGCTTGTAACAGTGCACTTCAAGCATAAACGAAATTCTATCATTATTTAAATTATATTGTGCGCTAAATGTTTCGGTTCAATAGTCAATACTCAGTCCGTGGGGACAGATTGTACAGCTGCGGTATAAAAGCTCTACTCCCGTAATAACGCATGATGACACAGACTAACGTTCCCTACCCTCGGTAAAGCCGGTTTGTCGTCAAAGGTCCACACGGGGGTGGGGAATCTGTAATTTGTGAAAAAAAAACACAAAAGAAACCGGTTTTTTAAACGGATGCGGGGGTGGGGGAGGCGAGGTAACTCTTCTGCAAAAATACACAGAGTGATTTCCGGAACAAAATTAACCACTGACCAAATGGTGCGCTGAGTGTGGACTTGTTGATATGATGATTCGATTTGACTAGTTAGAGATATTTATTTAATTCAATCAGATTAATTTAAAGTAGAAATTAATTGACAATCTTTACAGGGACAACGTAACATGGCGGCAAGAGATTCCTTTTTAAATAGTTTCGAGTCATTAGCTGTTGCAAGCGAGTGGACTCCAATGGAAGAAGCTCGTCCTATCAATGTGCCGATCTACTCTTCTTCCACTTTCAAGCTTCCAACTGTAGCTCGTGGGGAGGAGCTGTCTACGGGCAAGGTGAGTGAAACCATGGTTCATTCGTTCTACGCGAAAAAAAAATCATTTTGTTGACATTATTGCGGAGTTCCGGTTGCTTTTGGCTTCCTTTTTCGGCTGGAGGTGCAACTGTGACACGTGTTCATATGGGGTTGGGGTGGGGATGGTAAGGTGAAAAAAAACTTGACCCAAAAATGAGTGGACTAGTGTGAGTAAGGTCGTTATGGTAGTAAACGGTAAATGCTTTGTTTAGAGCGGTTTTCACTTGACTGTCGTAAAACCAAAACCAAAGTAAATACACTAGCCAACCAAAGGACGTAGTAAAACCAAAACCAAAACCAAAACCAATCCCAATTTGACAGTCAAGTGAAAACCGCTCTATAGTAAAAGAGCACTTAGTTGAACTACAACAGCTAGTTTACAGGCACACCACTTAAATAATTCAAACAGATAATTTAAAATCATGGTACCCTTGAATAATTTGTTTTATTCAGAGTGATGGGTGGCTGTATTCTCGTTGGAATAACCCCACAACTGATGCTGCAAGTCAAACACTCAATAATTTAGAAGGGGGATATGGAACATTGCTGTTTTCATCAGGCATGGCTGCAGTTTCAACAGCATTTATGGCGATGTTGAAGAGTGGGGATCATGTGGTAAGAATATACACCCTTATAGAGCGATTTTTGTATGACCAGGGCTCAAAGTTAGGACTAACTGGTCGCATATGCGACTGGATTTTTGGTTGTGCACCTAAAAATTCATGTGTAATTGCACCTGTGCGCTGTAAAACCCAAAGCACGGTGCGACTGACTTGCTTCCGACTATACTTACGAACTCGAACTAGAAAGACAGTGTATGTTTAATTGGTCTTTTCTCCCAATGGATTCTACAAACTGGAATAATCTTTTCCGTTTCGATGTTTTACTCCATCCCAGACTCTTCTGTTTTGTAATAAACATCGCTGACACAGGCAAATATATGCTATGAACGAAACACGTGCTTTTTGCGCTTATGGACGATCATGTCGAATGTTCAGTTTTAACGTCCATCAAAACAAAAACAGTACGGATTAAGAGTCTTTTTTTCCAGGTAAGAAAGTTTTTTAAGTCGTATTCCAGTTACATGTAAGTCATTACGAATTTAACAAATTCATTAAAGATTAATTTTCATTCTCGTTCGACACACTCATTGTTGTCAGTTTTGAATTGTTTTACAAGTGTAAGTTTTCTTTAGTCACAACCGTACGGTCAAAAAGAGAAATCAAATTGGCTGTGTTTTATCAATCACAGGACTGAAGTAAAAGTAACAAACTGAAGATGACAAATAAACGAGGCACTGTTAAGCTTTTTACTTTTTCTTTTGAAATAGATGCTCCCAACATTATAAGCTGTGCTCCTAAAATTTTCAGCTGTGCGCCTAAAATTTCGGCAGTGCACCTAAAAATTTACATCTGGTAGCCCAAGTGCTCCCAAACTGAAATTGAAACTTTGAGGCCTGATGACCTTGAAAAATGGTGAAGTATTTGTTTTATCAGCCAATGGATGAAAAGATCAAACATGGACTCTTTGTTTTCCCGCTAAAGAAAACCCTAATATCGAGAAGGCATTGTTCGATTGGCCAATCATGTTGCAGTATGACACCAAAGTGAAGTATCAATTGATTTCTAGAAAGTTCTTGGGCATGAAGATTTTTCACCAGAGTGTTTGCTTAACGAACCAAAAGCCACACGCATTTGTATCCGTTAGAAAAACCAATCAAATCACTCTATTTCTGTTAGTTTTTTGCTTCTGTTTTGTTCGGGCGTTTTCATTTCAAGGTCATATGAAAATCGCTCTATCCTAACGAGACTCTGAGACAAATTTTATCATCATGACAGGTCTTTTCGACTAGCCTGCCAACAAGCTCTCTGAGATGCTCTGGCTGTGAGTGGGGGAGTCCTGGAGAGTGGGTGTGGTGCAATTCACTGTTATCTTCTAAGGGGTACTGATTCCAAAATGGCACTATCAATTTTGGACATTTTCACATTTTCAGCTCAATAATCTAAATTTAAGGTTTCAAAGTAACTTCAATGGTGGTGGCCATTTAAGATTTTAAAATCCTACATGGTATCAAATGGCAAATTTTAACCCCTAAAAGGCAAAATGACACTCTTGCTATTTTTATTGGAAAGTCCCCTGGACTTTTTTGTCCCCCCCCCCCCCCCTCAAGCTCTTTGGACACTCAATCAGAAGGCATGTCCACTAAGCCTCCTCCCAATTCCAGAAGCATTGAAGTCAGGGGTCTTATAAAGGGAAAATTAAAAAATATATATATCTATTTATTTAAACCTCTTTTTGTAAAATCCTGTGAAATTAAATATAACGTACTTTGCAAAAACTCTTCCAAAAAGGTTTTGTTTGAATTGCAACCTGTAGTCTGTTGTCCTCAGATAAGACCTGTCTTAAGAGCTGGAAGGGTGAAAAAAGGAGTGTGGTGTGTGGGTGGAAAGCAGTGAACAATTCCCATTGACAACGTATTGATATTTTCTCCTTTAATTTCCTAGGTGATTCCAAAAGTGGTTTACAGTGGTACACTATATGTAGTGAAAACCTTTCTGTTGCGATTTGGAGTGGAATTTACCAGTGTTGATGGCTCAGATCCTTCTTCTTATCGGGATGCTGTCAAACCCAACACTAAGGTTTGTCTTAAGAATAAAATTAATAATTATTCATCGCCTCATTAATTACATCTACTCTCTGGACAGACAGTAAAAACACAACAAAAAAGTGTTAAAGTTACTTTCAAAAACAAAACAACAAATTTAGGATATGAACTACATGTGTCCTGTTTTTATATTATTGGCTCCTGGTGGAGACAGAACTGTCTTAGAATGGGTGGTCATTTGATTCAGTCACACCAAGGTCTAACTATTTGCTTTTTAGGGGCAGTTATTGTATACCACAGTTTATATTTAAGGCCCTTAGTATGGGTCTGACCATTAGAAGAAGAAGAAAGGCCTTTATTTACCATAAATTCATTCATACTCATAACCTATTACATTATCACAAGGCAGGAGATCAAGCAAAGCACGCTCTTAGCTTTTAGACGATCTCTGCTTTATATCAGATACCATGATGATTAAATCTGCACCTTCTGCTTCTCAGTTCATGCTCTACTGACTGAGGTTGTACTGCTACCATGGAAACATACTGATTGATCATTATCATCATCATCATCACCGTAAAAATTGTAACAGGCATTGTAAGCTCCAGGCCAAAACAATGGGATTTTTTTTTCAGTTGCCATTCTAATATTCAGGGATCTTGAACTCTTGTGTACGTAAGGCATCCTTATGCTGAAATAGTGATCGGCACTATCAGCTGATACTTGGTCGAAATGTTAGCTGACATATCAACTAATTCTTCATTGATATATTGGCCAATTATTGGTCGATTTTACCATCGGCTTTAATTGGCCGAGTGTCAGTCAACGTGTTGACTGACAGATAGTCAACATGTGGGTGGGTCTAGCTTTTCTAGATCTGTGTTTAATTTTGGGGGATGATCAAAGAAGAAACCCATTGAACTAATGCTCTGAACTGATGTTGATGCAGACTCTGCCTGCTTATTGTCTGTGAATGTAATGTGAAATAAATCATGAACTATGCTTGAAACAGATCAATATGGATGTGTGACTTGCAGCTATATTAACATCCTAAGCAGCTGAAAAAGAAAACTGAAAAAATTCCAGACTTGACCGGGATTCAAACCCTGGCCTTTGTGATGACTGTTCACCTAGTGCAGTTTTCCAAGAGATCTTCAGCTGTTTGATCGCTGAACTTGAAAGACCATGATGGAGATTCAGATATCTTTCAAGCATACAGAGATACAGCAATCTGCTGCGCTTTATGGAGAATTCCCACTACTTCACAACTAAGGTATCTCATGTTCTGATTTTCAAGTTTCTTTAAAAAAAGTACCCTCAAGATTTTTAAAGTGTCTTTGTATTTATAAACAAAGTGCTTCTTGAGAACATTCTTTTTTTTGCAGGACAAGGGCAGCACCTTCATTTCTCAGTTATATTATGATAAATTTGATGTATCTGATATGACTGATATTTCCTATGGCCCCGGGGATCAAACCCTCAAACTCTTGCTCTACAGATTTGAGTGCTCTGCTGACTGATTTAAGCCTCCTGTGTGATTAGACAAGGGAGTACTTCAGGAACAAAACTCTAGATTTTCCTCACAATGCGGCAAAGCAAAACAAACAGTATGCTTTATTCAGTCAGAAATTGAAAGTTAGAAGCTTCTGGCAGCTTCTTTGTTTGGAAAATTGTCGCTCTTGGTATGTTCAGTAAACTAGAAAAATATAAAATGGGTGACCGCATCAACACCCGTCAATATCCATCTCTAACTAAGTCGTCAACATTCAGCAGTCTTACCAAATTAATCAAATCACAAAGTGGTCTCATGGATTGGTGTCATCAAATTAAAAAATACTGTATGCACATGCTGTCAAGACCTTGCTTTTGCCAGACTGAGTGTCTCACCCTCTGCTTCTGAGAATGTCTAAATAAGTGTTTTAACTAGGAAGAAGAAAATTTGGAGTTTCACCAAGTGTTAGATATTGCCGTTTTAATTGAGTAACATGTTAAAGTTGTTGTTGAAAACCTATTCTTCATTTTTGAATGTCAGCTCAACGAGTCGCGCTTTTGGCCTGTAAATGTCTTTAAAAAGTTGTTTTCGTGTTGGAAAGTGCCTATATTTTTTCGTGGGGCTTTGTTTGGGAACGCGAGGAAACTAAGTAGATGTTAGCAAATTTCGGGTTAAAAATAAGGAAGTTTTGAGACTCCCACCACGAAAAGCGATATTTTTTATTTACTTGAGAGTGAAAGGCTTTTGGCGGGAACAATTTACATCAGGTTCCTTATACTCTCTTTTTCAACTCTTCGGACGAAATCAACATTAGAGCCGATTTTTCCTGACCGTCGCTCATTCTCTAATTTTTTTTTCTGTAACGTTATGATGATTATCCCAATCACGCTGTCTCCTCTACTGTCCTATTCTGCGAGCAGTGGTTCCGTGGCCGGACGCTACGTTACAAAGGGAGAGAAACTACTGCTTCGTGGCGTAGCGTCCGGCCTGGAGAAACACGCACTGCTCGCGGGGTACTACTGTTCAGACCTCTGCTAAACAAATCATGTGAATATAAGATATTTCTATTTTTACGTTTAACTCATCCTTATTCAAACCGTGTTTTCGTTGCTCTCGCTTTTTGTCAGTTTGTGCTGAGAAAAAAGAAAGGCTGCTGACAGTGTTAAAACTCATGGCGATTTTTGTGATTCCTGCTTTGATCTCATCAACTTGATGCAATTGGAACCCGGGGGAGTAATCAACAAAGGTTTATATGGAAGCGTCCGCCATGAGGGCCAACCCCTCAGTATATACTATAATTAATAGAAAAGGTACCCCTTTCGTTTGCCTTGATAAATGGTACTCCTTTTACATAACTAGTTTAGGACCCTCCATCCCTTTTAACTGCTCTAAATGCACTGTCGTTCAAATATGTCGAATAAATCCCTAAACCAGGCAGTTTTCTTGCCTTTTCCCAGCCAAAAAATGTGTCTGCTAGCCTCTTTTGGTCCTGTCACAAACTGCAATGACATATTTTACTACCCTTTCATATACTTCAACTAGTGAAATCCCTACACTTTCAAACACCAGAAACCTGACTAAGGTACCCCTTTCGGGCGGAGCCTCCTTATATTAGCCTGCGCCACAGACGAAACTAAACTCTGGTTAAGTCCATCTGTAAAACAGCGGCGTAATCCTTGTTCTGGGCCCTCACATGTGTACCGGGATTTGAGTAGGCGCCATGATTGGCCTCTTAAAAATGCTATTGTCGATTTGCCAATCAGAATTAAAGGAAATTCGAACACACTTCCGGTAATTCGTTGAGTCCGTGAGCGGCCAAGAACAACGATCTTGGCGATGCTTCGCAGGCGTTACTAACCGAACTTAACTTCCGTCTATGACACAGGCTACCTTGTGTACACTATCATAAGGAGTACCCCCCGGGAGCTGAAATTACCGGTAAAAAAGGATTTAGGCTTAGCAGGAATATTATGGATTATTTTGTCAGGTTATCTTTTGTGAAACACCTTGTAATCCAACCATGACCTTGGTAGATCTTGAGGAGATTGCTAAGCTTGGCAAAGAAAATGGTGCCATCACCATGGTCGACAGCACATTTGCTTCTTCTTTTAACCAGAAGCCCATCCAACAGGGAATCAATATTGTTATTCACAGCTGGTGAGTTAATTTTGAAAAAAACATCATATGTTGTTCACAATCGTTAAAAATATATTATAATTTATATTAGAAGAATAGATACCATATTGGTTTGCTATTATTCTCAGCAAACACGAAGTAAGCATAACCTTAGAAAACAAGAGGTAAATGTACAAGAGAAAATGTTTTTCGGCGAAGCATGTCACGTCCACGTGAAATTAGACGGCGTGGTCACGGAAACAACAGTCAAAAATAACCTTCGTAGCATGCGCGCGAACTTAAAATAGATTACAATTAAGCGTCACGGGGCACAGGGATTCACTCTCTTGGCTCATTCTCTCTTGAACTTTAATAGTGAATGGGCTGGGACACTTGTTTCTCCTTGCGAGACTAAATACATGTAAAAGAAAAATTTTGTATTAATAATTATTTTCTTTTCTCCTCTGCTTGCCATGGCATCTTCTTTCAGGAGGCAATTTTCCCCACCCTTCAAGAAAGAGAAAAAAAAATCACACATAATCAATAGAGGCAAGGGTCACCATGCTCGTGTCCTATTGAGATCAACCGTTTTCGGTTTGTCGGGATTTTTCGTGTTCTACGTGGCACTGCTCAGATCTGGGAAGTGCCTCTGATCGGTCGTGCAGCGGGAAAAATTTGCGTCAACCAGTCAGAAGCACTATCTTAGATCTGGGTAGTCACACGTCGTCAGTATTGAGATTCTGCGCCTGTTCCTCAGACGTCATTTCGCGGGGAAACCAGTAGTGGCTTCATGAAATGTCCGCTGTTTACTCAGGCCAAGAATATAATGCTGAGGTTTTTCCGTAATAACTGACCAGGCACGTATTGATCGTTTGTCTTCTTGTACAGCACGAAGTATCTTGGTGGACATAGTGACATAACAGCGGGGTCTCTCACATTGTCATCACAGGAGCTGTATAAAGAATGTTATGAGCTGCGCAAGTTTCTTGGAGGATATATGGTAAACACACAATCTACTTCTTGAATATTTTAAGCTGCCATGTAGTACTAACAATTTCAAGGCTGTTTAGCTGTTTAGTGAATGAGCGAAGCATCCTGTATTTTGGTGGAGCACTCGTATTGGAAATCTTAAGGTTTGGCTTGATTGTCAAGTATTTGTTGAAATAGCCAGCAAACAAATGCGTTGAGAAAATAATATTAAAGCTCAGCTATGTTTATACGGAAAAGCGTAGCAACTATAGGTACTCACATCATAAGAAAGTTGAGTATGATCTTCCTGGTGAACGTAGTCCTGTGACTGACGTTTCAACAACCTGTGCGGTAGTCATCTTCAGTTGTATCACGTCAGTTGATGGTATTAAACTCTGGTTATTGACCTGATCAGTCAATTACGTCGCGCTGTTATGTCAGTTGTGCCGTGATGTTATTGGCTGTGAAGACTCGCAATGTCATTGGTGCGTTTTGATCTGACTATTGTCACAGTTAAGTAGTCGTTTATTGTTGGTTAAATTGTCACTTGTCCAGTCGTTCTCTCGTAGTAAGTTTTGCTTGATTCCGTTAATAAGTCGTTTATACGATGCCGGTGTACAGTTTTATCTCTCACATGTTCGTGTCGGTGTTGACTCCCCTCGACTCTTAATCTCTATTTGGCACTTAAGACGAGCTAAAGTGCAAAGATTGCCCTTGAGTCAATGTTGTAATACATCAGTTTAGTAAAAAGCTGCGTTATCCTTTTAAGAAAACGTGTTGCTATGCCCTCTCTCCTAAGTAACTCTCATGCGCAGCATTTTCTGTGGTGAGGAGGGAGGTGGTAAGGGATGTGTATTTTCATTTGCTCGCGACTGTTTGTTCAACATGTGTAAAATAGTAACGCAATTGCAAAAACTTCCGTCCATGATTGTGGACTAGACCCAAAACTATGGCATATTAACGGTATTTAAGGTCGAGAGTGTTCTTACTGATAAAGGTGAAATGTTATATAATCGTTTTTAGAAGGACAAGACGTAAAGCTTGAACCTAACAACGTGTTCTTTGTTTTGTTTTCTTTTTTTCATATGTACTGTCGCTAAAATACCATTGAAGTGTCCAATTAACATGTTTTACTTTTGTTTAGTCACCATTCGAAGCTTTCCTTCTTCATCGTGGGCTGAAAACTCTTCATGTTCGTATGGAAAGACATAATCAAAATGCCATGGAAATCGCCAAGTTCTTGGAAGGTCATCCAAAGGTATTCTAAGTGTCGTTTAGTTGATCATCACTATTCATATTACGATTACCAGTGCAGGTCATTTACATGAAATCCAGACTAGGCATATATTAAAAAGGAATTGTAAGACATGGTGTTGGTTTGCTGTGCTGGGACCCGTTTCTCGAAAGTCCCGATAACTTTTTGGAACCGAAAAGCCGTTTAGTGTTTGCAGTGTTTGCATTCAAGATCAAAGTTTCAATAATTCTGAAAATGATACAATGAAATTACAGCGGTTAATTAACGAAGCAAAATTGACCTGTTTATGACCTATGAACTGTGCTACTATTCAACAGGTTTTGATTTAAAGATTTGCCTTCGGGCCCGAAAAGTTATCGAGACTTTCGAGAAACGGGCCCGTGGAGACCATTAGCAGCACCGTCATTGTCAATCGTGATGCGTTTTCGAACCTCATTCATGCTTGGTCGATTTCGATACTTAACATTGGTAGTGTTTGTTCTGTCACTTCTAATCCACCGTACCTAAAAAGATGGCGACTGGTACATTTACCCACAGTCTTAGCGCATGAAAACCATAAAATTGCTCATAAAAACGCACAGAAAAGTTTTATAAACTTCAAACCTAGGATAGGCAATGTTACTATTATACAGGGGCAAATTTCGCCCCCCCCCCCCCCAAAAAAAATGACTCTATTTGTAATTGGCCGTGTTAGGTTCGAAAGGAATTGTGGTAAAATGTACAGCCGCCATCTTTTTCCGTACGGCGGATTGGCTCATGTCATTGCCAGCTACTCTTCTGATCAGACATCAGTGCAGTGTCTGAATATTTAAAGAACCTGAACTCAGATATATATCTGCTCTATCCCTGGGGCAGGTTTTGTAACAATTTTACTACTTGAAGTTGTAAGGGTAGAAATGAAAGACTGACAGATAAAGTTCATTCCAATGTATTACAACGTGCTCGCATCGTTTGTAAGAATGAAAAAATTAAATCCCTAACGTGCCTATGTAACAAAACACTTAACTTTAGAGTCAATTTATTTAGCTCGAAACTACTAATTGGGGACACTATTTTTTACGTCTCCTGTTAGAGAAGGGACCGAAATTTTACTTGATCATCCTAGCCACGCGAAGGTCTGGCCATTCGTAGAGTATTGGTTCGACCCCGGGAATAAATCCCATATAATCTCCCACACTGAAGTCAAGCGCTTTACCGACTGAGATAATCCTGCCGCTGTAACCCTACTTTTTTCTCTATTTTCTGTCATGATTTCTTTTCGGTCCTGTTCAGGTTGAAAAAGTTTTCTACCCTGGATTGCCTTCCCATCCTCACCATCACATTGCAAAAAAACAGATGACGGGATACAGTGGAATGTTGTCGTTTGAAGTGAAAGGCGGAAAGCAGGCATCTTGTCAACTGGTTGAGGTACGCATCATCACGCTACAACATTAAAAGATATTTTGGCGATTGTTTGCAGCAGCCAGTTGTATTTTGATTAACTAGAGCGATTTTCGTATGACCTTGAAAACGGAAACAACAAACGAACGGAAATGGAGTGATTTGATTGGTTTGTCGAACGCGCGCTTCTTTTGGTTGGTTAAGCAAACGCTCAGGTGAAAAAACGTCATGCCCGAGAACTTTCTAGAAATTAATTGATACTTCGCTCTGACGTCATACTGCAACACGATTGGCTAATCGAACAATGCCTTCTCCATTTTAGGCTTTTCTTTGGCGGGAAAACGAAGAGTCCATGTTTTGATCTTTTCATCCATTGGCTGATAAAACGAACACTTACCGAACAAGTTTTCAAGGTCATACGAAAATCGCTCTATCAATCCCAGGACAGTTTGAATATGGTTGCCTTCTTGAGTTATGGTCCCGTGGTTGACAGGCGATGAGATAGTTATAGTTGCCTGCGAGCGAACTCTAGGTAAGCAGGGGTGGGGAGAGAAGGGAAAGAGAGCTGTTGTAAAAAAAACCCCATCCCTTCCCTACCTGTTGTTTTCCCTGAGAACATTTACTATTGTAAACTTTTTTCCATTTTAAATTACTTTTAAAGGAAGAAATGTTTTGACAGTTTTGGTTTTTATTTCAGAATCTGAAAATGATCCAGCTCGCTGTGTCTTTAGGTGGAGTTCAAAGTTTGATCGAGATAGCTGGCTCTATGACTCACCCCGAAAAGTACATATCAGCATCCGAAAGGAAGGAAGGAGGCCTGTCAGAATCACTTGTAAGATTCAGGTACGCCTTGATTGTTGTTCTTGTAACTTTATGGTAAGACCGTGTATCGAAATGACATACAGAAATGATGTTCTTTTTTTGTGTCGATTCACACACCCTTGACTTTATCCCTGGGGCTGTGTTCGTACACTGGTATCCGATACTGTATTACGTACACACTTGCTCGATTTCGCGCCTGCCCCTAGATACCATTTTAAAACAAGAGTCTAAGAGGGAGATTTTAGGGGTATGCAAATCAAGCAAAGTACTGATGATGAAGTGCTTCCTTGCACAGGAACTGGAGACGGTTCCCGAGTACAAGGTCTCGTCTCTCCCGATTTCCAGGGGAAGGATGTGTTCACATTGGCAATGTCCAGCAATAATCGCCCTTGGGTACAAGTGTGATTATAACCCTTAGTATAACGGCTAGTGTTGAATTAGGCTTAACTGTTGTGCCAAGCAAAAATCGCACTCGGGCACCAAGTGTGAGTGATAAATACGAAGTGTTTTTACCATTCATCGTTCCTCACTTCAACTACTGCCCAGAGATATGGCATTTCTGTAACAAAAGTGCCACCGCAAAGCTAGAGAAAGTTAATGAGCGTGCCCTTCGTTTTGTCTTTAATGAAAAACAAACGCCGTACTCTGAGCTACGAAATACAACAGGTTTACCATCACTTGTGAATCAACGCCTCGCTAAAATAGTATGGACTGTTTTCAATGTCATTAACAACGAACATATTACATGGGCCAAACAGCATTAAAGATCTGATCGAACATAGAAACAATAAATACGACCGCAGGGGAAATGGTATTTTGAAGCGGCCAATGATCAACTCTTCGACTTACCGCCTGAAATCCTCACTAGTCATTCTTTTGTTTTCTCCCCTGTAGTGTCGGTTTAGAGAATGTTGAAGACCTCAAGAAAGATCTTGAGCAGGCCTTCGAAAAAGTGTAACAAGGAAGGTTTGCTTCGTGGATAATGAAATCCACAGTCAAGTTAAAAAAGGGATATGTAATCAATTCATTGAAAGTTAAATAAAACAGCATTTTTTCTCTTCCAATGGTTCTTGGCCCTTTTTTAGTGTCTGAAAGGTGTACTTAACCCTTTAAGCCCTAAGAGTGATCAGCATCAAATTTCTCTTTGTAATAGCAATGCTTTGTAAAACAGAGTGGTCGTGAGAATTACGGACATGTTCACACGAGAAGAATTTGCTTGATATTTTATCAACTTCTCCCCACTACTTCTGTAGGAAATGAATAGGGGCAACAAATGAGAATTCAAATTTTGATCCCAGGGTTTAAAGGGTTAATGCATGCTCCTTCATTTCAAGGAGCAAGGATTAGCACAGTTGGTTAGTGTACGGCAGCAATGATAGAAAGGAGGGGGGAGGAGTACATTGAGTGCACCGTCGGCCTTAGCTTTTCTGCGGTCTAACAGACCTTTCCCGCATTCCGCTCCAGTGAGGAAACATAAAGAAATGAGGACGAGGCTCGGGTGGACAATTTCATACAAATCACTGTATTTTGCCCACCTCAGCCTCGAGTTGGTGCCTTTATTTACGGGAAAGCGGAAAAGGTCTATTACTATTGTTACGAGTTACTGACGTAAAATAAAGACCTACTAAGCAAACGAAAGCTTGAAACGAGTCCTGTTTTTTTGTATTGGTGTACGGACATGTTAAGTGACTTGCTAGGACTCCATGTATGAGACCCAATGAACAGTATACAGTCCACTCTCTCTTAACGGACACGTCTGTAAAATGAACACTTTGAGTTGGTCCCTGCTTTTCTTTACTCCTTTTATTCGATTCTCTGTAAGACATATATTTATCACTTATGGATGAGGTTTTTGTGATATCCAGAATAATCAAGGTCGAGGTAGGAGTTATCAGCCGAAGGCTGATGCTGTTAACCCTTCCCGAGGCCTTGATTATTCTGGATATCACCAAAACAGAATCTAATAATTGTTTTATTATGCATTGAACGAAACAAAACAAATGGTCACGACAGTTAGTGGAACTGATAATTTATTTTTAAACGAATAAAAATATACAAATCATCGGCAAGCAACACAAAGCGCGCATGATTACCCTTAGAAATCATGCACATGCGGTCATACATGACATGATTACCCGTGACCTTGAGTGTCCTTGATATGATTATTTTATAATCTGCAGCTAGATGAAGTCCCAGGCGCTGATTTCGAAAATTCACTGTACGCTTTCGGCAAATCAGGAAAGAGATAGTGAGTTGAATGTGTAATAATACTCTTTGATGGGCACTTTGTGTCGGTCCCCAAAAGTGTACCGGCTTAGAGAGAAAGTTGACTGTATGGAGTTCAGGCCAAGCGTCAAGCGGTCGCTTACCGAAGGTTAAAAACAATGGAAAGTCATAAAACTGTGAGCTCAAAAGGTGGTTGCGGTTGTTACGAGAGGTGGCCGTTTACAAGGGGTTCCAAGTACAGAGCTTTGACTGACGCTCACGAAATGTGATCGCGTAAACGAGATGTGATCGCAAGCCGCAAACTACGAGAGATTTGACTGTAGCCTTCTCAGACTTATAAGAATTGGAGTAACACCTTTAGCACAGTTAGGTTATTTTTTCCGTCGCTTTCTCCGGTCCCTTTTCGGGTAGGCTCATTTACCGAACGCCGGCAAAGAAATCAAGCCTATGCGTACGGTGTAATTAAAACAACGTCCGACATTATGCCTTTTATATTTTCATACAACTTCAGGGTCACCCAACGAGAATATAGTTCAAAACCACTTAAACATAGCATTGTTAAATTATTTTAGTATTTAAACGGTAGATATAGGCATATTTTTATCCCCTAAAAATTTTTCATCTGTTCGGATTTCCTAGCTGAAAGTCTAGTGATCCGAAAATTATAGGGATCAAAGGTTACCGTTTCGAAAATTTCAGCCAGAAAAAAGGCTCCCGAAAATTCTAGGTGACCTTTTAAGTGTAAAAAATCCGTTAAAAATGGGCAATTATACCATTTTTTAGATGTTCGAAAATCCTAGGAGAGGCAGGCAAGCAAGAAATTTTACAACAAATGTTCCGAAAATTCTAGATCTCAAATCGTCTTCCGAACAGATATTTTCCGAAAATTGTCGTTGGGTGCCCCTGCAACTTGTAGGTTCAGGGGAAACAACCCACATAAAAACAACTCTTACAAGTTCACCAGCATACGACTTAGGACTGGTTTAGGTTTCCTTTCATGTAGGCTCATACAGTCGCATCGAGAGGGCCACGGCTGGAGACCGAGCCTTGCGCATTGCGTAATGTTTTCCGAGAGACCCCCCAAAAGATCTACTGCGTTATTGTTGCCTAGTTAAAGATTGAAAACTCAAATTGTTGAAACTGAATCAGTGATTTACAAAATCGTGCATTATACCTACAACGTTCATCGGATTAAGAACAAAAGACTTTGTACCACAAGGATGGCGTTACTAACTCGGCTTGAAATTGCTCATTGTAAAATTTTACCGAGTAGCTTTGCGCAGTGGCATTACCGTAGCCAGTGAGGTTCATCCGAGGCGTGGTTATTGCTGATTGAAAACTTTTCCCAATACCCCGCAAGACGACTTGAAATACAGTCGGCTTTGCAATTTTTGATGGTCCACACGTGGACCCCACCTAAATCAAAAAAGACGAAAACTGTCCGACTAATGAGCTGACAAAAAAGAAAAACACGTACGCAAAAAAAAAAAAACAATAACCCGCAAAAGATTTCACCATTCCCAATATGGCAGAAGCTGTCAAGAGCGCGAAATTTAGTCTGCGAGCAAGCTCTCCTATTTGGGCAAGCGAAGCGAGCCTCGCGAGAGCGCGCGAGCGAGCCGGCCCCTCGCGGCTTCGCCGCTCGCTCGCGCGTTTTCGCGCGGCTCACTTCGCTCGCCCAAATAGGAGAGCTTGCTCGCAGGCTACGCGAAATTTGAATTTCAAAACAGATGTAAATCGATTTGCCATCCAAAAAACTTCTCGCCCGTAAATTCATATTTGACTCCAAGTATTGATGTAAACGCATGTCTCATTACACCAATCTGCTTTATTTCCGTCCTTACCGAAACTGCACCTTTTTGAAACTGCTCCACACGAATGCGGGTAAACAAATATGCGGTTTAAAAATTACCAGATTCGTGTGCACGGGTCAATTTTGAACCTTGATTTGAATTTGAATGAAATAGTTTTTGACTGCTATACGTTATTTGTAATCCATCTTGTGTCCTTTAGAATAGGTATTATTGGGGGCATTCAGGCGGGTACAATGCGCAATTCACGGGAGAGAGCCAAGAGCTCCTATTGTTCTTATTACGCAAGGCAGATCAAACTCTTCTCGGAAAAAGAATGCGCACTTTTAGGAGTTTCATTTTTCGGTGCCGATTTGCAGAAAAGGCTCAACGTCCTGTGTTGATGGAAGAGCAGAAAAAGAGAATTGCAAAAGTGGTTTCTGTTGATGAAGACTGGCAGACAACAAGATCAGCCATACGAGAAAGGATGGAGTATGTATTTGACAATAAGTTGCTAAGCGACGTGAAATTTATTGTTCCGAGATGGCGAGATTGCAATTTGTTCACCACTGAGCTTTCAGCTCACAAGTTTGTGCTGGGAATTAGCAGCCCAGTATTTTATGCAATGTTCTATGGAAAAATGGCGGAGAAAACAGACTCGATTAAATTACCAGACTGTGACCGAGCCAGCTTAACATAGTTGTTCCGCTACATGTACTCCGACGAAGTATCATTGTCAAGCGAGAATGTGATGCGGGTTTTGTATTTGGCCAGGAAATACATGGTGCCTTCGCTCGAGGAGAGGTGCAACACATATTTGCGAGAAGAATTGAACGCTAATACTGTACTGGACATTTTGCAGGATGCTCAAAAGTTTGGTGATGAAGATGTGGAAGAAATATGCTTGAAGGCGTTGAAAGCTCAAACGAAGGAAGCTCTGTCGTCATACACTTTAGAAAAACTTGACAGTTCTCTCTTAGAGTCGATTGTGAAAATGGATGGTCTAAATGTGAGAGAAGTGGAATTGTTCAAAGCAGTTGATCGATGGGCAGCAAGACAGGGCCGAATTAAACGTATTGCACGTAAAAAACCGCCAGATGGAGGGGAAAAGAGAGAAATAATTGAAGAGACAATTCTAAAGGCGATTCGTTTTCCCTTGATGTCTTTGAAAGAATTTGCTTCAACTGTAATTGACAGCAACATTCTTACAATGAAAGAGATTTCTGAAATGGTAAAGTACTACGCTGACGTCTCCATTTCGCCTTTATCCTTTGAACAAGCTCCAAGGATAGGACCTTTCAAGCGATGCTGTAGATTTGGTAGGTTGGTGTCAGGGGAGGAAGGACGAGGATGGTACTATCGTGGCTCCAGCAACGAAATTCGTTTTAGTGTTACCAAAGATGTTATCTTACACGGAGTTCAGCACTTTGGAAGTGAAGATGGCAAGTACGAAGTGTCCATCAAAATTAAAGATCTTCGTAAAAATGATTCCTTCCTGTCACAGTCTTACCTTACTGAGCAGTCTGGGTCATATTTGTCATCTAAAGAAAACAACGAAACTTTCCATGGCTTTGATGTCTTGTTTGACAAAGCAGTTGCCTTGGAAAGCGGTACAACATACGAGATAGTATCAAATATCAGAGGCCCTGATTCTTGGTATGGATTGGAAGGAAAACCAACCGTTGAGTGCTGTGGGGTCACTTTTACCTTCAGCCGAGCGTGCAGTTTTGTAAGCGATGCTTCAAGAGGCCAGTTTCCTGCTCTTATTTTCACTGTTTATGTATGATTAAAAAATTTACGGGACGGTTATAGTTTAACTAATTGTTTATAGGTGTTTCTTTTGAAGTGTAGTTAGCCATAAATAAATAAACCTTAGAAGGTGCCACTCAACTGGAAGAATGATTAAGTAGATAATAAACTTTTGAAAAAGCTGACTCAAAACAGCAAAAAGATGATGTAATGGTTTTGGTTTAGTAGTTTATGTTTAGAGTCATTCCGTCGTTTCTGATTCATATTACTGTTATAGATTATTGCAAGATGAAACCTAAGGACCAAAGCTTTTTATTCGCGAGTTATAAAATGCACGGCGAGTTAGTTTGATTCATTTTGTTATGAGTCGTCGCACCTTTAAGGTAGTATACGCATGCGTCCCAAGCATGCATTATAGCAATATTTTTCTCGGCATTTTAGCTGACTTTCTGTAGGAGCTCAGGGCTATAATCTTTGAACAAATTTATTACAAAATTCCCGACCCTGCGAATGATGTAACCATAGTAAGGCCTTTTTTGCCATGATGAGCCTCTACTGTGTGACCTCAACCATAATTATTCAATAAAAATCCTTTTGGACTACAAAAGCGGTCTTTTAAACCTCTCGTCAGGGACCGGCGAAAATCGCCGGCACCTTTGTTGTCGTAATGTTATGCGCAGTAACCGTTGCGCGGTGCAAAACAAGGGAACACGTAAAGACTACGGCAAAACATATACCACAATGAATGTGTTCCCAGGAACGACAAATGGTTCCTTTGAAACGTATTATAGTTAGCTTTGCGCAGTGGCATTACCGTAGTCAGTGAGGTTTATCCGAGGCGCGGTTATTGCTGATTGAAAACTTTTCCCAATACCCCGCAAGACGACTTGAAATACAGTCGGCTTCGCAATTTTTGATGGTCCACATGTGGACCCTACAAAAATGAAGGAGATCTTAACCAATTTTGCTTATTTCAGTTAATTTTACTACGGGCGTTAATCTACAAAGTGGTGAAAGAAACACCTTTTTTGACCGAGGAAATGCCGGGAACTGGTATCTGTTGTGTGCGTCGCTTTGAAGTTCGGCCCCATGAATCTTCCCTATCGGATGCAAGACGACTTTACAGTCGACTTTGCAATTTTTGATGGTCCACTCGTGGACCTACAAAAGTGAAGAAAGATGGGTTTAATCAAAGTCGGGAACTCATGATTCTTCCAAACAAGCCTAGGTGAATGCGTTGGTATCTTAAGGGCACAAAGTACACGGTGTTAGTCCACTCAGTGATGCCACAGTTTGAAATGTGCGGGAAGATAGTCGAAGAGTTAACTTACCGCATACTTTAAAATAAATCATTTGTTTTGTCCAAAGCTACATACAATTTTCTCTCGGAAAAAGGCCCTTAATCGCTAAAACATTTCGCTGGAAGCCTTTGCACTTCACATCGTGCGAAGACCTTTCCGTATAAAGCGACCTCCCAAAACCCCAAGATCTGATGGTTATTTACTACAATGGAACCACAGGGGGCTCTTCCAAAAGCGGTCTGGACTCTGAAGATACAGTCGAACCTCCACGTGCGACCACATCCCGTAGGCGACCACCTCTAGCTCCCGTAAGCGACCACCTTTCCAAATAAAAACACCAAAAATGTTGTCAGTCAAAGCCTTATACTGGAACCTCTCGTAAACTGACCAACTCATGTAACTCCGCGACCTATTTTCGGCTGGTAGGTTTAGAATTTTCTATTGTTTTCAACCTCTAGTAAGCGACCACTTGTATCCTTTTCGGGAGAAAATAGGATGACCTGACATCAGGCGCCGGTTGTTATTTTTAAAGGCCGCGCGTCCTCGAAATTTCTTCCTCGCCCTATAAAACGGCGCCTGTTACTCAGGCTAGATGCGACACGATGTCTAGACAACAGGTTTTTCCTTGCCATTGTGCCGTTTTATAAAAACAAAATTTTATTACAATGCCGTACAGGATTGAGACCTTAAATTTGCTTATTACAGTGTTCACAGCAGAAATACCCTGCGAGCAGTGGTTTCTCCAGGCCGGGCGCTGGAGAAACCACTGCTCGCAGGGTACAGCAGAAATTATCTTACTGTTACATTTTTGTGAAGTAGTTCAATGTAAACATACAAAAAGCTATTATTACATACATACATGATTTATTGAACACTTCCTCTTAGGGGCTTGTTTACTACTGTCCCTCTTAAATTTGTCTAAAAGTGTCCCTCCAAGCTTATTCCTAAAACTTAACGTGATATTGTTGTCTAAATTATTCCAAATGTTGATTATCCTATAGTGGAAAGTTTTCAGCCCAGTGGCAGGCCTAAATAAAGGGATATTTAGCATCGGTGAATTTCTGGTTTTCCGGTTACTTACAGTACTACGTGTAATTAATTGATCACCAAGGTACCCAGGGGCTAGTCCCGACATGCATTTAAAAGCTAATACAGTGAAACCTGTATTAAGCGGACACCCTCGGGGAATGCTGTAGTGTCCGCTTAATACAGAGTGTCCGCCTAAAACAGGTTTCGATATATAACTTTATATGAGGTGTCAAATGCCATTCAAATGAACAGTGGAAGCGTTTATAATACTCCCAGAGACTATGACGATAGACGTTTGCATTAATTTCTTTATCAAAGTGAACCAATTGATCATAGTACCAAAAATATGGATTGCAACTCAAATTTGAAGAAATCAGATGAGTGAAACAAGCTCTATACAAACAAAACGAAATAAAAAACAATCCTGTACTGTGAAACTAATCAAATAAGTTCGTCAAGTCACGTTTTTTAATGTAAAAATCGAGAAATAAGTTGGTGGCAATTCGAGGCAATCTTTCCCATTTCCGGTGTGTGGCGTGTTGGGTGGTGGAATTTAATTACAAGTGGGTTGGCAACAATAGAAATGACCATTTCAGGTACTTTTTAGGTGTCCGCGTCCGCTTAATAGAGGTGTCCGCTTAATAAAGGTTTCATTTAAAGTAAATAAGGGAAATAAATTTGGGGACTTCGGCTACTGTCCGCTTAATAGAGGGTGTCCGCTTAATACGGTGTCCGCTTAATACAGGTTTCACTGTACATTATTTATTATTATTATTATTAACATTATTATTCACAATGAACGTATTCATATGAAAGAGAACTTTTAATAGGATGATGTATATTCTTTGTAGTGACATGACTGGTATGAAGAGACAGTGGAATTCAATCTTTTTGTTTTTATGTTAAGAGACTTTCACAGCGACTTGTACTACTAACGTTTAAAGCTTAACATGGATATAAAACTTGTTCTAACTGACCATAACATGATTGAAAAGCCCTCCCCACTCTTTTACTTGCGCCATTTTTCGCGCGATCTTTGTCTCTTGTTTTCCATTCTTTGCTCCTGAACCGCACAGAAACGCTTGCTAAGCAGGCTAGAAATTGGCAGGTCTACGTCCAGACATACGGCGGTCTTACAACCTGATCATGTTAAGGGCGTAGACATACTTTAAGGGCTAATAGTTCATTCTGAAATTAATTGACTTACTTCGGGGTTCATGTATGTTTTCTACCACCAGAAACCCATAAGGGGTTGTTCAACCCCTTATGAGTTTCTGCTACCACACTATAGCATTTTATACTCAGTCTACTCAGTCAATTTTAGCTACGACTTGATTCTGAGTATTGTATAATTTTTCATCTGTTACTTGTTAGTTAGGCAGGTCCACATCAGGACTGTCTTGCCGATTTTAATTTAATAACAACAAATAGAGGATGGTGATGATTATGAAGATGATGATGAGATGAGAAGACTAAATACTAACATTAACCACAAAGGACTGCAAAGGACAGCAAACAAATACGCCGAAGAACGTAGGATCTATAAAGACCTGATCAGCAAAAATGAAAAGTAGACATATTAAACAGCTGTCTATGGCTACAATCCCGCTCTGTTTTGAGTTCTTTCGGTGCCGTGTTGATGTCTTGCAGAGTTAATTTTCACGTAGTACGATCAGCATTGCAGTTCTCTGCTTGCAGAATTTAATGTGTCTACTTCTGCAAAGCTGAAACAAAGTGTATTTCTCAGGCTTTTGTATTTCGAATATTTCGGGTACATTCACCAGCCTTGTTTGCAATCTTCTCCCTCCCTTTTCGCGCCTTTCTACCCCTATTCCTCCCTTTTTGCGCCTGCCATGGAGGCTAGTACTCATGTGCATTTTACGCTTCATCCTACATGAGGTACATATCTGATCACGCAACGCTCCTCCCTCGGCCTCTTCCTCCAGGAGCATTGCGTGACTAGACAAAGAATGGCTCTGTTTCAGTCGCTGTTGGAGTTGAAATCGAGGAAGTAATGGTAATTAAGTAACCAATTTTTAAAATTGCACGATGAATGATCAAGGGGAAGCACAAACTAAAGTAACTGACGAAGAATTCAAAGATGGATTACTTCAAAGCTTAAACGAGCTTAGAAAGGCGAACTTTAGGTGCGACACAACGCTCCGAGTAGATGGACAAACCTTCCCTGCTTACAGCCTTGTGTTAATTGCTGCTTCTGATTACTTTAGAGCTCTATTTTCCACTGAGTTGCAAGTGAAAGAAAAACAGGAAAATTTAGTGGAGCTTAAAGTGGTTAAGTCAAGCATAATGGAAGATGTTTTGGAATTTATGTATTTAGGCCAAGTAAACATAACTGCCTCAAACGCCCATGATCTACTTGTGGCATCTGACTACCTGATAATTCCCAATTTAAAATCACGGACTGCACAATTCCTGGAGAAGTCCATGAATGTATCAAATTGCTTGACATTGGAGTCCTTTGGCTGTCAATACAACTGTGATACGCTTAGACAAGCAGCTCTTAAATTCAAGAATGAAAATTTTGTCCCTATTGTGAAAACAGAAGATTTCCTTGCACTTGAGTTGAACAAAGTCAAAGAATTGATGTGTCAAGATGAGCTGAATATCTCTGAAGAAGAAGAAGTTTATGAGGCGGTGATAGCCTGGGTCAAACATGATCTGCCATCAAGAGAGTGTTTTCTCCCAGATCTAATGAAATGTTTGAGATTATTCTCCATGTCAAAATACAGTATTTACAGAATTCTTAATAAAGAAGAGTTAGTAAAGGAGAACCTCATTTGCACTGCTATCATGAATACTGGCCTGCAATATTTTCTGTATCCTGATTGGTTTTTAGGGAGAGTGCTGAAACATCGCAATTCAATTGACAAAGATGAACACGTGGTGTTTCTCCATGATGGTGTTGATATTGGTGATCGTTTAATTCGTAGAGAAACTTATTGTTTTGTCCTTTCTACTAAGAAGTGGCAGCAGTTATGCTCAATCCCTCCCTTTATTGAGGACAATTGTGCTGACCTGGTCTCTACAGTTTGTTTTGGACGTGTATATATGTTAAGTCTTGATTCTCAGGCAATAAGCTGTTTCAATCCTCAAAAAAATTCATGGAAGTCAAAGGAAACAGGGTGCACCATTCAAAAAATGAACTTCTTTACGGTTACTTCGTTCAATGAAGAACTTTATGTTATCGGTGGTTATGATTACGATGAAGAGGTAAAACGTACAGTCCATAAGTACAATCCAGTTTGTAATGAATGGAAGGAGTTAGCATCTATGGAAACTGGACGTGGTGGTCACTGTGCTGTTGTTCTACAGGATCTCATTTATGTGATTGCAGGTGCTGATGGAGAGACCTGTCTTAAGAGTGTTGAGAACTATGATCCACTGACCAATCAGTGGAGAAGAGTTCCTGATCTGGTCAATGCCCGTAGGGATGCAGCAGCAGCCACTGTTTGTGGAAAAATTGTTGTTATTGGAGGATTTTGTGTCATGGAGATTTCTGCATCATCAGAAACAGAACCAACTTGTGAGATGTTTGATCCATGTCTAAATCAGTGGAGCCTGTTACCCAGCCCAATGTTCCACGGGCAGCCTGTGGAGTTGTGAGTGTAGGTGACACAGTGTATGTCTTTGGTGGATATAATGAAGGTAGGACTCTAGACAGTGTTGAATGTTATGATGCAGAATGCAATGAATGGAAAAAAGTAGACACGACAATGCCAGAAGCTAGAGGTTACATTAGAGCATCTTTGGTGAAATTGCCAAAGGAGTTTATTTGCAATGATTAAAAATTACCAGATATTGAGATACAACAGACACATGAAGTGATTATAGTGGTCACGCACCAGTATGTTGTTTTAATTTGGATTTTAATCATTTGATTTTAATTTTTTGTCATTGAGAAGGCAAGATAGCAAAAGCAGATGGAGATGAGAACTGTAAAGGGTCTAGTAGGAGTGAAGGGGGGTGGGGAGGAGGTGGTACCTCTACGAGTAAGACTTGATGCCAAACGACCCACCCGCCCAGCTCTTGTTAAAATCCTGGTCATCATCTATCAAGAAGGTCATCATAAATGTTGGATATACAAATATGTTAGTACTGTTAAGTGTGAGTCTAAGAATAAGAAACTATTTTATTTTCTCCAGGCAATGAAGTGGCTCTGTAGTAATTTCCGTTGAAGATTTGTGACCTAGTGTATGCAATAAACATTGTTTATCCACTGCTAGCCATAGCTGAAAGCTGTTTTTCATTTTGAAAGGATATTACATCCAGCTAAGTTGCTAATTATTTCATGGTTTGACAAAACAACAATGCCTGTCCAACCCCGTCTGAGATTTGTTATGCATGGTTAAGTTTGTAGACATCGGATTTGCAGATAGACTGATTACTGTCATCTGTTAACTGCAGCAATGTTATTTCATATTTGTGATGGTAGAGTCACATAACTATGATCTGCGAAACAATAATCTTTAGTATTAACTTTGTCTGGACACTGATTGATGACTGACTGTTATTTGCAGCTCTGGTACTTGTGTATTGCCTTTTGAAGTGTAATACTGATTTCAATAGACTGCTTTAAAAACCTTATAGTTAAAAAAGAGTGTTAACCGGCCATAAACAGAACATGGACCGAGGGGGTGGGGTGTGTGTGTGTGTGTGGGGGGGGGGGGGTGGGGGGTCGGGGGTCTTCAGATTTCAAGTGACAGGGATGATCCAATAGGGGCAAAAACCAAAACCCATATAGCACGGAAAGTACTCTAAAAAATCCCTACTTACATCAAGCCACCCAAAAAAAAAACTTGCCAAATTTGTGAACCCTAAAAATCCTGGAATCGAAAATTCCTAACAAAAAGAAATTCCTCTATCATCCCTGTCACTTGAAGTCCGGAGTACCCCCTCCTTCCTGGGAACAAGGGCAACGATATAAAATCACAGTTTCATTCACTTGATTCAAAATATAAGAGAATCCATGATCATCATGAAAAAGAAACAATTTATAAGAGTTCATTCAGAGGAGGACTTTCAGCTGTCAATGTTCTTTTGGGGTAAGAAAAAAAAATTAACTCCACTTGTTCAATGGACAAGAATTGTTACTTAGTGAGGTTCTGGTTTAGTAATTGTGGTTTAATTTATTCTACTTGTTCAAACTCAGATCTAGTTGAACTTTGATGGAGAGTTAAATTGTTAAGTTTAAGTTCTAAATTAGGTGATGTATAAATACTGAATATGAAGCATAAACCTTTGTTGGAACTCAGGATTCAATGTGTCAATCAAGTACTCATACATGTAATTTACACTTTAACTCGGCCACTTAAAATAGACTTGCCATAAAACGACTGCGTGAGCGCCGAAGACGCGAGGGACTGACCACCTAACAAGCAAAAATCGGAAACGGGCTTTGTGAAAGTTTACCCTTAAGATCAAAATTTGAATTTTCCATCCATGATATCGGCGTATCTTTGAAACATCGAAATAAATGATCTTGGGTGATGATTCCTTTATTCTCACGTCCAAAGGAAACCGTGCATGAAAAGTCTCTTTCCCTGCTAGACGGCAAACGCCGTTTTTCCCTTGTAATTAGCTGGGCAAGCAGGAGGAACAGAGAAAGAGTCTCTTTTTCCTTCTGCCTGCCCAGCCAATTACAAAGGGAAAGAAACCTCTGCTAGCAGGGTAAAAGTCTCTGTGGCACGCAGGGTATTAGTCATTGAATTGTTAAGAGAAAATGATTAGAGAGTTTTAGATCCGAGTTTACCGCGAACCTCTAACCGCGGTTTGCGGTTCGAAGTTCAAACATAATTCGATTTAGATTTGCGGAGGGGGGAGTTACAGGAGGGTAAATCTCTCTCCTCCCTACTTTTTCAGCCAATTTCTCCTTCCTCCCTACTTTTTGGGGCAATTTCTCCCTCCTCCCTAAAGTTGGATTAAAAATTGGCAGGAGCAACACACAACTCCTGCACTTAGTCGTAAAGTAAGTTTTCTGACATTCGGAACTTCGCCTCTACACCAACATACTGCATGAAGATTGTGTAACCGTCGCGTGTCATGCAAGCTAGATTTTTATGGAGAAAAAGCCCTGTGGGGTACTCCAGGGAATTCTTGGTGGGGGTGTGCCGCCAGATCTCCAAATTCTGACCCTATTTCAGACCAAACAATGTCGTTATTTACACACGTTTTCAGACCTGGCCTCTAAGAAATAGTGTCATCATTACCGTAATGATTCGATGTAGCGCCTTCCTTCCAAGAAGCGCCCCCCTTCGAGTGTGTTTCTGTAAATAAGTGCCCCTAGTCTATTAGGCGCCTCCATTCTCATAAGCGACCCAGTTCTATTAAGCGCCCCTAATCTAATATTACAATATTAGAGTACGGGTATGTACCAGCCGAGGTTTATTTTCCTTTAATTGCTCACAAACGGTAATGTCACAGTACAAAACAAGGATCCTTTCGACGGAATCATCGAATTGGATGTTGAAGAAAGTACACTGAGAAAGCTTTTATTTACGGTATTTATGTAAGTGACACTGTCAAAGATATCCGCGTAGAAATAAACGAAATTCCCTCACGTTAACTAATCATGAACATTCACCGTATATTTTTTACCGTTACAGCTTCTGTTATTGTTCCATTTTTAAAGAATATTAAAGTATTGTTTTGAGCATTCGGTTATTTCTCAAAAGAGAAATAAGTGCCCTCCCTTAAGGTACGAAAAGTAAATAAGCGCCCCGGGCGCTAAATCGAATCATTACGGTACTTAAATTAGAACAGCAGCAAAAAAGATTTTTTAAAATCTATTTCCAATTTGCATATTTTTCTTTCTTTCTTAGACATTTGAAACAGAAATGATAAATACGTTCATACACTCCCGTGGTTCCCTCGAAAACCATACCCGATAGGCAAAGTCTAGACCCGTTTTCAGACCAAAACGCGTCCCCGCCCCCCCCCGCCAAAAAAAAAAAATTCGATCCGGGATTTTTTTCGGGTAGTAAAACTTGGCAAGTATTGTTTTGGGTGGCTTGATTTATGTAGGAACAACAACAATCTGAAGATTCCTGATAGTGTTCTGTTCTTGTTCTGCGATTAAAGTTCAACCGGCAAACTTGTTTTCCTTTCTGGAGATTTTTTAAGGCTCAGATCAGAACGGCATGGGATTTTTTGGGGGTTAATTTTTGGTCAAGGGATTTTTTGTGGGTTTGGTTGAAAGCCCTAGGGATTTGTTTGGGTTTTGATTTTTAGTCCCATTCAATCATCCCTGTCCCTTGAAATCTGGAGTATCCC
>NC_133202.1:22301641-22426641 GCF_958299795.1 Porites lutea
AATTACCTACTGTTGGTAAGGAAACCTTGCTAATCAAAACATTTGGTGACAATTCAGCATCTGTAAAGGAATGTGACATTGTGCAATTGTGCATCAGAACAATAGATGCAATGAGTGTGTACGTCACTGCTTACGTTGTACCAGTAATATGCAGTCCAGTATCGAACCAAGAAATTCAAAGTGCAGTAGAATGTTATCCATACCTTCAAGGGCTACAGCTTGCATGTGGAGCTGTTAATGGAACGGTTAGTGTTGACTTACTAATAGGAGCAGATCACTACTGGTCTTTCTTTACTAGAGGAATAATCAAGGGAGATCCTTCTGGACCGGTGGCTCTTGAGACCAAGTTGGGATGGGTACTGTCGGGACCAGCTGCAGTTCCAGCATTGACAGAGTCATGCACAGTTAACCTAAGTGCTACACATGTTTTGAAAATTGAGTCAGCTGACATCAGCCATGTGCAAGATGATTTGCAGAAATTTTGGGACTTGGAAACCTTAGGCATAAGGGACAATGAAACTTCAGTTCATGACAAGTTTTCTAATGAGATAAAATTTACTGGTGAAAGATACCAAGTCAAGCTACCATTCAAGGATAATCACCCTATGCTGTCAGATAATTATACAAATGCTTCACGAAGGTTGGCAACTGTGATTAAGAAGCTTAAGACCCAACCAGAAATACTGGAACAATATCATCAAGTGATTAAGGAGCAATTAGAAAGTGGAGTAGTTGAAGAAGTGCGGCAAGATCAAGTCCTAGAACCTGGAAATGTGCACTATCTCCCACACAGGGGAGTTGTGAGACTTGACAGAGATACAACAAAGGTGAGAGTTGTATACGATGCCTCATCCAAGGTGTTTGGACCAAGCTTAAATGACTGTCTGCATGTCGGACCTTCATTAAATCCTCTTCTACTGGACATTTTGCTGAGATTTAGAGTTCATGAAGTTACTGTAACTGCTGATATTGAGAAAGCATTTTTGAATATTGAGATTGATCCAGGACACAGAGACTTTTTACGCTTTCTATGGGTAGATGATGTCAATAAGGAATCACCTGAGATTAAGTTACTTCGCTTTACAAGAGTTGTATTTGGAGTAAATGCTAGCCCCTTCATTCTCAATGCTACCATCAGACACCATGTTAATACATATATGCTGAATGACAATGCATTTGCACTTGAGCTTTTGAAGTCTTTGTACGTAGATGACTTCGTTTCTGGGGCCAAGGATGTGAACAATGCCCTTTCTTTGTCAAAGGAGATAAAACTCTGTCTCAAATCAGGAGGGTTCAATATGAGGAAGTGGAACAGTAACTCAGCAAGTCTTTTGCAATCACTGAAACAAGATTCAGCCTTCAGTGGAGACTTTGCTATAAACAGTAAAGAATGTGTTCAAGAGGAAGATGAGAGCTTCTCAAAGTCAGTTTTTAAGCAAGGTACTGAGAAAGAGCAGAAGGTCTTGGGAATGCTTTGGAACCCTAACCAAGATGAACTGATCTATGACTTGACTAAGATATTGGAGGGTGTGGACGTTCAGCCAGCTACAAGAAGACTGATTCTCAGTACTGCTACGAGATTCTTTGATCCCGTGGGGTTAATATCTCCCAGTTATTCTACCCTTCAAGATTATGTTTCAAAAACTGTGCAAGGCACAAAGGGACTGGGACGAGTTAGTGGATACCGAACTCAACCAAGAGTGGTTGTCAACTTTGTCAGACCTAAGACTAGCTGGAAGAGTGAGTTTTAAAAGGTGTTATACTAAGGGTCTCGGTGGGAATGAAGTTAAATCGCTCCAACTTCATTGTTTTGCAGATGCGTCGGAAAAGGCGTACGGAGCCGTTGTTTACATGAGAGTAGAATATGAGTCAAGAGTAGAATGTGAGATTGTGGCGTCAAAAACCCGAGTAGCTCCGTTGGACAAGCAAACCATACCGCGTCTAGAACTGTTGTCTAACCTTACTGCGTCAAGATTGGTGAAGAGTGTGAGTAAAGCTTTAGAAAACGTTGTGAGAGTTGATGACGTAGTCAACTGGACGGATTCTATGATTTGTTTGTGGTGGATTAGGAACACTGATAAGGAATACAAGCAATTTGTGGAGAATCGCGTGAGCGAAATCAGACGAAATGCACCGCCTGAGCAATGGAGGTACTGTCCTACGTCAGAAAACCCGGCTGACATTACATCAAGAGGAATTAAGGCCACTGCACTTAAAGAAAGTAGTTTGTGGTTACATGGTCCAGAATTCCTGTCTAAGAACAGCGCCTACTGGCCAGTCCAGCCTGTAAATGTACAAGCCAAGGAAGAGTTGTGCGAACTGAAATCAGCCAAACCTACAGTCTCCAGCTTATTGAACACGTGTACCGAAAAACAAGAAGCAAATCTGGAGAGTATCATCAATCCTGAATCCTACAGTTCCCTTACGAAGCTCATAAGAGTTACTTCACTTGTGTTGCTATTTGTCAAGAAATTGAAAAGAAGAAGGGACGGATGAACTGACCAAGAAGAATCCTTGCAAGTGTACAAGCAAGCTGAGAAGAAGTGGATTAAACACGTTCAAAAGGGTATCCTGAACAGTGACAAGTACCAGCAAATGAGGTCTACTCTGGGACTTTATCAGGACAGTGAAGGTGTAGTCAGATGTCAAGGAAGAATAGGTCGGTCGTCGTTACCCTATGATACCAAATTTCCTGTGCTTCTGCCAAGAGAACATTGCTTTACGAGATTGATGATCCTCAAGTGCCATGAACAATTCATGCACAATGGAGAACAGAAACACTAATTTCCCTATTACCTTCGTGGGAAATGCTGAACAGGAACATGTTAGTGAACATTAACATTAAGTCAAAGAACAGCAAACTCTTTTTCTTTCATTTGTTATTTTATTCGTTTCGTTGTTGATTGACCTGTGTCAATCAAGGCGGGGAGTGTGTTAGAAATTATTGCGTCATTGTGGCGGGAAAACTCGTCACGTGATCTGAAAACTGAGCTTTTTGCAAGAGTCTTAGAACTGTGTAGTCGTTCGGAGTCGTGGAGCTGATCAAGTGTGTAGATTGAGTTTAGATCATCGAATTTTTACGCGAATTGATGTCGATGAATCCTTTAAGTGTAGAACAGAGTACAGAATTCTAAGATATGAACATGTGAAGAAATATGCTTTAATGGAGTGAAGAATTAAAACTACAGAGAACTGATTATATATACAACATTTGGTTACATAGCTGTTGGTTTTGCAAACACATTACAAACCCACAGAAACTTTTCAGTACACAAAATTCTACTCGTGTCATCCATCAGGTGTGAAGAAAGGCTTCATTAAAGGAGAAGTGCTCCGGCTTCTAAGGACCTATTCCTCTCAAACCACCTTTGAGAAAAATATCCAAAAATTTCGAAAATAGCCTGACAGAAAGAGGCTACCCCGCCGCTATTGTGAGAAAGTACCCCTCTGAGGTAAAATTCGCCGACAAGAGAACAGCTCCTTAAACAGAGAAACAAATCCGCCCATAAAAAAAACTACCTTTCATTACACAGAGTCAATACCACCCGGTGTAACCTAGCCTAACGAAAATACTAATGGGGAAATTCCACCTTATACCAAACCAACAATGGCTAATAGAAATCTTTAAGGAGCCTCCCCTCATATCATATCGCAAGGGAAATACACTGAGGAACTATTTGTTAGGGCAAAGCTCTGAAGGTCAGATAACGACCAAGTGCATGGGTCGTGTGTTGACCGTCGCCAATTTTTAAATCTGGTAACCTGAGATGTGTCAAGTTTGATTCCATGCTTTCTCGGTTAAGTCCGACCAAGGGAGTCAAAGGTGACCCAAGGGGATTGCAGTGTATGTCAATTTTTCCATCCCTCCATCCCTTGTCTTCACGCAAGTTAAAAAAAGCCTTAAAATTACCTTCTCATCGATATCTCCCTACTCCCACAACATTTCATTTTCTCCCTCCTCCCTACATTTTCGTCCCGATTTCTCCCTCCTCCTTACCTTTTCAGGCCATTTCTCTCTCCTCCCTATTGTGTACCTCCCCCCTCTTTGCGGTGGATTAGATTACGGCCGCCATTTTGAATCAGGAGCCATGAATGGCACTTGTTTTCAAGATCGAATAGGATTTATCAAATTTAGCATTTCGCCCGAATTTGTGCCTCTGTTAATGGATAAATACTTGCTCCACAAGATTTTTGTTTAATTACGTGGGATAAAACAAGAATTATACGCTAAAAGCTTTCAGGTAAACCTCAAACGTGACGCGAAACCTCCAGCGGTGAGAGGTTCGCGGTAAACTGGGATCTAAAACTTTCTAATACTGAACACATATTCGACTTGGTAAGCCAAGCGATGCTTTTCGGCCTGCTTAAGTTAATTCTTTTGAAAAGGATTTTCTCTTCAGAAATTTTTCAAATTTAGCGCAATTGATCGCCATGTCATTGGGACACTTTTAAAAAAAATTAAATATTATGAAAAGATGGGGTCACCGCTCTTATTTTCGTAATGCTTGTCCACGTTATGTTTTAATAGTGTTTTTTAACAAACTTGCACACAAAATTTTTGAAACTGGAAAACCATCAAAAATTGACTCATCCAGTAAAATCTATAAAATTAATATTACTGAAACCTCGACCCTGTTTATTACTAAGGGTTACTCAGGGTTATTAAAATTTTCCCACCATACAATCGATGTGACAATCCAATTAACATATATGACGTCTTGGAAGATGCTTTTGCTTTTAACTGCAAGTGTTCTCAGTTTTTAGCATGTGTTTTTGCTTAAACATGATAAGACCTATTGATAATAATAAAAATATTATTATTATATAAAAGAAGATCATCGCAGCTATAGACGCAACTTTTGCAGTTGCGCTGAAAACAAAGCCTTCAAAAAAAAAAATTCAGGCTTGTACGGGATTCGAACCCTTCACCTCTGCGATACCGGTGCAGCGCTCAGCCATTAAGCTAACAAGCCAACTGGGAGCAGGCCGTTGAATTGGTTCGTATTAAACCCGTGGAAGAATGATAATGAAGGTATGATTTAAGAAAATCTTATATGAGAACTGCGGGGTGAAGAATGTATAAGAAAGAAGATCATCGCAGCAGTTTCAGGCTTACTTTTCGGAACTGCAAAAGTTGCGTCTGTAACTGCGATGATCTTCTTTCGTATAATTCTTCACCCCACTTCTCATATATGATATTCATATATTCATAACTTCATTATTATTACTATTATTATTATTATTATTATTATTATTATTTTATTATTATTTATTATTCAATAAAAACCTTTTAACCTCTTAAGGGGCTGACGAAAATCGCCGGTACCTTTGATGTCGTGATGTTATGTACAGTAGGCAATGCGCGCGCAGTGCCAAACAACGGAGTCACCTAAAGGTTACGGCAAAATAAATCGCATACCACAGTGAATGTGTGCTTAGCTGCCACAAATGTTTCCTTTGAATCCTGTTACAGTTAGCTTTGCGCAGTGGCATTACCGTAGCCAGTGAGGTTCATCCGAGGCGCGGTTATTGCTGATTGAAAACTTTTCCCAATACCCCGCAAGAAGACTTGAAATACAGTCGGCTTTGCAATTTTTGATGGTCCACATGTGGACCCTACAAAAATAAAGGAAGGTCCCAAAGCTTCAACATTCGCAGACTATAGGTGTGGTTACACGGGACGCTTTTAACGTGGTAAATGACCCCTTAACCGCGGTAAAGTGGCGTGGTGCGTATGACCGTACTTTCCCGAGAAAAATTTTCCACGGGAAATATCAAGAGAGAATGATCATTCTCTCTTGGAAATATCTATATGGTTGCGTCAAAAAGAGGAAAGAAACCGCACATGACATTAAACGTGGTAAATAGCTAGGTTATTTCGATAACCAAGGCGAGAGAGCCAATCAGGTTTCTTCATTTGACAACAACATGAAATCGCCCAAACTATTCCTTTTTTTCGTGCTGTTGAGATAAACTTAAGGTCGATTGAACTGGTTTGTCGGGCTAGATTTAGGAATGAAATTTCTCAAAAAGATATGTTCTATTCCTGACATGTAATCGAACAATGGGATACAGCTGAACTGTAAAATAGAATCTAAGGTCAAGATTAAAAAATGCTTTGTACCTTCGTTAAATTATCAGTACTAAAAAGAGATTTGATGAGCTAGCTTATTCTCTCTTAGTACTCTACCAGTTGAAGTTTCAGCTAAACTGTACGTATAAGTTTTCAACATAACATGAAATACTGCCATCATCGACGGCGATTATTATACCGCAATAACGCGAAGGGAGTCGTAAAGTGGACAAAATTAACTTAAGAATTGACAGCGTCATGTGTATCCACATGTTACCTCGGTAAACTCAAACCACGTTAATCTATATACCAATTTTTGTTCTATAACATCTGCGTATGTTAATCAAAGCAAATTGCTTTGGGTGATGATTCAGGGGCACCCAATGACTGTTTTCTGCAAAATATCTGTTCGGAGAAGCAAATATTGCCTAAAATTTTCTATTACTTGAGGACGGCTAAAATTTCTAGGTGACTGTTCCATTCGTGTACAGTTTGCGAAGCTCTCCTAACAAATTTCCTACGATTTTCTGAAGTTTAATTTCCGTTCACGTTTCACTCCCCAGGTTTGGCTATTTTTCGTAGAAAAAGGAAACCTAAAATTTTGGGCTTCAAAAATGCGATGAAGAGAAATTAGAAAAATTGTCACTTTCGTAAGACGTTAAATTACATCTACAATTTTCTGGAAAGTAATACTGAAGCCCTAATAATTTCGAAAAGTCTTAGGTTGCCCTAGGATGACCGAACAGATACAACTCGCCGCTGAGAATGCATTTCTAGAGATCTAAAAGTACTCTGGATGGCCTAAAAAGTGTTTTCAGGGTATTTAGGAGGAAATCATCGTTGGGTGCCCCTGAGGCCTTTGTCTTAAGAATTTTTTTTTCTCATGAAAAATGTTGAAACCGCACATGAAAAGTCTCTTTCATTTATGGTATTGGTCATTGGAATGTAATAAAAACAGCTGTACCGGCGTTATTCTGACTTTAAAGATCCAGACTAAGGGATGCTTCTACAAAAATAAAGGAAGATTCCAATCAAAGCTTCGACATTCGCAGACTATAGGTGCGTTTCAATTGTCATTGGAATGTAAGTTAAAAAATAAAAACAGCTGTACTGGCGTTATTCTGAAGAGATCTTAAAGATCAAGACTTAGGGATGCTTCTGCGCCTGTTTAATAATAGGGGTAAACAAATCGGTAACCACAATGATTGTGTCACCAGCCGCCAAAAAACGGTTCTTTGAACACTGCTAAAGTTAGCTTTGCGCAGTGGCATTACCGTAGTCAGTGAGGTTTATCCGAGGCGCGGTTATTGCTGATTGAAAACTTTTCCCAATACCCCGCAGGACGACTTGAAATACAGTCGGCTTTGCAATTTTTGATGGTCCACACGTGGACCCCACATAAATCAAAGAAAGATATCGATCAAAGTTTGGATCACAGTGTTCATCTTGACATGCGCAGATGTGTTCGTTGGCAAAATAGGTAGGATAGTGAAATTTGAATGGTGCTCAGTATGATATGAAGAATTATTCAGATCGTAATTAATGCGTCGGAAAATAAAGTGACCGCGTTCGGGTCGACTTTGCGGCTCACTGGCGCACTGATTGAAATGGAATCCAGCTCCTTTGATCTAATTTGTCAAATACGTCGTGGTGGCGGATGTGAAACACTTTCGCTGTTTCGCAGACGTTACTAACGGGCGTTAAATTATCATGACTATGGCTACCGTGCGGCTCAAAGCCGCTTTGAAATTGCTTCATATCTTTTCTCTACTAAAATGACCAGACACAAGAGTCCATAACCAGGAGCAACTACCTTTTATGTACTCGTGTCACAGCGTTTTTACTCAGTTTATTTTTAGAAAAATTTTAGCGCGAATTTAGAATATCTCAGTTTAAGTCCCACACTGATCAGCCATCAAAACCTTCAAGACTCCTACAGACTATGATGACGTTTTGGTCTCATTGTTCATCATATACACTTCGAATGTGCTTATAGACGGATGGAGCTTCCAGTTTCGTGGAAAAAACTGCTCTAAAATGTATCTAAAAATAAACCGATTTGTGAAAACTCTGTGACAAAGTCGTTCTCTCCGGGTTATGGGCTCCTGCCAGACAACATTAAAAACTGCTGACATTTTCTCATAGCACAGTTCTTTATCGTGGCCTGATAAATTTTAATTGGCTCTGTGCTGCACGCTACGCAACTTATCAACTTTTGTACGTATCCCTTTTTTTCACTGTCCTGGTCAATAGCTAGCCGCAGTATGCCTTCCCTCCCTCCTGCGATCAATGTTGTAGAATATATGCAGGTTTCTAAAGTGAAGCCTAACTCAAACTAAAGCTCTGGTTTGATCAACCACATCACCTGCAATCGCACTTCCAAAAAACTCATCCAATATAATCACCGCAAAACAACATTGTCTGGGAGAGAGAGAGGGGGTGGGCCTCTACTCCCCTGGGGAGAAGGGGAGGGAGGTCTGTTGCTGCTTTTTGGTTTTGCACATGTTATGTCTGGAAAATGGTGAACAAACAAAAAGAAAATGTTTGTCACTATGTTTCTGAACTACAGGAGAAACCAAATTGCCTAATTTTTAGGGTGACATTCTTGCAAAAAACATTTACTGGTATTGATCACTCCAGAAAATACCATAACATACCATAATGCTCCTTGTTTGTCACCCCAAATTTTGCATAAGCATTGTTTTCAGTTTCTCTTGGGGCCATTTTAACTCCCAAGAGAAACTGAAGACAATGCTTATGCAAAATTTTGGAGTGACAAACAAAGAGCATTATGGTATGTTATGGTATTTCTGGAGTGGTCAATTTTGTCTGAAGCTAAAATTAAAAAAGCTGAAAACCCAAGGTCTTATGGTTATTTATGACAATGGAACCACAGAAGGCTCTTTCCAAAGAGGTCCAGACATATGTAATTTTTGGAAGAGAATGAATGGCATGCTGATTTTCTAACAACAACCGATATGTGTAATTCCATGATGTCACTAGCAGTTATTCGCATACTCTGAATAGTATCGTACATACAGCAAACATCGAGATTTAAAGCACTTCTTAATATATTTTAACTGAATGACAATCACACAACAGAAGGGGGTACCTTTCCCAATACAAAGCAAGGCTGCAAATGAATTTCACATTTTCCCCAACGTTGCATGTACCTTGAAATGACTTGTTAAAATTTGCCATGTTGTGCATTTAGTATATCAATAGTTATTGTCAAACTAAGAAACTGTGAACACCTGAAATATAAGACAAATGGTAATTGTGTAGTGACTTACAGCTGTGCTTCTTGTAGTTTATTCTTCTAATTTCTGAAGGCCTTTTCCTTGCAACACAATAATATTCCAAAATAATTATTCTGGTGTTCATCGTTTCCTTAGTTTCACAGTACACTTGTGAAAATAATATTGGAATGAACAATAAACCAAGTAATAAATTAATATTTACCAGTAGTAACTATCACTTTGTAAGACACATTAAAACTTATCATAATGTATGAAAGCCTTGATCAATTTCTTAACCACATACTTTGAGTCATCCAAAGATGATGCATTTAATAGGATGCACAGTCCTGGATCCTAAGCCAATGTTTTAAATGGTAAAACACACAGCAATATTACTCATTGCTTGTAGTCTATGGGGTGCCATTACCGCCAAAATTCAGCTATCGTTACTTTCGTAAATGGTGCCTCCAATTTTGTTTATGGTGCCTTCGTTTTCATAAATGGTGCCTCTGTTTTCATAAATGGTGCCTCTGTTTTTGTAAATGGTGCCTCCAATTTTGTTTATGGTGCCTTCGTTTTCACATATGTTGCCTCTAAACTTGTTAATGGTGCCTCTTATTTTGTTAAACTGGTGCCTTTATCTTTGTATATGGTGCCTCTATTGTCTTAAAAAATGCTGCCGCTGTTTTCGTAAATGGTGCTTCAAATATTCAGCAGTCTGGGAACGACTCTCTGGTGACTTAACCGAGGAAAACTGGAGCTCAGTGTCAAAATGGCGGACTCCTTTTCCTGACTAGCAGCTAAATACGGGAATTGCACCGACCTGTGATTGGAAGATAAAAATAATATGTCAGTGGCGATGACGTGACAATTGGTTACGCTAGCCGTTTCAAGAGTAACGGTTTTTACACGAAAAAGACAGTCCACAGGAAAATACAATATAACAATATAATATTAAATATTTCTCAAAGACAAACAGTGCAGTACTCTTTTGAAGTCGGCTGACTCGCTAAGAGTCAATGTCTTATCGAAGTTGAAGTTCAACTGTCGCAAATCGGATAACTTCACTGAGTGATTCTGAGATGAAACCTTTTGTCTGCATCCACATTGATCTTAGGTTTTACCACTTACATATTGAAGAAAAGCCATAAACAGAACTTCAATGTCCACGTACACCCGACCGAACCTCGGTGCGATTCCTGCAGATACCGCTGTTCATACTAAATGCAGGAATTGCACCGGACGCGTTCTCGTCCCCAGAGTCACTCTAAGTTGTAACAAAAGAGCACGTGACCAAGAAAGAAAAAGAAAAAGAAATTATTGCTTGCAGTTTCTTCCTTCCACTGTACTGTGGAAAAGAGGGGAAAAAGGTGCCCTGCTTTCATGCTGGACGTGGTATTCCTGTGGTGAAGAATTTCCTAAAAGCATGCAACAAAAAATTGTTGCACACTCATAGTCTTTATAGGCAAAACTTCTAGTAGCACACACAAAAAAAACGAAAAAAATAAACAATGGATTTATTCAAACAAAACACTGTTTTTGCTACTCTCATTTTCACTGTTACGTGTCCTTCCAGAACAAAAGCCCTTGGAAATAGAAGTCTGGCAATCAAGGATGCAATAAGTGCTGGCATGGCTTCCTCTTCAAAACATTCTGCAACCCCATTGCCAAATGATTGGGCTCTTTGAAGGTGTTTAAGTTTCATGTTGCAGGGAATGGTACAACTTTGAAATTATTACAGTTTTGTGAAAGTGATTAAAAAACATAGTTTTGTTTACGTTACTGAAAGGTAAACTGTTCCAGATTATTTATGATGTTTAAACGAAGAAAAGTTCTTTATAACACGGGTTTGTGCATTTTAAAGAAGATATTGACTGCTTTATAGTCTTTCACATTATAACAAAATTATAGTCAATTAAAGGCACTGCCATTTAGTTTCAGTTTTTTTCTAATGACCTGGAATCAAACTGTTGATTAAATTGTGATGAATCCTGCTGTTACAGTTCACTGATTTTATTTTCTGTTTCTTTACAACAATATTAGAAACTAACAGTACCCACATAGTAGGAACATGGTTGGGTTTTGGTGGTATTTTTTTTCATATAATATAGGAGGTTTATAAGTGTGACGTCACTAATCCGACCCCCCCCCCCCCCCTTTGTTTACCAAGTACAGTGTAAACATGTAGATAAAATGCACTTATTAGGTTCTACGCACAGCCACTTTCTTTCTTGAAAGAATAAATCTATGCACGCATTTTTTGCCACAAAATTCTTCAACAGCAACTTTCTACTGGAGGAAATTTATGCTCACTTGCAAATATATGCTAGAGCTAGAAGACGATTTTGTGACTTATAAATTCCAAAAACCAATCACCTTTCGCGAGTTCGTGAGTGTTAAAAAACATAATTGGAAACTCTGTAAAACCAGTCATTTATTAATGTCACCTCTTGCTGCTGTAGAACAACTGTAGAACAACCGCATCCACGGTCGTCACTGAAGCATGAACATGGAAACTCCAACATTTTCAGATCGTACCCGGGATGGTAGACCAAACTCTGACACAGCCTCAAGGAGACATGCAACAACGGTGCTTGCCTTGGTATTTTTGGAACATTTTAAATAGACTGGTATTCTATAGTTCTGTAAACTGTCGCAAATGTTTGCAATTTCTCCTGTAACAAGACCGCGAAGACAGGCTGAGGAGTCCGCCATTTTGACACTGAGCCCCAGTTTTCCTCGGTTAAGTCACCAGAGAGTCGTTCCCAGACTGCTGAATATTTGAAGCACCATTTACGAAAACAGCGGCAGCATTTTTTAAGACAATAGAGGCACCATATACAAAGATAGAGGCACCAGTTTAACAAAATAAGAGGCACCATTAACAAGTTTAGAGGCACCATATACAAAGATAAAGGCACCAGTTTAACAAAATAAGAGGCACCATTAACAAGTTTAGAGGTAACATATGTGAAAACGAAGGCACCATAAACAAAATTGGAGGCACCATTTACAAAAACAGAGGCACCATTTATGAAAACGAAGGCACCATAAACAAAATTGGAGGCACCATTTACAAAAACAGAGGCACCATTTATGAAAACAGAGGCACCATTTATGAAAACGAAGGCACCATAAACAAAATTGGAGGCACCATTTACAAAAACAGAGGCACCATTTATGAAAACGAAGGCACCATAAACAAAATTGGAGGCACCATTTACAAAAACAGAGGCACCATTTATGAAAACAGAGGCACCATTTATTAAAACAGAGGCACCATTTATGAAAACGAAGGCACCATAAACAAAATTGGAGGCACCATTTACGAAAGTAACGATAGCTGAATTTTGGCGGTAATAGCACCCCACTGTAGTCAACTACAGCTGTCTTGTGTTTTTGTTCCGCTTTTCATGTTTAGATTAAATTGAAGGTTTTAGCCATACTAATTCTCGTGCCCACGAGCTGAGGTTTCTCTCTTGCATGATTTTTAGCATTTAGGAAGTCGTTCGTGTGGCTTGTCTGTTGAATAGTTGGTATGTTTACGACCAGAGGCACATATAACTAACCAATTACACAATTGACTGGTATGCGAATGACTTTGTTAACGCTAAAAGCCATACAAGAGAGAAACCTCTGCTCCCAAGGTAAACTAACTGTCACCTCATCTTCCAAAAAGTAATAATTTTTTTGGGAAAAAAGTGAACACTAACACTGTATGTTTTAAGTAATGTTCAGGATGCAGACCATCTACCAGTTGAGCATTTAATAAACTTCTTTAGCACTTTCAACAAAGATGCTTGGGTCCTGGTACCATTCCTTGGCATTGGCAGAGGTTCCTCAGCTTCTTCATTCCATTTGTTGCTTCTGAAGTCAAACCTCTCAAAAGTATTCACCCACTTCTCTGAATCCTCACCACCAAAAATATACACCATATCATCCACACTCACGATGCCAAAACAACAGCGAGGTTGGCAAGGTCCAGGTATCAGGCTCCATTGGTTAACAAGTGGATCAAAAATTTCGCAACTAGGCTCCACACTTGTTTCATCATTATCAAAATACCCCCCAGTGACAAAGATCTTCCCACTAGCATTTACTGCTGCACCAAGCTTACGGGGATTAGCCTTACCTGAAGCTCTCCTCCACTGGTTGGTTAATGCATCATACATCTCAACACTCTTAAGGGAGATCAGGCCATTAGAACCTCCAATCACATAAATAAGGTCTTCCAAAGCTACTGCACAGTGATAAACGCGGCGGGTTTGCATTGATGCTACTTTCGTCCATGCATTGCTTGATGGATTGTATTTAAATGTATCTTGGATCATCACCTCCATATCTAAGTCGTTATCTTCATGTATCATTCCACCAAACAAATAAAGTTCCTCGTGGAATGATACCACTGCACAACCTCTTTTGCTAAGAAACTCTGTGGTTTTTGCTCTCCATGCATTTTCCAGTGGGTTATAGTAGCTGACTTTGCGGTCTACACCATCAATTCCAACTGCCTTCTTCCCCCTCCCCTTCCCCATCGTTTTCTTTTTTTTATTTTCGGTGTAGATTTCGCACGGCTTTATAGTTACGAAACGACCACAGAAGAAAAAAACACATAACAAAACCCGCCAGCTACGCAGGATAAGGGGCTTTTGTATGTTAGTTATGGGTGGGGGGTATGATGCATGATGGGCTCCTGGTGTGGGGGTGATTTTTTTCAACCAACTAAGGCATATTTTTTAAAAGGGTTCCTTTTTTAAAACGTACCCCCCAGTTTATGCGACGGTCCGAAAATGTACCCCTCTCCCCACAGGCGAAAACAAACTCACGTTACAAATGAGGGAAGGGTGTAATGTGATTTACATAACCATAGGTGACGCGCCGGTGTCGCGTTACAGGCGACCGTTGAAAATATAAGAGACTTTGTATGAGAAATATATTACTGAGATCTGCGAACGCTAAATAAGGATAAACCTTAATGAAATGAATAAAAAGACTTACCTGCAATGTATTCCACTACATTTTGGTGTTTGATTGTCGTTTAATGGTTTTTTTGTCTTTATTGCGTAACCACTGTTACTCCTTTCATAGAACGAAGGAGAACGAAGAATCAGACTGAAAAAAGAAAAAGAAGAAAAAAAAGGAAATACAGTCTACAGATAATCAGATAAACGGATTAATGTCATTGATAAGAAATAATACAATATTGTAGAGATAATATTATGGATCATTACCCTCTCTTAGGCCAAGATCAACACTTACTTCTCAAAATGTTGACTTAAGGGAGGAGTAGGTGGGCAGTGTTCCAGAAACGTATCAGACGAGGTTATTAAAATTTTGATAGATTACGTACACTCGACATTGAAGCTGTTTATAAGAAGTCAAAAATGCATGTGCACTACAATATTGAAGCAGAGAAACCAATCGAGAATTAGTCTTTTTAAAGATCCTCTATTTTAGGGCTATCCACAAGTTGCTCGGCAACTTTTTGGCAACTTCTCGTATTCCGAGCAACTTTTTGCATTCTGAGCAATTTCTCTAGTTGTCTTATAATTCTGAGATGTCGGAGCAGCTTTTAGTGCTTAACCCTAGCTAATCTGTACTTAGCAGTGTGTATGGGATGTGTATATATTCTAAGTGATGATCATGATACTGTAAGCTGTTTCAATCCTAAAAAATATTCATGGCAGTCAGAGGAAACTGCGGAACATCGTTCTAATCTGTAAAGGCAGTGCTTGACCGTAATTAGTGAAGGGGAAAACTACGTTGTGTAAATTTCATGAGGTCTCCGAGCGGGCTACGGTCTACGGTCGATGGGATCCGTTTCTAGAGGAGGGAGGGGGGCTTATTTGAGAAGGGGGACTTCGGTATGTCAGTGGTAGTCCTGTAATGCTTTCTTCGTTTCATTCTACATGACGTATGCATATATGCATGAGGGCAGACTCGTACTCAGTCGCTATTTATTTAAGTGTCTTTTGGGGTGAGAGAAGACCGGGGATTAGGTTGAGGCGCGTGCGGGGTCTCATGGGAAGGGAAGAAGGAAAAATAGCCCTGAGGAAGGCAAATTTTGTTAACCGAAATATTAGCCTATACTAGATCAGCCCTCTGCCGTAGTGCTAGCCCTCCATTCAGGTTTTGTTTTATTTTACACTTTAAGTCACGTCTGGCGACAGCATCTCTTTAATTAGAGATCTGGCAAGAGGTAGCTTGTGAGCAAGCTATCCTATTTGGGCGAGCGAAGCGAGTCTCGCGAGAACGCGCGAGCGAGCGGCGAAGCCGCTAGGGGCGCCCAAACAGGAGAGCTTGCTCGCAGGCTAGCAAGAGGAACCACTCAGTTATATATACGTGTTGCGTGGACCTCCGCATTCAAACAGTTTTTGCCCTAGGGTTAATACCCAGCGTCTTCAAAATAGTTTTATTACTGCGCTTTTTTCCAAATATAAAGTAGCAATATAATGTAAAAGTCTTTTAATGCTGTTTTTAATTGTTCTTATACGACATTTTAAGCTTTTCAATAAAGACCTATTATTATTATTCTTGGGCTTTAGAATCAGTATTTTTAACCTCTTTAAGCGCCGGGCGAAAATCGCCGGTACCTGTTATGTGCAGTAGGCAATGCGTAGTGCAAAACAACGGAGTCACCTAAAGATTACGGGAAACTAAATCACATACTACAGTGAATGTGTCCCCAGCTGCCACAAATACTTCCTTTGAAAGGTGTTATAGTAAGCTTTGCACAGTGGCATTACTGTAGCCAGTGAGGTTCATCCGTGGCGCGGTTATTGCTGATTGAAAACTTTTCCCAATACCCCGCAAGACGACTTGAAATACAGTCGGCTTTGCAATTTTGTCGGTCCACACGTGGACCCCACATAAATCAAAGAAAGATATCGATCAAAGCTTGAATCACAATCCTCATCTTGACATGTGCAGATGTGTTCGTGGGCAAAATAGGCAAGGTCGTGATATTTAACAGTTATTGAATGATGCTCAGTGTGATATGAAGAATTATGCAGATCGTGACGACTGCGTCGGAAAATGAAGGTGGCCTTGTTCAGGTCGACTTTGCGGTTCACAATGATCACCGGCGCACTTGATTGAAATGGAATCAGCTCCTTTGAGTTAATTTGTCAGATACGTCGCGGAGGGAGGATGTAACACACTTTCATTCTTATTCAGAACTCTCTGAAAAGTAACTTCATTAATGAAAGATACGCAAGATCACTGGAAATAACGTGGCCTTGTCCTTGTAACATACCAACGTATACATCTAAGCGTGTTTGGAAGAATCATGCGTTCTAAACCTTGATTGACTCCATCTTTCTTTACTTTTGTGGGGTCCACGTGTGGACCGTAAGCAGTTGAAGGCCTCAGCGCTAAAACGACACCTGCGATGATATTTCGCAATTGGAATGTGCGCGAAACTTACGACTTTTTTCACGTGTCATTTCTTTTTTAAGTAAGGAAACATACTGGTAGCATTTCCTTAACGATTTCACTTTATTTAGCAGAAATCAAATATGCAATAAAAGTTTATTTTCCCGACGGTATCTTAAGTCTAACTTACGCCGCGGTTTAAGAAATCATTCGACCTCCAGATCTTCTTCTTATGGGGCTAATTTAAGAAAGTAAGTGCTTTTCCGGACTACGCTATATGCTTTATTCAAATTGTTCATGAAAAATGGTGTTTAGATAGCGCCGAAATCTTTATTCTACTGGAGCCCCACCTGTGTACCAGGATTTGAGTACGCGCCTTGATTAGCCTGAGGCCCGGAACAAGGATTTCGGCGCCATTTCGCAGACGTTACTAACCGGGGATAAATTACCATAACCATGGCTACCATGCCGCTCAGAGCTTGTCGGTAGCCTTTAAATTGCTTCATATCTTTTCGCTACTAAAATGATCAGACAAAGGAGCTCATAAGCAGGAGCAAGTACCTTCTATGTGCTCGTTTCACAGCGGTTTTACTAACCAGTTTATTTTTAGAACAATTTTGGCGCGAATTTAGAATATCGTGTAAGTCCCACAAATCATTCAGCAAAACCTACAAGACTCCTTCAGACTTTGATGATGTTTTGGTCTCCTTCATCATAATATATACTTCGAATGTGGTTATAGACAAATGGAGCTTCCAGTTTCGCGGAAAAAAATTGTTGTAAAATGTACCGAAAAATAAACCCATCCGTGAAAACGCTGTGACATAGCCCCAATATGGGAGTTGTTCACTCCAGGTTATGGGCTCCTGCCAGACAGCATTCGCAACTGCTGACATAGCACAGTTCTGTATCGTGGCCTGATAAATTTCATTCACTTTGTGCTGCACGCTACGCAATATCTCACTTGAAGCGAGGTTAGGCATTTCTAGATCTCCACTTCCTTGCTATCAACTTTTGTACACATCCCTTTTTTCACGTCCTTGTCAATGGCTAGCCGCAGTATGCCTTCCCTCCCCACTTCAATGATGTAGCATAATGTTTAAGTGATTGAGGGTTTTCGTCCTGGGAGGAGATATTGTTCAGCACTATTTTTATTTCACTGCAAGACAAGCCTTAAACATTTGAGAATTTTGTTTCTCCTGTAGTTCAGAAACATAGAGACAAACATTCTCTTTTTGGTTTGTTTACCACTTTCTAGAAATAACATATGCAAAACCAAGAGGCAACAGCAGACCCCCCTCCCCCTCTCCCCAAGGGAGTAGAAGCCTCCCCTCCCCAGACAATCTTGTATTGTGGTGATTGCGATCCAGGTGATGTGCTTGATCAAACCAGGTCTTAAATTTGAGTTAGGCTTCACTTTAGAAACTTGCACAAATTCAGTGGCAGCGTGGTAAGGTACATGTAAATCACGGTTTAAATTTCACGGTTCATAACTTTTCTTCATTCATACATTCAGAGCTTTCTCTTCCTCTCAGCTTGCTGGAGCCTTCCTATATGGCCTAGTGTGAAGGCTTCCCATATAAAGCGACCCTAAAAAAAACAAGATCTAATGGTTATTTATGACAATAACCACAGAGGGCTCTTCCCAAAGAGGTCCAGACATATGTACCTTTTGGAAGAGAATTAATGGCACGCTGTATTTCTAACAATAACCGATATGTGCAGTTGCATGATATCACTAGAAGTTATTCGCATACTCTAAATAGTTTTCTACATACAGAAAACATTGAGATTTTAATCATCCCTTTAATATATTTTACCTGAATGACATTCACACAACAGAAGGGGGTTCCTTTCCCAATAAAAAGCAAGGCTGGAATTATTCTTCTAATTTCTGAAGGCCTTTCCCTTGCAACACAATAACATTCCAAAATAACTATTCTTGTGTTTATTGTTTTTTTAGTTTCACAGTACATCTGTGAAAATAATATTGGAATGAACGATAAACCAAGTAATAAAATTAATATTTATCAGTAGTAACTTTAACCTTGTAAGACACATTAAAACTTATCATAAAAAATGCAAGCCTTGTTTAATTTTTTAACAACATACTTTGAGTCATCCAAAGATAATGCATTTAATTCTCGGTTTTCACTCACGTGAGAAAGCAGAAATAAAAATGGAAACCGTTTAATACAGAAAGTTTAGAATCTGGGAAATGAAAGAAGATAAAATATGCAAAAAGCCTTGCCAAGAATCGGGTCTATGCAATAGTTCATATGTGAGATACCGGTATTCAAAAAAAAGTTTCACCCAAATTTATAATGCTTTGTATGGAGACGCCATGTTTGAGTCCCTTTCAGGGACACAAATATGGCCGCCGGAAAACAACAGAAACATCTGTTGTTGAGTTTTCCTACTTATGCCTGAATTCTTCGCTTGAGGAACTCACAATCTGTAATGTTTTTAACCCACATAAGAGCTTTCCCAGCCGCGCCAGCTAAATGCTGTGTTACACAAAAGCCTGGAAATTCAACCGTCCTTTATTGCAAAACAAACAACCCTTTTGAACCGAAAATTTGTTTGTATAAAGGTTTTAAGGTGCTCTAATACCACATGAAATTAGAAACTCAGAAGAAACGATAGTTTCTTAGTTTGAATTTTTGTGACGTCATGTGACAACCAAGAATAGGACGCACAGTCCTGGATCCTAAGCCAATGTTTTAAATGGTAAAACGAAAAGCATTGTTATCATCAACTAAACAGGGAATGCCATTGGTTGATTCTTGGTCATGTGGCCTTGACTAAAATCAAATGTATCCCGATCGTGATACATTAAGCAATGTACTCCACTCAGGATACATTACAGCACGTGATCAAAGCATGGTGGAAAGTGGCGTGACAGAAGGCAGGAAAAACATTGCCAGTTTTCTTTTTCGTGAATGAACACAACAACACAAACATGAAGCCTCAAGCTAAAAGAGACGATTGTTAGTTATCCCAGAAGTGAAACAGCAGCTTGTAGAGGAAAAAGTTGCACATAATATAAGGAAAGTAGTTTGTAAATCATTCATTTAGTGGTTTTGAGAATTAAATTTGTGTTGTTATAAGTACCAAGTCGACTGTTTTGGTTCGCTCCAGTTATTCTTTTGTTGCTGTTAAAGTGAAAGTCTAGAAATATAACAAAACACTTAATGTCAGGTCCCTTGGGAAAGCAGTTAGTTTTGTTTTCCCTTGAGTCCTGATGTTTCCCTTGACTTCGTTTTGGGAAACATCAGGACTCAAGGGAAAACAAAACTAACTGTTTCCCTCGGGATCTACCATTAAGTATAGAATATTACTCAGTGCTCATAACAGATAATAGTCGCAGTCAACTACAGCTGTATTTTTGTTCAGCATTTCAAGTTCAGATTAAATTGAAGGTTTTATCCTTACTAATTTCTCACTGCCCAGGAGCAGAGGTTTCTCTATTGTATGACTTTTAGCATTTACAAAGTCAATTGTGTGGCTTCTCTGTTCCATAGTTGGTCTGTTTACGCCCAGGGGCACATATAACTAACCAATTACAAGACTAATAAGCTATGCAACTGACTTTGTTAATACTAAAAGCCATGCAAGAGAGAAACCTCTGCTCCCAAGGTAAACTGACACATCATCTTCCAAAAAAGATAAATAATTTTTTTTGGAAAAAAGTGAACACTAATGCTGTAAGTTATAAGCATGGTTTAAGTGATCTTCAGGATACAGACAGTCGACCAGTTGAGCTTTTAATAAACTTCTTTGGGACTTTCAACAAAGATGCTTGGGTCCGTGTACCATTCCTTGGCATTGGCAGAGGTTTCTCAGCTTCTTCATTCCATTTGTTGCTTCTGAAGTCAAAACTCTCAGAAGTACTTATCCACTGTTCTGAATCCTCACCACCAAAAATATACACCATGTCATCCACACTCACGATGCCAAAACAACAGCGAGGTTGGTAAGGTCCAGGTAGCAGGCTCCACTGGTTAACAAGTGGATCAAAAAGTTCACAACTAGGCTCCACACTTGTTTCATCATTGTCACAGTACCCCCCAGTGACAAAGATCTTCCCACCAGCATTAACTGCTGCACCATGCTTACGGGGATTTGCCATATCTGGAGCTCTTCTCCACTGGTTGGTTGATGCATTATATGTCTCGACACTCTTCAGGGAGATCTGGCCATTACAACCTCCAATCACATAAATGAGGTCTTCCACAACTACTGCACAGTGATAAGCACGGCCGGTTTGCATTGATGCTACTTTCGTCCATGCATTGCTCAATGGATTGTATTTAAATGCATCTTGGAACATCACCTCCGTATCTAAGTCATTATCTTCATGTATCATTCCACCAAACAAATAAAGTTCCTCGTGGAATGATGCCACTGCACAACCTCTACAACTGCTAAGAAACCTTGTTGTTCTTGCTCTCCATGCATTTTCCAGTGGGTTATAACAGGTGACTTTGCCATCTACACCATCAATTCTATACAAAAGCCCACCACAAACGGCAGAAACATACAAATTATACATATCCAAGGCACAGCTTTCGGGTATGGGAGCTAGTGACTTCCACTGTTTTGTAGAAAGAACATAACAGTCAGTCTTAATGTCTTCTTCAAGATCACTTTCACTGCCGATAACTACTATAACATGTTCTTCATTCTGAATGGATGAGCGATGCTTAAGAGACTTGCTTAAAAATCGATCCGGAAAAACAAAAAAGTTCAATCCATTATACAAAATGTTTGAACAAACAGGACTTTTCACGATCAACTCTTCTTTCTTTAAAAACTTCTCCAAACTGTATTTTGACAGAGAGAACAACCTTAAACAATTTAGCAGATCTGGGAGGAAACATTCTCTTGATGTTAAATCATGTTTCACCCACTCAATAACTGCCTCGTAAACTTCCTCTTCCTTAGTAATATGCAGATCGTCAAGACACGCCAATTCTTTCACTTTCTCTACATCAAGGTCCAAAAAATCGTTTGATTTTACGTAAGTAAGGAAATGTTTACATTTATAATTTAAGACAGCCTGAATCAACGCATCGCAGTTATATTGAAAAGCAAAGGATTCCATTGTTGAACAGTTTGAGGCATTTATTGACTTTCCAATGAACTCCGCAGCTGTTGTTTTCAATCGTGGAATTATCAGATAATCAGCGACGATGATAAGATCTTGTGCGTTTGACGAGCTCATGTTTACTTCTCCAGTGTACATAAATCGGAGCACTTCTGCAATCGTGCTTGATTTCATATTTTTTAGTTCTACTAAGCTGCTCTGGCTTTCTTTGACTTGTAGGTCACTAGAAAAGAAAGCCTTGAAATAATCGCTTGTGGCACATAGAACATTCTTGTGAGCGGGAAAATCTTCTCCTTCGACCCGAACGATTGTGTCGCAAAGAAAGTTAGCTTTCCTCAGCTCATCTAATTTACAGAGCAGCTGTTCCTTAAACCTATCGTCGCTCACTGTTGTTTGCTGTTCATTTTGCCTTTCCATAACACTGTTTTTCCCCGTTTTCTTTCCAAAAGATCCAAGCCTTGCACCATTTTCCGCGGCGTGTTCCATCATTACCAAGAAAATTCCCAGGGCCAGCCTCCTCCTCAGGTGCTCCGTTTTTCGTATGGCAGAGGCGAGCGCGAAACGAGTGACTGGTGATGAACCGCAAGAGACCATGGGAAGGGTACAGTTGTCTCCTTCCCGCCTTCCTTTGCGCGCACATTTTCATCGAAAAAGAGAGACGTCTGGGTACGAGGCAGGATCTGTAGTGATTAGGGTTATTAGGGTTAAGCACTGAACTGAAAACGGTTAGCTTTTAAACATTATTTGGGATACGGCATGAGTACATGTAAACGTGTGGCACGAAATTTTTGCGGGAGTTTAGTTTTGCGGATTGGCAATTTTTTGTGTTTTGCGTGAACTAATTTTTGCAATAAAGACAGATTGATTTTTCTTGCTGAGAATTAATTTTTGCCATAATGATAAAGTACCCATTACCTAGCATTCATAATACTTATTGTTTTTATTGCTGGTTTGCAAGCGACGTCTCGGCTGCCATGTTGGTGGTGTGTTAGGATTAATAACAAAAGCATTTCTCTCCTCTGGGAACTAAACCGTATTTTCATGTAAATTCTTCGACAAAAAATTATATTGTACTGATGACCACAATTGACAACAACACGCCATCAACATGACCGCCTTGTCACATGGTTGCAAGCCAAGAATTGTGCGTAAAAAAAATTTTTTACGATAATTTTTATTCTCGGGAACTTGTTTGCGCGGATCGCTGGAAAAATCGCAAAAATTAGAACCCGCAAAAATTTTGTGCCACACGGTAGTCTTTGATGGTGTATGGATGTGTGCTCTAAAATGGCATTGGTCCAGTGATGTTTTTGTGTCTTATTATTTGGGCGTGGCTCAAATAGAGTAATCAGTTTGCTTGTTCGCTTGCATGGGTCGCACTTAGCAAATTTTTTGAAGAATTTGTTTACCTTGCGGTAGAAATCTATCATCGGGGCACATTACCAAGTGCGACCCCAAGTTTTCAAGTTGGAAAAAACTTTTAAAACCGCAAAATACATCAAAGATGCCGTAGCACTTGGGTGGGGCAGGCAGATTTTGGAAAACTCGAGCCGAACAATGGGAATCACAGCAGTAACTGTCAGCGCTTGTCAGGGAAACGTGATCAATTTGAGACACGATCAATTTGAAGATCTTTGACTGACAATCGCAGACATTTTCTGACCCTCGCGCTTTCTTCGTGAACGAACGAGGCTGCTACTACTCTTCGCCATTTCAACGTTTACGAAAACTCTATTCATGCGAGCAATTCACAAGTTTATAATCCTTCACCATTTCAACGTTTTTACGGGAACTCTTTACAGGCGTGCCAGTTACAGTCTACCCAGCAGACAAGTACAGTCAGAGGCTTGTTATTCTACGAGCTACTGAATTGCAGTCTTCGCAGCTAAGCACTTTATGTTCTTTATCTCTCCCACCCTCCTGAAACTGGAAAAGGAGGAAAAAGATCTTATGATCGGACAACGAAGAGTTAATGTTCTCTGGTATCTGGCCCACTTTAGCTCTCAATTTGTCAAAACAACGACAATTGACTCCCACTAGTAACTACTAGTGCGACCCTCCTCGATTTGACTAAAAGTTTTCTTTTCCGGTTACGGTTTCGAATTTTCGTGGTTTTTTAGCCGGCAAAGACGGGAACTTTCCTCAAGTGCGACCCATGATTTATTCGCAAGAAAAATAATAAATGTATGAGGCTGTAACACCAGTCTTGATTGACAAGTGAGGACCACCTACAGCTGATGCAGTCTGAGTGGGCGGAAGAGTCTATTTTATGAAACAAATCTTGCGGGCGTTCCCTCTCTCACCTCTCCTCCTCCCTTGTTTCTATTTTTTCGCGCTCCTTTTTACCTCGCACCGCTCCCCACTATCTGAACGCCTGGAACAGGCTAAGATTGAGCCTGAAGATTGGACAAGATGGAAGACATCTGGTAATTTCGCGGCAACTCTTATTAACGAAAATTGTTGTGTTGAAAACGTTTCTACTATTTATGACTGACTTATTCACAGCTAATTAACACTTAAAACATATCATATCTGAAATTTTTTATCTACAGTTTACATATTGTATTTAATATCATATCTTCAAGGAGGAGCTTAGTATTGTATGAGAATTTAGTTCTTTTTTTTGGCACTCTTTTTGGATTTATCCTTCCTTTTACCGAATCATCTTTTTTACGCAAATAAGTTGTTGTAAAATATAAAACAAATTCAGAAATCAAACTTACAGCACACATCGAAAATTGAGCACTTAACCATTTTAAATGTCACTTACTGAGTTTATAATAATTTTACAGGCGCGGAAATACTGACCGATTTCTTAGATGAGCGCCGAAGGCGCAAGTTTCTAAGGGGGGATCCAAGGGCATGCAACTCAGTGAAATTGTCTGGATTTTAAATCCCTAAAGTCACCTTTTCTATAGGTTTATAAGTCATTCAGACAGGATATTGGCCAGATTTTAACTTGCAAAGTCTTATCATTAAAAATAAATTTATTTATGAAAAATCTGCTGATTTTCGTGAAACAGTGGAAAACGGTGTGGATGTAACCAAATGTTGTATATACGATCAGTTCTCTGTAGCTTTTATTCTTCACTCCATTAAAGCATATTTCTTCACATGTTCATATTTTAGAATTCTGTACTCTGTTCTACACTTAAAGGATTCATCGACATCAATTCGCGTAAAAATTCGATGATCTACACTCAATCTACACACTTGATCAGCTCCACGACTCCGAACGACTACACAGTTCTAAGACTCTCATGCAAAGCTCAGTTTTCAGATCACGTGACGAGTTTTCCCGCCACAATGACGCAATAATTTCTAACACACTCCCCGCCTTGATTGACACAGGTCAATCAACAACGAAACGAATAAAATAACAAATGAAAGGAAACGAGTTCGCTGTTCTTTGACTTAATGTTAATGTTCACTAACATGTTCCTGTTCAGCATTTCCCACGAAGGTAATAGGGAAATCAGTGTTTCTGTTCTCCATTATGCATAACTTGTTCATGGCACTTGAGGATCACCAATCTTGTAAAGCAATGTTTTCTAGGCAAAAGTACGGGAAATTTGGTATCATAGGGTAACGACGACAGACCTATTCTTCCTTGACATTTGACTACACCTTCACTGTCCTGATAAAGTCCCAGAGTCGTCTTCATTTGCTGGTACTTGTCACTGTTCAGGATACCCTTTTGAACGTGTTTAATCCACTTCTTCTCAGCTTGCTTGTACACTTGCAAGGATTCTTCTTGGTCAGTTGATCCGTCCCTTCTTCTTTTCAATTTTTTGACAAATAGCAACACAAGTGAAGTAACCCTTATGAGCTTCGTAAGGGAACTGTAGGATTCAGGATTGATGATACTCTCCAGATTTGCTTCTTGTTTTCCGGTACACGTGTTCAATAAGCTGGAGACTGTAGGTTTGGCTGATTTCAGTTCGCACAACTCTTCCTTGGCTTGTACATTTACAGGCTGGACTGGCCAGTAGGCGCTTTCCTTAGACAGGAATTCTGGACCATGTAACCACAAACTACTTTCTTTGAGTGCAGTGGCCTTAATTTCTCTTGATGCAATGTCAGCCGGGTTTTCTGACGTAGGACAGTACCTCCATTGCTCAGGCGGTGCATTTCGTCTGATTTCGCTCACGCGATTCTCCACAAATTGCTTGTATTCCTTATCAGTGTTCCTAATCCACCATAAAGAAATCATAGAATCCGTCTAATTGACTACGTCATCAACTCTCACAACGTTTTCTAAAGCTTTACTCACACTCTTCACCAATCTTGACGCAGTAAGGTTAGACAACAGTTCTAGACGCGGTATGGTTTGCTTGTCCAACGGAGCTACTCGGGTTTTTGACGCCACGATCTCACATTCTACTCTTGACTCATATTCTGCTCTCATGTAAACAACGGCTCCGTACGCCTTTTCCGACGCATCTGCAAAACAATGAAGTTGGAGCGATTTAACTTCATTCCCACCGAGACCTTCAGCATAACACCTTTTAAAACTCACTCTTCCAGCTAGTCTTAGGTCTGACAAAGTTGACAACCACTCTTGGTTGAGTTCGGTATCCACTAACTCGTCCCAGTCCCTTTGTGCCTTGCACAGTTTTTGAAACATAATCTTGATGGGTAGAATAACTGGAGATATTAACCCCACGGGATCAAAGAATCTCGTAGCAGTACTGAGAATCAGTCTTCTTGTAGCTGGCTGAACGTCCACACCCTCCAATATCTTAGTCAAGTCATAGATCAGTTCATCTTGGTTAGGGTTCCAAAGCATTCCCAAGACCTTCTGCTCTTTCTCAGTACCTTGCTTAAAAACTGACTTTGAGAAGCTCTCATCTTCCTCTTGAACACATTCTTTACTGTTTATAGCAAAGTCTCCACTGAAGGCTGAATCTTGTTTCAGGGATTGCAAAAGACTTGCTGAGTTGCTGTTCCACTTCCTCATATTGAACCCTCCTGATTTGAGACAGAGCTTTATCTCCTTTGACAAAGAAAAGGCATTGTTCACATCCTTGGCCCCAGAAACGAAGTCATCTACATACAAGGACTTCAAAAGCTCAAGTGCAAGAGCATTGTTATTCAGCATACATGTATTAACATGGTGTCTGATAGCAGCATTGAGAATGAAGGGGCTAGCATTCACTCCAAATACAACTCTTGTAAAGCGAAGTAACTTAATCTCAGGTGATTCCTTATCGACATCATCTACCCATAGAAAGCGTAAAAAGTCTCTGTGTTCTGGATCAATCTCAATATTCAAAAATGCTTTCTCAATATCAGCAGTTACAGCAACTTCATGAACTCTAAATCTCAGCAAAATGTCCAGTAGAAGAGGATTTAATGAAGGTCCGACATGCAGACAGTCATTTAAGCTTGGTCCAAACACCTTGAATGAGGCATCATATACAACTCTCACCTTTGTTGTATCTCTGTCAAGTCTCACAACTCCCCTGTGTGGGAGATAGTGTACATTTCCAGGTTCTAGGACTTGATCTTGCAGCGCTTCTTCAACTACTCCACTTTCTAATTGCTCCTTAATCACTTGATCATATTGTTCCAGTATTTCTGGTTGGGTCTTAAGCTTCTTAATCACAGTTGCCAACCTTCGTGATGCATTTGTATAATTATCTGACAGCATAGGGTGATTATCCTTGAATGGTAGCTTGACTTGGTATCTTTCACCAGTGAATCTTATCTCATTTGAAAACTTGTCATGAACTGAAGTTTCAGTGTCCCTTATGCCTAAGGTTTCCAAGTCCCAAAATTTCTGCAAATCAGCTTGCACATGGCTGATGTCAGCTGACTCGATTTTCAAAACATGTGTAGCACTTAGGTTAACTGTGCATGACTCTGTCAATGCTGGAACTGCAGCTGGTCCTGACAGTACCCATCCCAACTTGGTCTCAAGACCTATGGGTCCAGAAGGATCTCCCTTGATTATTCCTCCAGTAAAGAAAGACCAGTAGTGATCTGCTCCTATTAGTAAGTCAACACTAACTGTTCCATTTACAGCTCTACATGCAAGCTGTAGCCCTTGAAGGTATGGATAGCATTCTACTGCACTTTGAATTTCTTGGTTCGATACTGGACTGCATATTACTGGTACAACGTAAGCAGTGACGTACACACTCATTGCATCTATTGTTCTGATGCACAATGTCACATTCCTTTACAAATGCTGAATTGTTACCAAATGTTTTGATTAGCAAGGTTTCCTTACCAACAGTAGGTAATTTTAACTGCTCACGTGTCTCGCAGGTTATATAAGATCTTTGGCTACAAGAGTCAAAAATGACTAGAGTATACATTCCAGTTTCTTGATTATCTGGTCTAGAAACAAAGGCTTGGGCAGTCTGCAACAGTATAGAGTTATTATTGCTGCCAACATGCATTGTTGATGTTCCAACATCTCTGGATCTCTCCTGGGAAGTTTCAGATCTACTAAGTGATGCTAATTCAGCTCCTGAACTACTAGGTTGGACAGGCTTCTTAGGGTTTTCACAGATAGTCACATGATGTCTAGCTCCACAATTAAAACATTTGGCCTTTGACTGACAACCTGGTGTAATATGCCCTGCTTTCAAGCAAACAAAACACCTGCCACTTCGTCTCAGTATAGTTCTTCTAGCCTTTGGTTCAGTAATGGTACTACAGGTGATGGACTTGTGATTTTTCTTGCAAACGACACATTGCAGAGTACACTCTTCACTGCCCGCATAAAGTGCGGATGAGGAAAGGGGCTGTTTGAATCTTCCCTTATGCTGGTCAAATCTAGGGTTAGAATTGGTTGGACTACTTGTTTTCACTACATTACACCTTTCTCTTGCCTCCAACTCAGATTTCAGTGCATTTAACAGGACATCAAGGTCCCAAGTTTCTTTACTGCCAAACTTGCGACTGATGATTAATCTCAACTCAGAGGGAATTTTCTCCATTACAACTGGAACTAATAAATTTCCAAAGGACTCTCATTCGACGCCTAGTGCCTTCAAACTTCGAATGTTTATCTGTATCTTGTCATACAAATCACGGAGTTTCTTCGTTTCATGCACTGAACTGACTATTGGCAATTTCAACAAAGCGTCCATGTGGTTAGAAATCAACAGCTGTGGTTTACCAAATCTATCTCTAAGTATATCAATGGCAGTTTCGTAATTATCTTCGGTGAGAGGCAACCCAGTAATTGCAGATTCGGCTGCGCCTGTCACACAACTCTTCAAATAGGTGAATTTTTGGATTCTTGAGATGTCAGTGTTACTGTTAACCGCAGATTCGAAAGTGTCCCAGAAACTCTGCCATTCCTCGTAGTTGCCTGAAAATGACTTTAATTCTAGTTTAGGTAGCTTCACTTTCGCGCCCTCATTGCTTTTGACATTGTTATTAATTTGACTGAAGCTTGGTGAAGTTCCCACGTGTGCGCTATTTTTAGCATCCTCTAAACTCAAGTCAATTCTAGCCAAAATACGGTAAACTTTTGCACAAAACTCACCGGAATCCTCGACTTCTTTCTCAATGTCTCTCCCCTTACTATTTTCCAGAATTGTTTCGTCCAGCTTTTGGATAGTTTCTAGCCTTTCATTGAGGGTGAATTTCAGTCCCATAAGTTTTTCCCTTGATGAATCTTCCACGTGATCGGCAGTTTGCTCGACTAAAATCCTCGTCGCACCTTCCATCGTTTTCTCCACAAAAGCTCTGTGGGCATTTCTAATTCTCTTTGCTTTTTCGTTGTCCATTCTTTTCTTCTTGTACTGTAATCCTGTTCTTGACGATTAATTGATTAAACTTGTTTCGCCGATCCGGCGACTGCGAAGGACCATGTAACCAACCCGGGGGGGGGGGGGGGGTACTCCCTAAATTGGGCTATATAGGTATGTGCGGGCCCAAAGGGTAGGGTTTTTCAGCCGTTTTGGTCATAAATTGGGTATCGATTTTGGCTATTTTGCCGCCATTTTGGTCATAAATAGGGTAACGATTTTTGCACTGTAGTCTTAACTTTGCAGTATTATAACCTACCTAATAAAAGCAGATAAACATTGCCTTTAACATTGGTCTGAACTAGGGAAATAATTATAAGGCAGGTCTGAAACAGGGTATTAATTAAGGGTCAGGTCATAAATAGGGTATCAAATTTTTGGTTAGGTCATAAATAGGGTAGGGGAAATCGCAGATTTTGGTCATAAATAGGGTAAGGGTTTTGGGAAGCGGGCCGCACACCCCTACCCAATTTTTCTGCGAGTACCCCCCCCGGGGTAACCAAATGTTGTATATACGATCAGTTCTCTGTAGCTTTTATTCTTCACTCCATTAAAGCATATTTCTTCACATGTTCATATTTTAGAATTCTGTACTCTGTTCTACACTTAAAGGATTCATCGATATCAATTCGCGTAAAAATTCGATGATCTACACTCAATCTACACACTTGATCAGCTCCACGACTCCGAACGACTACACAGTTCTAAGACTCTCATGCAAAAGCTCAGTTTTCAGATCACGTGACGAGTTTTCCCGCCACAATGACGCAATAATTTCTAACAGTGGATGCCTGTTTTACACGTACACTTGCAATGTTTTTAATAGAAGGGAAATTACTTTGCTTGCTTTTTACAAAAAGCTCGACGAAAGAGTGTCTTAAAACCTTGCTTAAAGTCTCTTCGAAACAGGCTGTAGGCTATTGGGTTAGTTGCCGTGCTAAACAACGACATAACGCTAGCGAACGTGTCGGCCTGCCGGTGGGACGATTTCGTGGTCCCACGTTACTGTTTTAAAAGGCGGGCAACCGGCTGAAAGGCGTCCATAAAAGAATAAATAAAATAATTACTAAGGTTATCGTTCGAAATCCCTTTTAATCTGTAATTTCTCCAAGAGTGACGTCCCGCAGAGTTTGAGCTCATGCGTCTCTTAGCCTGTGAACAGGCCCTCTGTTTTGGAATGGGTTGAAAAAATCGCGAGGAAAGGGAAGGAAGCACCCTTTCCCTTCTCTCTCCTCGCGATTTTTTCACCCTTTTCCCAAACAAAGAGCCTGTTCACAGGCTAGCGTCTCTCGAAGACATCGTATTTATTCTCCTGCTTTGCTGTCGCACAACTGCGTTTATCCTCAAGTAGCAGTATACTTCTGCTCTAAAATGCGGCGTTTATTCGAGGGCGGTGTTTATACGAGGGCGGCATTTAACCGAATAAATACGGTATTTGAGGGAGGGGGGGGGGGGGTAATGAAGGTTTTTTTGAACTAACTGTAAATCTAGACAAATGATGGTGGAAAGTCCTTAAATAACTACTCGTTTAAGTATGGGGTAAATAAACTAAAAAATGTTAAACAGGCTTATAAATAAGTGGGAATGACATTGAACCCGTATGAAAATTTTAGTTTAGCTGGAGAAGAGTTAAAAAAAGTTGGGCTTAAGGCACTTTGTAAACTAAGAAAAGAGCTTCGAGATGGGTGACAACTTTAGAGAAAATATTGTGCTGTCGATTAAGCTATTCGATGCTCTGATATCCCCCATACTTCTCTACGGAAGTGAAATTTGGGTTGTTGACTGTAACGACCAAATAGAAAAAGATCCCTCAGAACTAGTTCAAATTAAGTTCTTGAAATGGTTGCTAGGTGTAAATAAATACTGCAGCAACAATGCATGTAGGGCTGAAACAGGAAGATTCCCAATGAAAATCGAAGCACAATATAGAAATTTTAAGTTTTGGCTAACTCTAACCAAACACCCAAAACACAAATTATCACTGGTGGTTTATAATGACAATGAAGTCGAGAATGAAGAAGGAATTATGGAGCCAAAAAATCAAACGCGTATTAGACCAAATAGGGATGGGATACCTTTGGACAAAAGCACATGATCTTGAACATTATCAAACAAAGACTGAAAGACATCGAATTACAAAGATGGTTAAGTGACGTAAACAATGACGTAAGAAAAGACGCCAACCAAAAGAACAAACTAAGGGACTGTGCAATAATTATCAGGAGGGGAGGGGGGGGGGGGGGGGCTGAAAAACTAGAGGGGGGGCATTACATAAAATTGCTGCCGAGATAGGGAGGGCTCAAAGTAAAATCACTCAGTTGAAGGAGGGGGGGCCTTAAGTTTTATTGAAATGTAAATAAGATTAAACGCAATAAAAGATTCTCAATACAGGCATCATGATAGACTGTAACATATATCAATATGAACAGCTGTTAAACGATTACTGAAAATATTCCATCAAAATGAAAAGCAAATTCACAACTGATCAATCTTAATTAATTGAGCTTATCCTATGCAAAGCAAAAATCATGAACTTGTTTTTCAGCTTCCCCCATAAAACAATGGGAATCAAACAGATCTCGTAGACAAGCTTTGTCGGTTTTTGATGTGAATAAAAGTAATGTTTCTTCATCGACTGAATCGATTTGCTGAATTCCATATATATCTGGCTCATAACAAAGTTCAACAAGCTCTCCTCCCAAGGATCTAAATATAATACAAGCTCTTTTTCGTCCGTTATTTGAAGCGTTCCATCTCCTGTTCTTTGATTTTTTTTTTTGCTCCTTTCTCTTTCTGGCTTCAGAAGTTTTAGATTTTGAGCCAATGTGGTAAGCACCCCGGTACTGAGCAAATGCTTTGTGAAATCTGGGTGGTGGGAGGGGGGTGCGACGTTATTTTTAACATAACAGAGGGGGGTTAGAACTAATTTTTTTTTATTTTGGAGGGGGGTACTGTCTAGTTTTTCAGCCCGCCCCTCCTGATAATTATAGCACAATCCTTAAGAACCTTCCGAAAATTTAAAACAATAGACAATTATAAATGTGAAGATTATCTCCGTCAGGTCACCAACGTCCAACACCGGATAACTCTAACTAAACTCCGCGTCTAAGTAATCACAAATTGGCGATAGAGACAGGTCGGTATGTAAGACCTTATAAGAAACCGGAAGACAGGATCTGTTCTATCTGTAAAAAAGACGTAGAAGATGAAATATACTTTTTAGAGACCTTTAGCATGAGGTAAACCGCAAACCGCAGACCGCAAACCGCAGTTACGCGTTTGCAGTTTCGCGTTGCCGAGATTTTAAACTTTAGCAAGGCGTTCAGTTCAGTTCAGTTCATTTTTATTGAGCGAAAATACAATACAATACAAGAATACATATAGGAATTGTAAGGTTGTAAGGGAGCCCAGAAGAAAACAGAAGGCTTTATGAAGCCTGGGCTCCCCAGTCTAAAAGAGATAAGCAAAATAAAATGATATTCGCGGAGTGATACGTTAAAAATAGGAACCAAACAGAGACTGAGTTAAGTTATGAATTCAGAAACAAGATAGAAAAAAAATTAACTCTGGATTGGAACGGAATACTTTCCTTTGTTAGTACGGCAGAAAGGAATATAAAATTGATTTGAACTACGCGTTCATTGTTTAGGGCCGCCATGTTGTTTTCATCAAAGTCGAAGTGCATCACTCTAATCGCCCAAAACATAGCAATAATTCATTGATTCGAGATCAAAAATCCAACAAACACATCGCAAACGGATACAAAAAGCTAGTTCATACCTTTAAACGCGAGGCTGTACAATTTTTTATGGCAAAAAACCTTGCCGTAAATCACTTACCGCTGGAACCCTTCCTGCGGTTCAAACGTGAACTGCAAACTGCAAACTAGCCTGCGTAGCATGGCGGTTTTGTCGAGCCGGGCGCACGAGCGGCGAAGCCGCGAGAAAAAGAAAAAGGTTTTTCAGTTGCTCCCGCCCCAATCTCCTCGCGGTTTTTCTGCCCTCGCCCGCCTTTATTACTTAGCAACCAAAACCGCCATGCTACGCAGGCTAACTGCAAACGTGACCGCAAGGCCGTGGTCACGTGACATTTTGCGGTTTGCGGTTTGCTGTTTCCAACGAAAAACCTGATGCTAAAGGTCCCTTTTAACTCTGTGCCCTGCGTATCAAGAAAAAAGAAGTACTTTATTTGAATACTTAATCAAAGAATACAGAATATCAGTAAACAGAATGGCACCAGATGATGTTTTTCTGTTGTTAATAAACCCTCCGAGCAAGAACAAACCAGTGCAAAAGTTAATTGCAAAATACGTATTCGACTGCTATGAGCCAAAGAAGATCATTAGTTGTTTAGGTTAACATTGATTATAGCCTCCACTAGTGTGCAATTTGTGTTATAATTTTGAATTATTTGGATAAAGTCGATATACATAGGACTGTATAAGACTCCAAATAAAGCATTGTCTTGTCTTGTCTTGTATGTCAGTACTCCCCTCTGCCGGTCCCTCTCCCTTTTTCAGGTAGTCCTGTGCTTTCTTCGTTTCATCCTACATGACGTATATACATGATGGGTCGTTGTTTGGTGGGGGGTTAACGGAAGCAGCAGCAAGAAATTTACTGCACGATGAATGAAAACGAGGAACCACAAACTCAAGTAACTGATGAAAAGTTCAAAGATGGAATACTTCATAGATTAAACGAGCTTAGAAAGGCGAACATCAGGTGTGACACTACCCTTCGAGTAGAAGGACAAATGTTCCCTGCTCACAGCCATGTGTTATATGCTTCTTCTGATTACTTCAGAGCTCTGTTTTCCAGCGAGTTGCAAGTGAAAGAAAAACAGGAAAATGTAGTGGAGCTTAAAGTGCTTAAGTCAACCATAATGGAGGAGGTTTTGGAATTTATTTACACCGGTCAAGCAAGCATTAGTTACTCAAGTGCTCACGAACTGCTTGTGGCATCTGACTACCTTATAATTCCCAGTTTAAAATCACAAACCTCACAGTTCTTGGAGAAGTCTATGAATGTATCAAATTGTTTTACATTGGAGTCCTTCGCTTGTCAGTTCAACTGTGATTCGCTTAGACAAACAGCTATTAAATTCATGAATGAAAATTTTGTTGCTATTGTGAAATCAGAAGATTTCCTAATACTTGAGTTCAACAAAGTCAAAGAATTGATATGTCGAGATGAGCTGAATATCTCTGAAGAAGAAGAGGTTTATGAGGCAGTGTTAACATGGGTCAAACATGATTTGTCATCAAGAGAATGTTTTCTCGCAGATCTACTGAAATGTTTGAGAGTATTCTCCTTGTCAAAATATAGTATTGACAGAATTCTTAAAAAAGAAGAGTTGGTAAAGAAGAGTCTCACTTGCATTGCTATCATGAATACTGGCCTGGAATATTTTCTGTATCCTGATCGGTTTCTAGGGAGTGTGCTTAAACACCGCAATTCAATTGAGAAAGATGAACACGTGGTACTTCTCCACGATGGAGTCGAAATTAATGCTGATGCAATTTCTAGGGACGTCTATTGTTATGTCCTTTCTACTAAGAAGTGGCAGCAGTTATGCTCAATCCCTCCCTTTATTGATGATGATTGTGCTGACCTGGTCTCTGCAGTTTGTTTTGGATGTGTATATATGTTAACTGGTGTCCTCAAAATATGCTGTTTTAATCCTCAAAAAAATTCATGGAAGTCAAAGGGAACAGAGTGCTTCTCTCAAGAATTGGCAGAATTTACAGTGACGTCGTTCAATGAGGAACTTTATGTCATTGGTGGACATGATGAATATTTGAATGCAGTACGTACTGTTCTTAAGTACAATCCAGTTTGTAATGAATGGAAGAAGTTAGCATCAATGGAGACTGGACGCCGCAGTCACTGTGCTGTTGTTCTAGAAGATCTTATTTATGTGATTGGAGGTGTTGCTGGGGGGACCTGTCTCAAGAGTGTGGAGAGCTTTGATCCATCAACTAACCAGTGGAAAAAGGTTCCTGATCTGGCCAATGCCCGTAGGGATCCAGCAGCTGCAACTGTTTGTGGAAAAATTATTGTCGTTGGAGGATTTCGTAACATAAGGCTTTCTACATCATCAGTAGTAGAACCAACATGTGAGGTGTTTGATCCATTTCTCAATCAGTGGAGCTTGTTATCAAGCCCAAATGTTCCACGAGCAGCCTGTGGAATTGTGAATGTGGGTGACACTGTGTATGTGTTTGGTGGATACGGTGAAGGTAGCGCTCTGGACAGTGTGGAACATTATGATGCAAAATGCAATGAATGGCAAAAAGTAGATGCTAAAATGCCTGAAGCTAAAGGATTCATTCGAGCATCTTTGGTGAAATTGCCCAAGGAGTTTATCTGCAATGATTAAAGATACTGTAATTGCCTCACCTCTACCAAATGATACCAGTGTTTCTTTCTTGATGAATGGAGTTTGATAGCAAATGCCTGAAGTGATTACAGTGGATAAACACTGGTGAGAGGTTTTAATTTAGACCTCTGAATTTTATCAATGAACAGTCTCTGAACAGGTCCTTTTATTGAAGAATAGGGATTTGAAAAGGTGAGAAAGCAAAAGCAGAAGGAGTGGAGGAAGTGTAAAGGGTAGAGGAGGGGTGAGTAGGGGGGGGGGGGGGCGTGGGTTGGAACCTCTAGACAAAGACTTGATGCCACCAATCCACCTTGAGTTCTTGTTAAACTCCTTACGATCAGCTGTCAACAAGGTCATTGCAGTGCTAAGGACTTATAGAAATTTTACTAGTTTTGGGTGTGAGTATGTGAGTATGAGAAACTTCCAGTGAATTTCCTTTTTTCAGGCAGTGAAGTTTTTTGCAGGTGTAAACATTTTTAGGTTTGCACTGGTACCCACAGCTGTAAACAGTTTTGCTTTTTTGAAAGGATGTTAGGCAAAGCCATCATTTTGGTCATTATCTTATGGGAAATTTTGGTCATTGTCAAAAAGGAAATATTTTATTAGAGCTTATTCAGAGGAAGACATTTAGATGTCAACAGATGTCAATGATTATTTATTGTGAGGCTGTTGAAAATAAGCCATTGAATTTATTTCATCATGTTGAAGTTTTGAAAGTGTTTCTTAAAGGAACACCTTCAACATACTTTACTAGTGTATGTCCTAAGGTGAAACCTTTCAAAAGACGCGACCGCGCCAGGTCAGCTGTTGCGACTTTTGGTTCACTTAATTGAAGCCAAGGAACCACTTTTACAGTTTTTACCCATTTGAGCCCAATGATTTTTCATTTCAAATGCTATATCTCCTATAGCAATTGAGCTTTTCACAAAATGTTTTCACATTTGTGCCTATCAGGTCATGCTCTTTAAAACTTATCTGTTAGGTCACTGGTTGAAGTTTGAATTTTGCTGCCAATCATGTGATGTCATTTTCCAGCTAAAACCGTTAAAATCGAAAAACAAAAAACGTCATATGATTGTTTAGATTACAAAGTTCTACCATCTGTAAACTTTGGGCTCAAAACAGATAAAAACTGTAAAGTAGTTCCTTGGCTTCAATTAGGTGCCCCAAAAGGGCTGACAGCTGACCTGGAGCAGGCTCTGACCTAAATAGCTTTTGGTTTCAATGTTATTATTTTCATGACATGAGTTGACCATGACCTGTTTCTCATTAATCAAGAGACTACTCTGAGTAATTAAAATTTAAAAGAATGCGTGAAATAGCCAAGCAGCATGTAATAATTTAATTATTATTTTAAAAGTACTATACATTTCTATGTCAGCTGGACGTTTTTTAAATACATGTATCCAATTTTATGGGTTATGACTCAAACAACCTAACCTAATAAGCAAATCAAGCCAATTTCAAAATTTTTTAACCAGAGAAGGGTGATCAGCTTAAAGAGAAATAATTATTTCTCCTTGAAAAATAGAAGATGAACCGGAAGATGATTAGTTTTGGCTCAGAAGTGAGGCTGGATTTCAGTCACCAAGTTAAGAAAAATCATGGTAGTAGCCCAGTATATTAAGGTTTTTTCCTATACAGCCGCTTCTTATCCCTCCCCGCAGCTCGTACATAAAAGGTCTCAGACATGTATTCATTGGCTAACTCATAATGGATCGGAAGGGTAGCAATTTCTTTCTTATCATTTTGTTTGGTTCAAAATATACTAGACTGAGTTCCTTTAATCTTGTTTCTTCTATCATATTTTTTCTGTTCACCTTGACCTCTTGGCCTTTTTGTGGTCTAAAGGCACATATGCAGGGTCATAGCTGACTGTATGCTGGTATGGATATGCATACCTGAATCTCAAAGTGTAATAAAAAAGAGGGGGGTGAATAGGGGTATGCAAATCCGCCAATCAGTTATGATTTATTAACCAAATCTGCCCTTCCATTTTTGCCAATCAGTTTGCCTATTCACCCCCTCAAAAAACGTTGAAAAAGTAACAGAATGAAATTTTAGCTATAGCTGAAAAAGGCGAATCCCCTATGGAACTCATGTTCGGACAAAATTGAAAAACAAAGTAATGGATAGCAATGGAATGAAATTTAGCTATAGCTGAAAAAGGTGTATTCCCTGCATAACTCATTTTTAAAAAAACCAAAATGCAGTGCTTATTCCGATTTTGCCAAAGGTCAACACACCTACGTCTGTTACTGTTGGCTCCAGAACACAGTCCTTCCTTACAAGTTTAACTTGCTAGACTGATAAACAATGAAAACTGAATTTATTCAATGCACCAGTGTGGAGATGGGATAGGATGGATTTGGAAAACAATGCATACCTAGCTGTGCCCCCGATAAGGAGTCAGCAGAAAAAAATTAGATCAGATGGTATTTGAACTCAGCTAAAAAGGCTGTGTGTCTTGCAATACACTCCGCCCTCCATAAATAATGACTGGTCCCTAACATAATGGGGCTGTCAATAAGATGTCAAGATGCTGGGTATATGCAATAATAGCCAGGCAGGTAAATTTTTCACGTATATTATGTAAGGGTAATCATAAGAATCAGGTTGTTCAATTTGAAATTTATTTGCACTCGTTTTTCAAAAAACTCGAATCGCAATATTGCTCCACTGGCTCATTCAATTTTGATTCTTTTTGAAAAAACACACTCAGCCAAATATAAAATCCAATTGAATTCGAAGTCATGTGATTACCCATACAAATATTTCTCTATTTCTGAATGGCTTACATCCTCTGTATATAATTTTAGAGTTACCATATTTGCCATTCTTGTGCTCCCCAAATTTGCAAGATTTGTGATTTCTCTACTATGTTACTGTTGAATAACAGAAAAATAATTGGATGATTGTTGTCATGCAAAGACAGTGATGCAGCAGCTTTGCCTTTTGCTTTTTCTGATTAGCTTGTAAATCCCCTCTCTATACTACTGTATTACCATCTCATGGTCACCAAATTTGCAACATTTGTGATTTGTCCAATAATTTACTGAATAACAGAAAAATAATTGGATGATTGATGTCATGTAATGAAAGAGTTGCAGCAGCTCAAGAAAATGTTACATTCACAATACCCAAAATACCGAATAAAAGAGATAACAAGACTACACAAAAAGGTTTATGGATGTTGAGAGTTTATGATGAATATCTTCAAGAAATGGCAACTTTTTATGGATATCCTGAAAATGTTAAGGAAGTGGTATTCTGTAAGTACCTGAGATTTTTTAAAGTGATTTCAGTTTAAGAAATTTTAAGTTCCATACATAGAAACAATTAGCACAGAATGACTGTACTGCTAGTCTTTCAAAGCACACACAGATAAACACAAACATCTCCCATCAATCCTTTTAACTGCTGAGGAATTGCTGGCATTATTAGCCCAAATTAATTAAAGCAAAAATGGTTCATTGACTGCATTATATCAACCACTAATAAACTTATTTGGCAATTTCACCAAAGATGTCCAAATGCACCCTTTAGCGACAGGCATGACAGTGTCTACTGTATGCCATTCATTATACAATTAGCATCAAAGCATCTACACTATCCAGAGCAGTAAGCCAGTATCTCCATCGTATCCTCCAAAAACATAGACACTGTCATCTACACACAATTCCACATGCTGCTCGTGGAACATTTGGGCTGGGCAACAGGCTCCACTGATTTAGACATGGATCAAACACCTCACAAGTTTGTTCCACCACTGCAGATGGAAAACCATTCATATCATAAAATCCTCCAACAACAATAATTTTCCCCCAAACATCAACAGTGGCTGCCACTGCAACCCTATGGGCATTTGCCAGATCAGGAACTTTTCTCCACTGGTTGGTTGATGGATCATAGCTCTACACTCTTAAGACAGGAATGGCCATCTTGATCTGTGATTACATAAATGAGATCCTCTAGAACAACAGCACAATGATTAGCTCGACCAGTTTCCATTATGTTAACTGCTCCATTTATTACAGGTTGGACAGTATTTATAAATGGTTTGTACAGTACTACTTCTTGATAAGAATCATCACACCCTCCAATGACATAGAGCTCTTCATTGAATGAAGTCACTATAAAGTCTGTTTCAATTTCACTGGGCCATCGTGTTTCCTTTGCCTTCCATGAATGTTTTTGAAGATTAAAACTGTAACGAGCCCGGGGGTGGGGGGGGGGGGGGTACTTTAGGAATTTCTGGGTGGGAATGTGCCGCTGGGTCCCTGGAACCCTTAACCTATACCAGAGCTAGTTCAGCTGAATTTTGCTACCCTATACTAGAGTATACTCCCCAAATCCCCCCTATCCTAGAGTAGCTGTTTCCCTAGTCTAGATAAAATCTTCAACCAACTGATCAGTTTCCTGAAAAATGATACCCTATTCTAGATGCAAACGCTCTGATTTATATACCCTATCCTAGAGTAAACTAGCATGAAAACCATACCCTTCACAGCGGCACATACCTATATAGCCCATATATGGCAGTACCCCCCCCCCCCCTCCCGAGAATGCCTTTAGGTTAGTGTACATGAAGTGCCATCCGGGCACGTTTTCAGGGGTTCCTGTGCAAAATAAGTTAGTCTGCCATCTTGGTTGTCTTGTGTTATGGCAGCTGGTAAATAAATCAGTTTGTAGTGGACTCTGGTATGTTCCTTACTTGTTTCAAAAACAGCTTACCAAGGTGTGGTCAGTACTCAGCAAATACACACTTCCAAAACAAATCGCTGAAACAAGCTCATAACAGTCATCATACACAACACAGTAGTCAGGTGTATATGAGGCCCTGCCAGGGTAAATTCAGACAAGCGACATGGCCCAAAAAGTAGCGACAGCGCGTAAAACGAAATCGCGACAAGAGACAACCTCCCTCAGCCAAATTGTAACAGTGACGGCAAAGCTGACAATAAGCGACAAGCATTTATAAACACTGACACGAGATGTTTTAAAATTCAGACAGGTGACATGGGACCCCTCCTGGCAGGGCCTCAGGTATTGTAGTCTGCTACACAGCCGTTTTTAGAGTCGTCACGCAACGCTCCTCCCCATGACACTAAAAACGGCTGTGTAGCAGACTACACGTATTGGGCTCAATTGCTGCCATTTCTTAGAAGCAAGAACAAAGCAATGAGTGTCTCGTAATAATGGGGAGCCATTTAATTGATGAGCGATGTTTCAGCACTCTCCCTAGAAACTGATCAGGATACAGGAAAAATTTCAGGCCATTATTCATGATGGCTGTGCAAATGGAGTCCTTCCTGACCAATTCTTCTTTCCTTAGAATCCTTTGAATGCTATATTTAGACATGGAGAACATCTTCAGACATTTAAGTAGATATGGGAGAAAACATTCTCTTGATGGCAAATCATGTTTGCCCCAAGTTATCACTGGCTCATAAACCTCTTCTTCTTCAGAGATATTTAGCTCATCTTGACACATCAATTCTTTGGGTGACCCTATACGGTGGAATGGCGAACTGATGATGGAACAGAATGGCGGAATACATGGAATATTCTAAAATACGGAATACTCTAAAACACGGAACTGACAGAATATTCTAGCATGATCTGTATTTGATCTGAGCCGGACTGACAAAAAAAGCAGAGGCAAAGAATAGTTGGTTGTTTTGAAATATTAAAAATACAATTTTTATACTGCCGTACACTATAGTCCTTATGACGGTTTTGAAAGCCATCTTGACGGGTGAAGGGTCTTGTATGGGAATCTATTAATGTTGAATACTGATTTTAATTAAACATCTGTTTTTAAAAAGAGAAGAATTGTAAACTTAAGCTTCACAGCAATGGATTGTACTAACAATTAATGGGGGCCGCACCTGTGCCTAAATTTGTCCGGTCGCTTGTTTTAGATTTTCCAGACATTTGTCCGCAATTTTTCCTGGGAAATTTTAGTAGGCAAGAAGGAAAAAAAAATTGCACACAACACTGTATATTTTAACGCGGTTGCTTACCCGTCAAGATGGTCTCCAAAACCGTTATTACTGTAATGATTCGATTTAGCGCCCTCCTTCCTATAAGCCCCCCTTTCGAATAAGCGCCCCCATTCTAATATGTAAGAGTACAGGTACGTATCAACCGAGGTTCATCTTCAATTAATAGCTCACAAATGAATGGTAATGTCACATTACAAAAACAGCCGGGTCTTATGTCCATGTGAGTGCATAAATTCTTCTGACGAATGATCTCTCCTTCAAATTTTGTGGTGATCGCTCGGCTGGTCGTTCTGGCGAGGAAGGATCGAGGGACAAGAAGTCCGTTTTCCACTCTCCTTGATCCATTCACCTTGACTTGCACTTTGTTGTCACTGCGGGCTTTTTTAAGAAAGGTGAATATAAGGAAGGAAAGTTCCATAGGCACAGGCTCAACAAGTTTCAAGGTAAGTCCCTCTCATCACTACCCTGGTCCCAGAGGTTTTTCTTGATTTTTCTTCGCGAAAGAGATCAAGAGCAAGCCGCGAAGCGTTTTAAAATATTCCGTATATTCCGTGTTTTGTTTTAGAATATTTTGTAAATTCCGTCTCTCAGTATATTCCGTACTTCAGAATATTCCATGTATTCCACCATTCCATTCCGTCCTTCCGACAGTCCGCCAATCCTCCGCATAGGGTCACCCATTCTTTGATCGAAGACGTTTGAAGAACTAATGTCTGCTTGGCCTAAATACATAAACTCCAAAACATCTTCATTATGCATATGCTTGACTTGATTTCTTTGATCTCCACGAAATTGTCTCGGTTTTCTTTTACTTCAAACTCGCTGCAAAACAAAGCTTGGAAGTAATCGCTGGCAGCAGATAATACGTTGCTGTGACATAGCAACATGTGTCGCACCGCAAATTCGCCTTTCTAAGATTGTTTAATCTTTTAAATAATCCATATCTAAAACGATCATCACTAACTTTGGTTTGTTGTTCCCCATTTTCATTCATCTTGCTGTAATTTTGGATCAGTTGCCGGATGATGCAGCAAGAGATATGAAAAACCAAGAATCGCAAGGAAAGCCGGGAAGGAGGAACGAATGCGGTGTTTGGCGGCAGTTTGATTTCGCAGCTTCCCGGGATTTCCCTCTGTGTTCCCACAAGAAAAAGTTGTCTTTCTAGCCATATAGTAAGTCCTTTTTCGATCAAGATGGCTGCATGGATATTGGCCTCGTTCTGTCCTGTCATTTAGATTGACGTCGACGCAAAAAACATAAATAAATAAATAAATAAATAAATAAATAAATAAATAAATAAATAAATAAATAAATAAATAAAACTTGGCGGCCATCTTGACCAAAAAAGTTAGGTCGAATATAGATTACTCGGCGATTTAAAATAGTAAATTACCGTCAATCCCCTTTTACAGTAGTCTGCTACACAGCCGGCCGTTTTTAGTGTCGTCACGCAACGCTCCTCCCAACTAACTTAGTGTTTCGATTACCTGGTACAAAGTGATCACAAATATACAATCATGGTCATTATCTCGTCAAATTCTCAATTTCCAAACAGGATGTAAGTACGTGTAAAAGACATCAAGATTGAGCCAGAAGATTGGAGAAGATGGAAGACATCTGGTAATTTCGCGGCAACTCATATTAACGATAATTGTTTTGTTGAAAACGTTTATACTATTTATGACTGACTTATTTGCGACTAAAACACTAAAAACATATCACATCTGAAATTTTTTATCTACAGTTTAGATGTATTTAATATCATATCTTCAAGGAGGAGGTTAGCATTATATGAGGATTTAGTTCTTATGTTTTTCGACACTCCTTTCGCATTTATCCTTCTTTTTACTGAATCATCTTTTTTAGGCAAATAAGTTGTTGGAAAACATAAAAAAAATTCAGAAGTCAAACGGTTTACAGCGCACATCGAAAATCGAGCACTTAACCATTTAAAATATCACTTACTGAGTTTAGAATAATTTTACAGGCGTGGATCTAGGATAAATATACTGACCGATTTCTTAGATGAGCGCTGAAGGCGCAAGTTTCTTTTTTTTTTGGGGGGGGGGGGGGGCAGGGGCATGCTTTTCTATAGGTTTCTGAGTCATTCAGACATTATATTGGCCAGATTTTAACTTGAAAAGTTTTATCATTAGATTTATTTATTATATATATTTTTTTATAATTAAATCTATTTACAAATAGATTTTTTTCTGAAAAATCTGCTGATTTTCATAAAACGGTGGAAACCGGTGTGGATCCGCGCCTGTTTTACACGTACACTTGCAATGTTTTTAACAGAGGGGACATTAGTTTTCTTGCTTTTTACAAAAAGCTCGACGAAAGAGTCTCTTAAAAGCTCGCCTGAAGTCTCTTCGAAACAGGCTGTAGGCTATTGGGTTAGTTGCCGTGCTAAACAACGACATAACGCTTGCGAACGTGTCGGCTGCCGGTGGGACGATTTTGTGGTTCCACGTTACCGTTTTTAAAAGGCGGGCAACACTGAAAGGCGTCCATGAAAGAATATATAAAATAATTACTAAGGTTATCGTTCGAAATCCTTTTAATCTGTAATTTCTCCAAGCGTGACGCCCCGCAGAGTTTGAGCTATATGCGTCTCTCGAAGACATCGCATTTATTCTCCTGCCTTGCTGTCGCACAACTGCGATTATCCTCAAGTAGCAGTATATGATAACAGTTGATGGAAGCAGAACACACAGCACGATTGTGAAAATACTGTAGGTTATCACCCGGGTTTTCCATTTATCGCCCGTTCCACTGAAATTGTAAGTACACATCGATTCGTATTCACCATATCGGAACCAACCCAACACCGCACAAGGTATTGTGAATACCATTGCCCACACCCAACATAACATTATTGCCGTGCAAACTCTTTTCAGCGTCACGTTCGATCTGTACTTAAGAGGGCGAAAAATTGCGTAATAACGGTCCCAGCTTATAAAAGCCAACGTTTCAACTCCAACAATTGCCAAACTATAGTAGACGAAAGCCGTTGTTTGACACCAGATATCACCAAACATCCAGTCTCCATGGATAAGTGCCGCGATACAAAATGGAATCACAAAGGTTCCTGTTAACAGATCAGTGACCGCCAGGTTAAAAAGGAAAAAGTTCGATTGATGTTGACGGAGGTCTTTGTCGAAATAAATCGCCAAACACACCAAAATATTCCCCAGAAAACCAAAGATAAAAATAAACGAAAGAATTGTCGCGAAAACAAGTCCTTCCTCTGTGGAAAGGAGCATTTTTGTCATAGAATATGGCAATATTCTACCAAATGCGGAAGACGTAGTCAAATGAATGTGTGAGAATTAATGTCATATACGTGAGATTGACTTAAAAAGAGTAAATACAGAAAAATAGTGTGATAAAAGAGACTTGTATAATTAATCAGGTCTGCGGATATGTCAGCAGAGAACAAGCAAATATTTCAAGAGTAATCAAATTTTTTTAATTTCTCTTTGAACGATACGAAATGGGCCTTATATTTAATTTGATGATAGGTTGAAAGGCCTAAAGATACAGAACCGTCCTCATTTATTTTCTTTGCTTTAATTAAATACATCGGACTAAGTCGAGCACTTCCTTAGTTTACTTTAACGCCGACGTTTTGGGAAAATCTCTGACAGAACAACTACAACTCCTCTTAAGCAAATACTTTATTTATACAAGGAATACTAAAATTTTCTATACGGTTTATAAGTTTAAGCCGTTGTGTGTGGAACGAAATGATAATTATTCATTATTTTTTTCTAACAACGCTATTAAAACGACTTGATGAAAATAACAAAAAGGACTCCTATTGACACTTCATAAGAAATGAGCTCTGATTAGGATCAAACAACAGTCTAGTGGCTGAACAAAGAAGTGACAATCTCCAACATAAAATGGTGATAGCGGGGTGAGATCAGTTTATTATTAAAGTTTTTTCCCCCTGAATAATCAAGGCGATATTCTTAATATTCGCAAAGGTGGTATCAGCAGTGTATTAGCAATGTACACCTGTCGTTCAATGGGTTTTGAACATACTAAATCCCCTTAATCAACGTATTACAGTTCTAGATAACAAAACGTTTCACCTCCATTGTTGATTTGTAATTGTCAAAATGTTTTGTTCGTGGTAAATTTCATCAAAATAAGGAAATCTTCAAATCATTAACCTTTTCTCTAGATATGAATTTTTTGAACGCCGGATTCACTCAAACAGTAACATCCTTTGCAACATAAGGACGAAGAGCAGTATTTAAAAGTAAACTTCAAACCATACACAGAAAAATCCTTCTACTTTTATTTACAGTTACGGAGTGTTTTGTGTACATCCTGTACATCCGTGTTCAAATTATGTCAACACGTAATTGTAGCCTAGTTCGAGTTTGAAGGTTCATTACATTTTTGAAGTTCATTTAAGTACAATACAATGAATTGTTATGTCTACAAAATCGATCGATATCTGACAGCGAACATAATCCACACTGCACACGCGCTCTCAGGGTAAGTGAAAACTCGTACCCGGACTGCTAACCTCACGTGATCTCCTCGACAGCAGATGATCTCTTCACATACCGGGGACCTGGAAATGAGACGCAATTCAATTAACTCTTTGTAAAGCCGTTTAAAGCACCTACCTGCGGAGACAATTGAAAACACTTTGATTCTGGAAAGTACAAGAGTTTACATAGTACTATTACAGATCTTATGGCCTCAATAACAACAACCTCTGTTTGGTGACTATAAATCGTTACAACATTTCAAAGCTCAGGAATTTCTCATTTCCGTGATTCCCTTAGCCTCATCACCAAAGCGAGGCATAATGAACAACCATTCATTTCAAAGCGAGTTGAATCTGCGTGTGAATAAAAGCGGACGGGCACCAAGACTCGCGTTTTAACAAAGATAAACAAACAAACAAACAAACAATTTTATCATGAAAATCATACCAAGCAGGAGAAAAAGGACTGCACCCACTGCCAAATCAAAGGTTCTTAATCGACGCTAAGTCCCGTATCCACTTCCTCTCTCAATAAAGACTTTCAACTGGCGCCGCTCTGTATTATATTTCATAACTTTCCCCACCCCAGTTTTAGTCGCTTGTCGCTACTTTACATCCATCATTCAATGGTATTGCACACAGTTAACTTAAAAATAAGAACCCTTTTCACTTAGATAAAAAGTGGTGTCTCCGAAGAGCTAAAGGTGTATAAGACTTCGAGTTTTCAAACAAATTTTCAAAATAGCAAAGAAAACCTTTCATCAGCCTTGGACTTAGGAGCTGTCCACACGTATCATGATATTTTTCTACATTTTAACCTTATATCCACAAGCACACGGTGTTTTCGGGCACCCCAAAACGCACGTTTTCATTAACAGTCTTCACAGTGGAGATTTTCGAAAACGCCGGCTTCTCGTTTACGTGTGGGCAGGTGAAAAGGTTTTCGAATACATCATCTACCAATAGCACTACGCATGCTCTGTAAAGGATGCTATCGTATTTCGTGTGGACGGGTGAAAACGGTTTAAATACGCTACGTGTGGACGCATACTGTTTGAAAACAACAACAACAACAAAAAGCCAGTAAGTTTTCAAAAACATCCCGATACTAGTTGATGGCAGTCTAGCTGGAACACTCACCTGAGACAAGTAGCAAAAGCCCGCCGGGCATTGCGATGAACAAACTGTATGGGAAACCCTTTGAAAGTGTGTCCATCCGGTATAGCGCGTCTAATTGCTTGCTGGAACTCTTCATTTCCAGCCGAAACTCCTGTACAATGCTCCAACTCATACGCCGCAAGCGCTGGAGTGAGAATGTAACTTAATTCGTCATCCCAAGCAGTAATCAATCCAAGATCCTAAGAAAATAAAAAAAAGATAACAATAAAATAAATAGAACGTGAAAGATTTATTATCCTTAGATCAAGCTTTCCAAAGCGAACTGGTTCTCAGCTGTCTCCATCGAAGCTTAACTAGAGTGTGTACAACTGAAGTTAATTTTGTTACAGCTCGGGCTATTTTGCGCTAAGTTGGGACGGCACGCGGTTAGGAAATTTCAAAAGATATTTATGACAGAGGATGATGTTTAACGAAGAGGTATAAAGCCCCGTTTTATGGAGAAAAGTTGTTAAGGGTCACCCGCCTACTAGAGCTAACCTGGGTGAGCCAACTTTTCATACATTTCCTTACAAGACGCCTAACTAGATCACCCTTTTAAGATGGTACAGTCACTCTCCTAGCCGGGCCAATTTTTCTCCATATAAATACTTTAGAGAGGTTAAGCTTCACCTTCACGTCAAACAGAAAACGCGAAGTTGTACCACCTGACCAAGTTTCTAATTTACTTGTCGTTTTACTGTTCATTATTTCTACACATAAATTAGTAGTTTCACGCATTTTTTAATCCATAAAAACTGTTTTGAGCAGTTTTCATTTTCTATTTTGAGCAATTCCCAACTTGAATCTGACGTTTGCCGTTTGCCGTATACGTGAGGCTTAAACCCTCTTTTGGCTTGGCCAGCCGGGTCAACTCGGTCAAGGCGAGACAATCCGAGGATGCGCGAGCGCTCTTGGCTTGGGCAAAGGGGTCAAGTCAACTTTTTCTCGCTTAAGTTGACACAGCTGGGAGGGGGACCCTTCTAGTTGAGACAGGTTTTCGCCACCTAAACGGGACCTAACTCACATAAAAAAGAAACAAAACAAACCAACAACAACAACAACAACAACAACAAAACAGCAAAAACGTTCTGGCCTGAAGAATTCTCAAGAAAGAGTGACAGCTTTGTAAGTCATATTATTGTGTTTACAAGTAGTCTAGGAAGCATGACTGCCTTAAGAGGCCTTACCCTTCTATGATCCGTCACGAGGCTCCTCATCTCATACTCCATGTCATTGCTAACTAAGGCCGAGTCCACACTCGGTGGGTAGAGAGGCGGAAAGACTGGTCCTCTCGGCTGTGATAATGGAAAGAAAAACACATATTTAATTTAGACTCCCTCTCCCAGTTGTTCGAAGGCCGGTTAGCGCTAATCCGGTGTTAAATTTTAATCCGGGTGTCTCTTTCGTTTGTTTATAAGCTTTTTCTCGGAAAAATATTTCTTTTCTTTCCAGAAAAGCGAATCATCAAATCGTAAAAAAACGAGTTAAACTGAATTTGCTAGTTAAACTTTCATATCTGAATTCAAATTTCGCCCTAACCCTGCGTTATCTAAACCGAGCTTTCAACAAGCGGCCCAGGCTAAGCAAGACAAGATGGATAAATTACCGTTAAGCAATTACAGTCGAACCTCTCCGCAACGGTCACCATGGGGACAGAAGAAAGTGGCCATTGTGGAGAGGTTGCCGTTATGGGGAGGTAGGGGTGTAATATGACAATTTTTGTAAGGGAGTACAACATGTTGTAAGCTCAACATGTGCTAAGCTCATGCTTATTGTATCCCATAATGATAACCCAATGATACACAATAATTATATGGAGAAACGCTACACAACGAACCAAAAAGGTGACGTGACACAACGAGCAAGGTTTGCGTAGGTACATAATTAGATAGATAATTTATGCTAACTTCATGCAGCAGTATAAATGAAACACAAGCAAAATACGATTGCCGCAATTTATCAACCATGCGCCATACGGATCAAATTTCATGACCATTCTTGACTTTTTCATTATTTTGGTAGTTTGGGAAAACTAAGCCGGTGACCCCTATTTTTTTGGATGACAACTTTTGGCATTAAGAAAAGGAAGATACACAGTGATTTAAAAAAAATTATTTGCAGGAGACTGTGGGGAAAATCGACTTAAAGTTTTCAATTTTCTTCGTCGATCTTGAAATGACACAGTAGCTTCAGTGGGGTAAACATGATCCAAACGACGAAATATAGCCACGAAGATAAAGTGTGGTTAATTGTGGTAGCATTCTAGTTTACTATTTCTGTAGTTTTGCTAGTACTGAAAGTGTCATTGCTCTTCTAATCCCTGTCACGTTTCGTAATGCACATTTCCTTAGATTGTCCTCTTTAGAAATGAATTCAGCACATGTGAAATGCGACGTTTGAACCGCGCGCTAACGATACGAATCTCGGCGTTTCTATAAGGAAATGTTTTTAATTAAAGTTCTTCATATCTTACCAGGAGTTTAGCTCCGCAAACTGATCTTATCGCTTCCTCACTCATACTCTTCCACCGAGCTTCGTTGTAAAGTTCAAAGAGACACATATCTACAGCATCTGCGGGCTAAAAAAAGAAAAAAATACAAATAAAACGATGGTGGTATTCACTTGAAAGAGTGAAAAAAAATCGATTGTGATAATCGCTTTCTACTTTAAATTTGCCGCCATTTTGACAGGTAATTTTTCTTAGTCTGACGTAGATTAAGGAAATATGAAATAAATTAAGGAACAGGTGACTTTAGATACAAGTAAACAAGTGCCGGTTTCCAAGGTGTCTGTCTTTGAGAGAGTTGATTACATTCTCGAAGTTGCTACATTTTTTTACAGATGAGATACCCAATTTGTGCAAAGTATTATGAATCATACAATAGATACTTGAGAGTTAGTTTTGGGCTGAGCCGTCTGCAAGTTTTATAATATCGATGTATTAAGATGTCTTCTCACCTGACTGTTGGCGTAGAAGGATTGGTGATTGAACACACATCCCACTGTTTTGTAAGGGTGTTCAGGGCGTGACTGCTTCAAAGCAGGTGGATCATCGGGGTTCACTGGACGATGTGCATACCTGTAAAACCACGTCAACTATAATGAACTTATTACAGGAGCAAGGGTGGAGCAGTGGTGAGAGCAATCGACTTCCACCAAAGTGGCCCGATTCAAATACCGGCGTTGACGCCACAATATTATGAGGGATGAGTTTATTGTTGGCTCTCTTCCTTCCTCCGAGAGGTTTTTCTCCGGGTACGCCGATTTCCTCTTTCCTCAAAAACCATTTTTTCCAAATTACAATTCGACCAGGAATGAGGTAGACGAAGAATCACAAAGTGGATCTGGTATCTCTAAAAATCGTTATGTATTTTATTTACTATAAACTATATTGATTTAAACTTCCAGTACCAGCCCTTACATTCAAGAACAAGCCATTTTATAGTTATGTGCTCAGTGTCCTGGCCTTTTAATAGAAGCGAGGCTGAAGGTGACCCTGTTTCTGTTACAAACCTGCCTGCTTTTCATGTACAAATTGTTATTCTAATGTGAACAAGCCTGTCAACATGATGATTTACATGTGAAAAACAGGAAGCTTTGTAAGCTTCGATTCAAGTTTCAATGCATGTCCATCCTTGCCATCCATAACAAAGGCAAAAGAAAATAGTTTAAAGAGGGTGGCGAGGGGACAAGCTTATTTTCGTGAAGCCGTGATCGACAATTTTTGGTGTCCGTGAATCGTGATTGAAGTGCACTCCGTGAACCGTGAACTGCCAAATTTCTCTATACTGTACACGTACATTGAAGATGAATAAAAGAAATTAAATCGTCAATTTGGCCAAACGATCTTAACTAGCATCTGACGGCTTCATTTAACTTCACTTTTGACTCTTTTGATGTAACCTCACATTTCAGTGCGCTCAGACCCACCTACAGCTGGCTTCCCAAGAGAATTTATAGCCGCGTAGAGATCACCCAAACACGTGGCCGAGATCAAGTACACTATTTGTTTTGTGAGTCGTGACGAGACCCCCCGTTGCCCCTCCCTTTTAAATACCTATTTGGGGAGAAATATAGTCCTAAGTAACACAACTAAAAATTGACTCAAGAACCCCCCTCCCCCCGAGGAACCTTTCTTTCCAAAAACACCTGTTGTTTGAGTGCTTAAAATAACATACAAGACCAATAAAGCTGGTGATCTACCATCATGCAATGTACATTGTACCTGTGTGCTGTTAAACTCTCCCAGAATGTAACTTCCCCCTCAGGGCTGATTGTCATGACCCATGTGTGTGCGGCACCTTTAGCCTTAGTGCCAACACAGACATAAGCATTGAGACCAAAACCAAGCAAGAGACTGCACAGTAAGACAGCATGATCCTCGCAGTCCTTAAAACAAGATCAAAATTGATCAGTTTTCAATAAAATTAACTTTTTTGGTTCACTTTTTGTAATTTTGATGAGTGACTCATCTGAAGTTACTGGAGCAACGATTCAGATTTTGAAACAGTATATTCCTGCTTAGACTGACCTAGAGTGTAAAACTGTGTGTTATAATTATAATGAATGAACATCATAAGATCCACTTGAATTACACACAGTGATAACTGACGGTGTAAAGTGAACACCACATCAAGGGGACAGGGTCACACCCATCATTAAGCAGACACAAATGTCAGAATGTTCCACACTACACTTTTCATCAAATACTATTTTCTACATTGCTTATTACTTGGGCTTGTTAAGTGTTTTTACTCCCTACCCAACCCTTCCTTTGGTAAAAAGTGAGTGGATGTCACTCACAGGGTTGTCATGGTTACCTACTGCACTCAGCTTCAGCTTCTCAGACACCTCCCTCATGTTCATTTTTGTTGACGAATTAAATCAGTTTAATTAATTATCCTCATTTTTTAAATTTTACTTACACCTTTTCCTTTGCACAGAAATGCATGTAAACTGCTCCACATTTCAACTTTTCCGCCACCCACAGAAGGCAAATGTTCATATCCCAGTAGACTAACAAATCTAGCAGCCTGGCGTGGACTGTCAAGTAATCGTCCAGCGCGAAGAGGACACACAAATGAACACACAGGACGATTCGTTCCGCATTCATCCTGAGCAAAAATCTTTACAAGTCTGTTACTATGAGATGCACGAATCTGAAGAAACTCTCTCCACCACTGCTTTGCATAAACTAAGAAAAGTCGCTCCCTCTCTGCTATTCTAGAGTGTTCTAATTTACCTTGAGCTGATATGACATCTTTTGTTAAAATCTGAAAATATATAAACAGTACATTGTTAAATAAAGAAGATCATCTCAGTTATAGACGCAACTTTTGCAGTTGTGTCTATAACTGCGATGATCTTCTTTCGTTTAATTCTTCACCCCGCAGTACTCATATACGATTTTCATATATTCATAACTTCAATACAACTAGCAATAAACAATTCCCTAAAAGTATTTACTGCCATGTGGCAAATGATCAAGTGACAAGTCTGTGTGCCTTCATTGCACCTGTTGGAGCAAAAAATTTGCACCCTGGAAGTCTGTTTAGGGTTCTTTTGCAAGTTTGTCCTTTTTATGCGTCTATTTTCATTATTTATGTTATCATTTAGTCTTGTATAGATTAAATTTTCCATGGTCTCGCACAAGATTTCTGTATCCAGTCTTAATATTAGTATTTATTATTTTAATTTGTTTTGACTGGAAAACTGCCTGCTAAATTTAAGTTCAATAAATCACGGCATTCATTATGAGATCAGTTTTTTTTATCACAACCAATCAGGATCTAAGTTAGTTGAACAATGCCCACTGTGAGGTGACCAATCACAGTCCTTTTCTAAGATCTTGGGAAACAGGAACAACAAAGGAAAGGGGAGACTTCTGCTTATAGCCTGACTATCATTTTATGCATCCGCCTTGAAAGGGACAAAATGACATTACCTGACTAAATCTTGGAATTATTTCAAATTTTACTTCTAATATTCCCATGGGCACTTTAGCTTCAGCACCAACCCCATTGATTTCAACAGAACATGTCAGACGTCCATTTGATGATGAAAGAATATCTCGCCATGCAAGGAAATGAGATGCAATGAGAGTGGTGTCACCAGATGGATCTGTTTTTATAAGGACTAGATGAATATTGTCTGACAATGACAGTAGAGCTGCTGTATCAGCCATTTTTCCACCATCCTTCTGTAGTTCCAGTAAAAAGCCTGCCATTGAAAATGTAACAGGAAAACTGACATTAACCAAAGCTGCACAGTTTCGGTAATCATCAGGCCCCAGATTGTTCAAACATCGAATAGTACTATCGACCGGATATATCACTATCCACTGTATACAAATTTATTCAGTGGATGTACCGTTACCCACCTTTTGAACAACTGGGGCCAGGTCATAAACAATAATAATACAGTCAAATCTCTATTAAGCAGCCATCTACCAATTTCTTGAAATTTTCCTTCCCATATTTACTGTAAACTTGACCTCTATTCAATGGTCACTTCTATAGATCAGACACCAAGGAGCTAATTTTATTGTAATAACATTTATTGTTACATTATACATGTACACTGTAAACAATCAATAAATGGCATATTTTTATTTTTTGACTCTAAGATAAAGAAAGCAAATCCAGTTTCTTTCACAGCTAATCAAATACAACATAACATTGTAATCTGGGTATTGAATGTATATGTTAAAATTTTTTAACCTATGTTGATTCTCAATTTGCTTTGTCTTCTAGCCCTAATTATTGATGAATTAGGGCAAGGAGCAAAAGAAATTAAGAATCAACCTACATGTAGGTTAAAGAATTTTAACCCGAATTAATTTTGACCTGTAACATTTACAAGTCTCTCTCTTTATGTTGAATGAGGTTTTACATTGCTGACGATGTGCTTGATTATAAGGATGCTTGCCTTATGAAAGACTCCTCGGAAAATCCAAATACTTTTATCATATTTCGCCTTACTGTTGTTGTAAACAACAAAAAAACATTGTAAACAGAGTGATCAATTTTTACCCTCTTGGTTCGTCAATTTCTGCCACATCACAGGCTTTTAAATTTTAGAAAATCTGTATTAAGCAGTCACCTGGCTAATTCCAGAGGGTGACTGCTTAATAGAGGTTTGACTGTAATGATAACAATAAATTTGTGCAATGGTTTAATAAGCAAAACAACAACTCTGTTTGTACATCACTCTTGTAAATGACAAGGGGGTGCTAATTTAAGCTCATAATATGGTAAGATTACTTTTACTAAACATTACTATAGACATATCTATTAAATAAATTTAACCCATTCACCCCTTCAGATTTTGCTGAAAACATGTTTTGAAGCTAATTGAGCCCTTTTAATAGCACTGTCGTGCTATTAAAAGCCAAAACTTACTACAAAGCCGTTTTTAGGTCATAGACTTTGTGGCCTTCTGATCCAGATGCAAAATATTAGCTTGTGAAGATCAGGCATGCACAGAAATCTTTTACTGTTCGCTTTCTTTCCTACCCTCTTTTTTCGCTTTTCTTGTCCCATTTTTTCTTCTTTTGCTGGGCATTAAGATTGTAGGTGGGTAGTGGAACAAGATTTTCATGGCGATTTGCACCCCAATGTTACATGTTTATTTCCTTTTTCTCCGGTGTCCTTGACTGAATTGTGCTCATTCTGGTATGGTTTGAAAGATCTCTTCACTCTGCACAAGCTAGTGGTCAAGGTATGTCTGTTTCCTTGACCATTAAAACTGATGATGTCACAAGCAGTAGAAGGGACGGGGATCCATAGGGGGCGGTTACGGGTGGCTCAAGGGTGAATGGGTTTAATTTTCCCTAGAGGAGTATGTGCATTGGATTGTGCAAGAATATTTTTTTTTACTCATCTACCTTCACTTATATCAGGTTCACAGGCACAAGGAACAGGTCTTGATCTAAATCGCTGTCCTTTAAAATGAACATGTAGAGTAAAAGTAGATGTAACTTTTCCTTGCATTGGTTCAGGATCCTGTAAATGCTCTAAGAATGCTTTTCCTCCAAGAATCTGAAGATACAGATACCTCTTGGTGGGATCAACTCCAACTGTAAAATACAAGACATGACAATTTACATTTACAATATCAAGAGCTAGGAAATGGCTATAACTACAAAGGCTCATGGTCAGTTTGATCCTGAGCAAATCTCTATATACAAAGAAACAAATGCTGCTAGACTGTGTCAGAGTTTGGTTTACTTTAGGGGTTCAATAAAGCACCCTGTCCCAGATAAGTTGCTCCCAGATTAGTTGCCTATAAAGGTTTAATTCTAATTTTTTGATCAGCATCCTGGTCTCTTTCATACATGTAGTAATCTTTCATGGAACCAATATGTAGATAAAAAAAAAACTGCGAAGGCTAATAGGGTTTTAGGGTTGGTTAAGAGGACTTGTAGGGACTTAAAGGTTATTGATACCATGAACACACTTTATTGTAGTCTTGTGAGACCTTTATTAGAATATTCATGCGAAACTTGGAACCCTCGTACTAAACGTAACATTGATAAGTTGGAGGCTGTTCAGCGAAGAGCTACCAGATAGATCACTAGGTATGATGATGATCAGGATACTAGACTATCTAAGCTAAAATTGTTGTCATTATCTAATAGGAGGTTCACTAGAGATGTTACATTTTTTAATGTAATTAATGGGCATTATGATATTGACATTTCAAATAAGCTTATTTTTGTAAGGACAGAAATACAGGTTATAACTTGAGGAAAAATGACACACAGGACCTTGTTCCAAATTTTAGTAGAACTGATGGTTTTAAATATAGTTTTTTTAACCATGATGTAGATGAATGGAATAGTTTACCCAATCATATTAGAGAATCAAACAGTATTCCAACTTTTAAAAGAAATATTTAAGGCTTTATTAAGGATAACTAGAACATTTATATTTCTATTTGTATATATTTTTCTTATATTTTAATTAGTGGGGGCATCCCTAGTATGGCGCATTGGTGCTTTTGGCTGTTTCCTTCTCCACAACTTTTCTTTTTTTCTTATAGTAGTGTTAGCTTATTTCATTTCATTATTAATTTTACTTGTAATGTAGTGGAGTGAATCTGTAATAAATAAATGTATGGGTTCTTCCCTTCAGGGATGGGTCCCTTCGGGGTTGGGGGGACAGGGGGTTTGCTGGATTCTGAGTGAACGAGGCAACAACCAACATACAGTCAGAGGTCAGGATAAAGAAAATTATTTACAGTCAAAACGACAAAACGTGAACACCTGAAATATTTCAGGAATGTTTATTGTGTTACAACAAAGATGTGAACATTTGAACTAGCCACAAAACTACAAACTAATTAACTTTCTTGCTTGCAGTGGGTTTCTTTTTTTCTCGCAACACAATAGCTTTCGGAAATATTTCTGGTGTTCATGGTTATCCCGGTGAGACTGTAACTTTATAAAGTGTTAGGTAGCAATTAGATATACAGCTATACAAGGCTGCATGTCCATGAACATGTATTAATATTTTAGTGGCTCGGTGCCTCGTCAGTCGAGGCTAGAGTCTTAAAAGGTATACATTTTAGTGGCTCGACGGCAAGGTGGCTCTCCAGGATTGCCGAGCCACGAGCTAGTTGAATGATAAGGTCGTTTTATCCCACTGACGAGCCATGGCCACCGGGCACACGAAACTAAAAATGTAAGTAATATTCTGTGACTAAGTTATATATGCCGTCGTTCCAAATCAAATATATTTTGATTTGAAGTCGTTTTACCTCTTGTGGGAATTTCTTCCATAGCTTCTGCCCTTTTTCTGTCCTGTGGTCGTCTTCGTTCTCTTTCCAAACCTTCGAATTTTAGTGTGTTCATCACATCATCGACGATGCCTCTTTCCTTTAACGCACTCAACAAACCTGCTTCATCGAGCGCACCACTTTCACGATCGTCGCCTCTGAAAGATTCACCTACGCATTCCTTAATCCGAGAATGAACATTCATTTGTGATAGATGGTTGTGAATGATCTGTTTTAGTTCTTGAACCTTTTCCGTAGGAAGAGACATGGTTGTTTTCGTTTGAAATATGGCGCCGATGGCGCCCAGGTTCCGGAAACGGAAACTGCGCACAATTAGTTTTGCGCTTACATTTTTTTTTGAAAGCCGCTGCTTCATGATACTGTTTTTCTTGCCTGCGCGTGCCAACCGTAATTTCACCGCTGTTATTTTACCACGGGCTCATTTCTTCTTGGCGCAAAATTTGAACTTAAAGCAGAATTTGCGGAAATTTATGACAATATGGTCAAGAAGTCTGTAATAAGTTTGAATGACTCACATTGTTAACTGAATTGTTGTTATGGAACAAGTTAATGATCTGTCAGAAGCACTTCCCATGCAGGCCTCTCCGACTTATCATGTGGAAGTTCTTCAAGATCCTTGCAGGCGAGTATTAAAAATTTTGAGGGCAATGTTCATAGAATACCTGGCTACTCAGCATAACGAAGGCATAACATAAAAGGCACTCATTTATTCAGCAACATGCAGATTAGTTGCCTGGTATTCTGAAATTTAGGGATTTTAGCCGTTTTAAAAATAGAGGTATACTATAACCACAGTTGTCGGTACAGTTCGTCATTTGGTATGGGTTCGTTTTCGTCATTACTGAGGTGTTAGCCATGTAGGTTAATTAATCAACTTCCTATGTATCCTAGCCCTAATTATTCCTGATCATGAATAATAAAATTAGGTTTAGGAGACAAAGGAAAGTGAAAATATCCCTAGGTTGAAACCATTGTAACCTGAAAGGTGAACATACATGTAGGCTCAGACTCTTTCATTTACATGTAAATTATTGCTTAAACAGAGTTGAATGGCATCAGTTACTTTCCTAGCAGTACACAGGACGCATGTCATACATGAACCTTGTATATGGCCCAGCTCACCAGGAGTCAATTTTAGCTCAGTGGTTAGAGCATCCCACCAGTGTACGGAAAGTCACAGGTTCAATTTATTGCTGTCAGGGAATCCGATGTTTGCTTTGTCCCATGCTCGTGACATGTTGATCACATCATTTCTCTTCAGTTACTTTATCACAATTTTATTATTATAGCACGGCTAGAGCTGGTATAATAAAGGAACATGTCAGGAAGTTTTTGATGTATGAGGCCGCTGTGTATGGCGACACTACCTTTATGGAATTCACAGATGGTTTCCTAACAGAGCATGTTAAATCAGTGTCTGTTTGTGACACAGAGATGGTCTCTAAAGATAGACAGGTATATTTCAATACCATAAGAATTTATTGGTCTTATAGTTTCCCTCTCTCAATTAAATACCTTATGTCTAATTAACAGCCCTTGTGTTTGCATTAGACTGATCCCACTCTCTAATAAATGCCCCCTGCTAATAGACATCCCACATGACAACTGCACACTTATGATTCTGCTTACGACTCCGAGTTGGAGTTGTAAGCTGAGTCCTACGAATGCTTATGACCTAGTGAGAATCAAAAATCAGATTCTGTTGATAGTGAAAACCAGCCTTTAGTTGAGTCAGGGGTTTTGGGTAGGGGCTAATATAGCAGCAATACCACTCTACAGTTTTCTTTCTTGAAAATTTAAAATGCCTTGCTCTAAAAATTAAGGAGACAGTGTGGCCAAGCAATCATTAGCTCTGGACTTGCAGTCCAGAGGTCCCCAGTTCATTATTAAAATTCAAGAGGACTTGAACATTGCTTAAGAGAAAAGATAAAACAATTTTACAGAGTGACATTAGGGTTCCTTGCCCCAAAAGCCTTTCAGCTAATTATAAGCAGAACTTGTCCCATAACTCATTTTTTGTTGCATGTACTTTTAGGGCAATCTTAAGAATTGTAAGTTTGCAATCCATGTGTTCCAACTACATGATGATGGTCCAGCAACAGAGGAGTTGGAGGAGGACATTGCAGCTGCCAATCACTGGCTGTTACCTTCTGGTTTGTGTCACATCATTAGCATTAATGCCACGCCAATATCAGCCCTTTGTAGAACTTGGTCATGTGCTGGGATACCACTTAGCAACGGTGTTGTCCATGCATTCATCTGATTCAAACACATGACTAACTTCTGCAGAAGGCTTATTTTTTATTTCAGAAAATGCATGCACCTTGAAATAGTACTTTAGTGCAAATAGTTCTTAAACTGCAAGGGGGTTAAAGGGGGAGATTTTATGTATGAATTTCTTTGCTCCATTGGTAATCAAAACTAGTTTAATAGTTTGTATCGTGATTATTATTATAAATATCTATTTTGCAGAGGATTTTCATGGAATCTGGGACAGCTTGATATTTGATGCAGATGTCAAAGCCCAGGTAAATGTTAAATATGTGGTGGTTCAATAATTTATTTTATTCTTGGTTGCAAACTTTTTATCATACATTACGTAACCATAGCCAAAAACAAAAGAAAAATAAAATTCAAACCAAGGATAAAATTGAACCACAACATATAAAATTAATGCACTTTAATCAAGACATGTTTAGTGATCGCTAATTAAAGTAGCTGTAAGGTGGATATACCACTAAGTCAGATAGCTAGAGAATACTTGCTAGAATTCACTGTAAATTCCATCAAGCAAAAGCATTCATTTACAGCTGCTTGTATTGTTACCATGATTAAAGTATATGTAATTGACCTTGAACCTTTTAGTCATTAATGATATTAAAATGCTTTTAAATAGTTGCTCATATTTAGTGCTATTTTTCTTGTGACATTCATTGGTTTATTCTTACAAATGACTGAATTGTTTGCTTTTAACCACAGACCACAAGTTTGGAGACAAAGGAGTTTAATGTCAGACTGCAAAGCTGAGATACAAAACTATGATTTGACAATATTGATAACTCCAACACCATAAAGTGGAAGGGAATTAGGGTAGCGAAATGAGCTTGACCGCGCAGGTCAACTAAAATAAACTGACTAACGCTTGACAAACAACGCTCTTATTACAATGCTTGCATCATTATCACAATTAATCATCCTCACTGAGGTGATGATTGACACTATGATTGTTGAATCTGTACTAACAGATTTGTTTTGACAACCAATGGAAAAAAGGAGATTCCTTTAGTTACTTACAATCCTGTCAATGGTTCATTTTTAATTTATTATTATACCACTGTGATAGGTTTGCTCATTTACTGCTGTCATCATTGTTTAGCTTTTTTTCTAATTAATTATTAATTAATTTAATTAATTGTTGTTTCTGTTTTCTTCTCCCTACTTTTAGCTGATCAATTATGCAATGACAACTTTACTCTTCTCAGACAGGTTTGAAAAATTCTTACTCCTGCTCATCCCTTTTGTTAATAAACGCTTACTTGTTGACTCTGTAAAGGCAAGTGTAACAACTGCAAACTTGTGAGTTGTCTCAATATTCTGTGTACAATATGCAGCTGTAATATTTAAAAGAAGTGTTTTTCTGGCTAAAAGGTTATGCTCTCTATTGTACTTGAATGTGTAATTTTATTTGTCTGTAATGTTACAGTTGTACATATTGGTCCCAAAAATATCATCAGTAATGGGTGAATATGTCAATATGTTTGAAGTTGAATTTGTAAGACCTGTTTTATCCTTGTTTGCAGAGGTGTAAACAGCAATGTCATATCTTGGAATCGAGTTATCCTTCTTCATGGTGAGAGCAATTTATTAATAGCAGTGCTGTTGTAGTTTGTATTATTCTGGGACTGGATATATGAATTAACACATACAACCATGATCTCCAATACATTGCCTATTACTATATCACAAAAGAAATATAGAAAAATGAGATGCAAATACACCATGCAAAAAAACCTACCTGTAAAAGCTCGTGGAGTTGGACCATTATTATGTTACTTTTAAAGTTTGGTTGGATTAGTCAACGATGAATGACGCGAATGACTTCATAAATGTTAAAACCCATGCAAGAGAGAAACCTTTACTTGCAAGGTATGGATACACTAAAAAGAATGGGGAAAATTATCTGAGGAACTGCTTTTGAACTCAAGAAAAAGAAACGTGGGTTAAAATTTAACCCCTGGTTAGTGCTGATATGTAATCAGCCTTCAAAAAACTTGGCTAGCTATAGCACACAAACAGTGAATTTTTAACCTTTAACCTTTTTCTGGTGCATTATAGGTGGTTAGACTGTACATTGTATTTATTTAACTCCTACATTACATGTAGATTATCTTTGTGAAGGGAACTTTCATATGGCATAATTCAATTGTACTTTTCAAGGTCCTCCAGGAACTGGCAAAACATCACTTTGCAAAGCACTGGCCCAAAAGCTGAGCATTAGATTGTCTGACAGGTATGTTTCTGAAGCTCTAAATTGCTTATAGGTTTTCCAGTTTCTGTGCATAAATTTTAAGATTAGTTCAAAGTAATTTTGTTTTCCTTTGTCAATGCATGGGTATTAAAATTAATACGGTATGATATTATAAGTTTTAACCATTCAAGAAAGTATAAAATACAAACAAAGGGAATAATTGAGCCACAATATAGCCATACTGTGAATTCTAAATTATTAGCTATTAACCCTTTAAGCCCCAATATCCACATACAAATTCTCCAAGCAGATCTTCATACATTTCCTTTAAGAATTTTTTGAGAGAATTTAATAAAAGATCCACTCATTTTCTCTTTGGTGATCATTTGTTAATTCTCATAACCTTTTCTCTTGACAATGTATGGATATTGTTTGGAGAAAACTGATTTTTATCACTATTCAGTATTGGGACTTAAAGGGGTAAACTCATCAACAAAGATGAGTATGTGGGAGCTGTGTAATGCATAGCCATAACAACTCTGTGACTGGCATCCCCCAGGCACTGTCACACTTAAGGCTGTACATGTGCTCTGAGGAAAATTGAAGAGAGCCTGGTGCACTGAAAAATCAAACATGTCCAGCATATGATTTGTGTGAAAGAAGTATTAAAGATTTTCTAGTTGCCTGGGATAAAAAAAATTGGATGCCTGGAACCACTGGCCTCTGCTAGAGCACAGATTTGACAATGCTACAGTCTAACTATAGGAACCAAGCATACTTACAGGGAGGCCAGGAAAGCAAGCAAAAACGCTTTAAAAGCATGAGTAATGAGAGACAATGCAAACTTATTGGCCTGTAAAAGGTACAGGCCCCCGTGAAACTATTAGAACTTGGTCCCTGATAATCCTGCCAGCAATTACCTCTAGTTTCAGTTTTAGTTTGATTTAAGTGCTGGGATTAATAGGTAGATGATCACTAATGTTTGAGATACTCTGCATCATGTCTCATGGTATGTTGTTTATTGCCAGGTATTCTTATGGTCAGTTAATTGAAATAAATAGCCACAGTTTATTTTCAAAGTGGTTTTCTGAGGTAAGTTGAAACAATGCTTGTTTTAAATACATTATTCAGTGTCTTTCAATCTGAATATTTGTACAGAATGATGCTGGTTCTTTGATTTTTAAAACAGAGTGGAAAGTTGGTGATGAAAATGTTCCAGAAAATTCAAGAACTGATTGATGACAAAGATGCATTGGTGTGTGTGTTGATTGACGAGGTATGAAGTTTTGTATGAGGAAACCTAGCCTCCTACCCAGGCGTTTTTAGGGAAGCTCATTTTTCATTCCTCCCCACGAACGCCGTTTGTGGGGAGGGATGAAGGATGAGCTCCCCTAAAAACTCCTCTGTGGGAGGCTAGGGGGAACCCTCATATAACAAACGACATTCTTTGCTCAACTTATAGTATAATATATGAAACATGAGGTTAATAGCATGGAGTGCCTTTTCTCTGTGGTAGGTTGAGAGTTTAACTGCTGCTCGTAAATCAGCCATGCAGGGTCAGGAGCCTTCTGATGCAATAAGAGTCGTAAATGCTCTGCTTACTCAAATTGATCACATAAAAAGGTAGGCAAAAATAAAAACATCTCAAAAAGATGAAATCTTCCTCAAAAAGATACCTTAAACACTGTAGAAAGGGGGCTTGAAAATACCATTCCTAGACAGTCACTCAGAGAGGAAGCTGACTGACTAGTAGTTAGCCTGGGTACCTCGGGAGAGCTTGCTGGCAGACTACTGCATGACTAGTGTACCATTGGCATGTCATGTCGTTGACATGGGGTGGGTCCTTGAAATCTGTTGGCCTTTAATTTATCTTTAAATGCAGTTCACACTTTTCTATCCACAGACTCAGTGCTGGTCTCCAATGAGTCTCTAATGAGTTGAGTGTAAAGTAAGCTTTCTCTCGATTAACAGATGCCTCAGTGTCCAAGACAGGCATCTGAAGATGGTGGCTGTTGGCTTTTTTTGGACTCTTTTCACGAAGTGAACACCTTTTTAAGATGAAACTAACTTAGTTCTAGTGCCAGTAGTTTTCTCCTTAGGGGACAGCTGACTGCATAATGTTCCATAGTTGTTAAGATTTAAAATGTTTTAATTCTTTCTAACCAGGGAAACTTTATAGGGTGCTTACCGAAAGTCAGTATCTAGGCTTTTTTGGATCGGGACTTCATTTATACCCAATACTGTAATAATCTTTCGTATCAACTAGGATGGTTGAGGATTCAAAACAGTTTTAATCTCTAGTACAGAACTACTCAACATGGCCGAAGCTCACACACTCATATCTATGCACTCATGCGTAGAGAAATACCGCTGATCATTACAACTTTCCCTTCAAAAAAACAATGACAAACAAAAATACAAACAACACAAAGAAAAAGGGTCTCTGCTGACTGCAGAGAACAATCAAGCATCCAACAAATGCTATTTGTGAAAACTGAAAACAGTTAATGTTCATGAATGCTTAACATTGTCCTTGAATCATAATGGTCTCCGTGAAAAGTGAGAACGGTTGATGTTCAATATCCACAAATGTTAAACACAGTCCTTCAGTCGTAATAGCCTCCGTATGACCCTTCCACTCCTAGTCTTGTATTGCTCTGATGTCTCCATAGAGCCATAGCCTGAATGATTTCTCTCTTGCTCTTGGGACGCTGAGGAAGGTTCTTCCACTACTGGATTTTCTTGACTGACTTGTTCCTTGCAAGAGGAACTTTCATTTACACTCCCTAATGGAGGTTCATGAAAATGTGCGTGGTCTGTCGATGTAGGGCTGCAAATTGGCACTTCCTTCTATTACTGCGGTATTCTCCACCATTATCTGCTTGCACTTTGTAAGACCCAGGTGTTTCTGCGTGGTCCACTACCACCCCTGGTTCCCAGCGCTTTCCCATGAGTGCCCTGATCTGTCGCCTTTTTTCAAACTGTTAGCTGTTTGGTGTGCTGATCAAAGTAGTATCTTTGCTTCTCTTGCTTCTGCCTTATTGGATCCTGGACCCTCAGTTGCAGTTGAGCTTCAGTCGTGGGGATAATTGATCTGGGTCGTCTACTCATGAGAAGTTGCGCTGGTGAGCCGACCTCATCAATACGTTTATTCCTGTATTCTAATAATCCTAGATATGGATCATGATTGCCTTGTTTTTCTATGGTTAGCAGATTCTTTACCGTTTGAACTGATTTTTCAACGAGCGCATTTGCTTGTGGAGTTGTGGGTAGAGCGGTCTAGTGGTAGTGTGTTTAAATTCCCACTGTTTCGGGAATGAATCAAATTCCTTGGATGAGTACTGAGAACCATTGTCGCTGATTACCTCTCATGTTATTCCATAATGTGTAAAAGCAGATTTGACGTGGGTGATGACCCTGTTACTTTTGGTGTCTGGCAGTTTGGCTACTTGAAAAAAACAACGCGAGTGGTAATGTACAATAATGAGGTATTCTGATTTATCCCAAGTGAACAGGTCTGTTGCTACCTTTTCCCAAGCCTTGCTTGGTAAGTGGGAGGGAATCATTGGCTCCTTTGCATTTTGCTTTTGGTGTTGTTGGCATATATTGCATCTTGCAATCTTTTCCTGAATTTCAGAACCTATCCCAGGCCATTATAACATATCTCGTGCTCGTGGCTTGGATTTCTCTACGCCCATGTGGCCTTGATGAATTCTCTCGAACATTTCCTTCCGCATAGAGGTTGGGATAAGAATTCTTTCACCCCTTAGAATGATACCGTTCAGTTCAGACATTTAATCTCTCACGTCCCAATACATGCGGGTACTGTTACTGAGACAGGCCTTTCACTGGCCCCCCACGTTTGATGATTTCACTGAGGTCTTTCAGCGACTCGTCTTTGGCTGTTTACTCTCGTTTTTCTTCAAGTTTGAGTTTTGAGACTGGTAGGCTTGACTGTATCAGATGACCATATAGTGCATTTTTTCCTCTTCCATGTTGTTATCTGTTGTTTCAGGAAGCGATGCACAGGACGGCATGTCTGCGAGTAACAACTCCCTTCCGGGCTTATATTCTAGTGTGTAGTTGTACTTTTGCATTCTGAGCAGAATTCTTTATAGTCTGGGTGGTAATGTCGGTAAGGGCTTCTTCAGAGTTTTTTCTTGGGGTTTGTGATCTGATTCTACGTGCACTTTCTTTCCGTACGTGTATTGGTTGAACTGCCCCACGCTGAACTCAACTGCCAAGAGTTCCTTTTCTATCTGAGCATTTCTTGATTCCACCTCAGTTAAAGACCCTGATGCGTAAGCCACGGGACAACCTCAGTAAGACTCCGCTGAGGCCTGCAGGTTAGGCATCGCAACTGACGGTTACTAGTTTTTGTACATCAAAAAACTTTAGAACCGCACCTCCATTCTCAGTTAAGACACTCTTAATTTCTTGAAAGGCTTTGACTTGTTGATGTGACCATGAAATTCAATGTCCTTTCGAATAAGCATCCCAATGGGTTCAGTGACAGATGCCAGATTGGGAATGAATTTTCCGAGTAGTTGACTGTACTGAGTAATCTTTCGACTCCTTTCTTGTCATTTGGTGCTGGCATGTCCTTAATGGGATGAAGCTTTTCATCATCGGGCTTGATCCCCTCTTGTGTAACTTTGTTATTAATGAAGGTCACCTTCTTGACTTTGAAGACACATTTTCCCTTGTTTAGTGTCAAGTTAATCTTCTTACATCAATCCAGGACTGAGTTTAGATGACAATCATGTTTCATTTCCGTGTCAGCGTGTACAATTTTGCCATCAACGTCAGTTTCAGCACCTTCCAGGGCACCAAAGTGTTGACTCATTCCCTTGTGAAAAAACGTCTTGAGTAGATTTAATGCCAAATGGGTAACTTGATAGCAAAACCTTCCTAATGGCGTCCTTTAGGTGGTAAAAAGTGGACTCTCTTCATCTAGTGTTATCTGCCAATAGCCTCGATTTGTATCTATCTCGGTAAACCATTTTGCATTTGCCACGCGGGTTGTGATATCGTCATTGGTGGGTAGCTAAAAGTGTTCCCTCTTTATGGCCTTGTTCAGGTGTCTTGGATCCAAACAAATGCGCAAACTTTACTCAGTCAGTGTATCACTCCTCGCTTTCCAAGTCCAACTCTGCTTTCACTGTCTTTCGAAGTGCGGCTGGTATTGTTCTAGGAGGATTTATAACTGGTGAAACAGTTGGATCTATTTCAAGGGGGTAAGGTTTCTCTAAACGCCCAGTGAAGCCTTGTGCATATTTCTGAAAGTCCTCTTCTTTCAGTTCTTGAGATGTTTTTGTAGTTTGGCGGCTATCATCAGTGGTGGTTTCTTCCCCTTCTGTTTTTACTGTCATGACAACTTAAGTTAGGCGCACGTTTTGCAAGGAACGAAGTCCCAGCAACCCTGGCTGATTTGTTTCCACTGTATGGAGTGTCAGGTCTTGTTCAACATCTGACTTGGATTTCACAGGTAATTTTGTGATTCCTAGTACCTCTAGATTATCTTTTGAGTAGCTAGCCAGTTTTTGGTTGCACAGATCCATTTGGGGGTTGTCGCCTTCAATCTCCTTGAGTTCCTTTTGTGGCATTATGTTCACTTCTGAATCAGTGTCCACTTTTAGTCGCATGAGATGTCCCTGAACTGGTAAAGTCACAAAGCGCTCGTCATTCTGAATCTGAACTTCTGTAGTGACTGCTTCCACAAACAGTGGAGGCTCACAGTTATTCTCCTCTTTTTCTGCCATTAGCCCATGGACTTTATGTTGTGACCAGCACCTACGCTGGAAGTGATGCTGTTTCTTGCAATTGTGAAATGTCTTGCAATATGCTGGGCATTTTCGTACACCATATCTTGTGCCACAATTTCTGCTATTAAATACTTTGCTGGAGCTGGGTCTTTCTTCATTGGCTGAGGGTCTCTTTCTGAATGGTGGTTTTTTCTTGGTCACTCCAATTCCATTTACGGCTGAGTCGTTTGCCATGTCTCTTATTTGTATCTCTGTTGCCTCTGCAGATTGGACCATATCTATAGCCTTTTCCAGGGTGTGGTTTGAAATCCTGAGCAATCTCTCTCTTGTATTGGTGTCACTGATGCCAAGTACAATTCTATCTTTGATAAGGGAGTTCTTCAATGCACTGAATTCTCATGTTTCACTCAGCTTTCTCAACACAGTAACATATTGATCAATGGTTTCGCCACTTTCCCGGGCCCATGAAAAGAGGTTTTTTCTCCGTTCACAGTATTCCTCGAATTTCTCCAATACTTTATCAATGTTTTTGTCATCACCTTCTCCATCCAATGTCAGAGTGTTAAAAACATCGATAGCATCGTTGCCAATGACCGTTAGCCGCGTAGCTACTCTGGTTGCACTTTCCTTCGTGTTTATGCGAGTTGCAATTTCGTAATTTGTGTACTTTTGTTTGAACTTCTTCCAGTTTTCTGAGACGTTTCCGCCTCGCGGATCGAGTGGTTCCGGGGAAGACAGGCCTAAACGGAACGCCATTTCATATGTAGTGGCGAGGTCGTCTTGATCCGTATTTTCGGCGTTTCCTTGAGTTGTATTTCTGTTATTTAATTAAGGTGTACCTCCGTCTTCTGCTGGTGCATTTTCGTTTTCTTCGTCTATCTGGCCGAGATTTCCTCCGCCTGTTACGGTTTCTTAGGACGTGTACCTTTTCCAAATCGCCGATGTCAATAGCAGAACTTTGCGTTCTGTCTTCATTCCAAAACTTCACTCTACTGTCGCAGAGTTTACTTCTCGTGCTTCACTCCTAACACCATGTAATAATCTTTCCTAACAACTAGGATGGTTGAGGATTCAAAACAGTGTTAATCTCTGACAGAGAACTACACAACATGGCCGAAGCTCACACACTTATACCTGTGCACACATGCGTAGGGAAATACCGTTGATGATTACAAATACAATGAACAATACAATACATTTTATCAATTCTCCCAATTGGGGTTTGCGGAATTATTTTACAGGACTCATTAGATTAAGTAATGTACGAAATAACTAAAAATTACGCGACTTTGTATAAAAGACAAAATTAAGTCACAATTGAATTTGAATGCTAGAACTACAATTATGGGGAGCAAGGGTGGCGCAGCGGTGAGAGCGCTCGCCTCCCACTTATGTGGCCCGGGTTCAAATCCCGGCGTCGACACCATATGTGGGTTGATTTTGTTCTTGGTTCTCTCCTTTGCCCCGAGAAGTTTTTCTCCGCGTACTTCGGTTTGCCCCTCTCCTCCAAAACCAACATTTGCAAAGTCCAATTCGACCAGGTAGACGAAGAACCACTTAGTGGCTGTGCTACCTCTAACTCGTTATTCATTTATTTATGGGAAACCATTAATTAAAAAAGATCCACAAACTACGGGTGAATGTTCTATTTCCGCGTTCTGATTATCTCAAGCCTGGCACTCCTTTTAAAAACCTCGACAGAGGTAGAGTTAATAAAGACTGTGCCAGTATTTAGAAGCCCTGAAGCGGAAGGCACGCTGTGCGGCGGAGGTTCGGCACTGGGGGAAGTTAAGTTGATTGCCCTGTCTAGTGCAATACGAGTGAATTTCTCAGCGTTTTACAAGCATTGTACTTAAGTAACTGGGCGCAAGACCTTTGAAAAATTTCAAGATCATGGTTACATCACGTAAGCGTAGTAGCTCTGCGATGGTTAGCCAACCAAGTTCACGTAAGACTTGTGTAATGTGATCAAACGTTTTTGTGTTAGTAAGTATACGGCCGGCAAAGTTTTGAATTAGGTGTAGTTTATGGATGTGTTTTCTTTAGACGTTCCAGATCATACAGTGGAGGGGAGCAATAGAACAGTTGCCAAATACTAGGGAATTTAGGATTATGTGCAGTACATCTTTAGAGATAAAGAGTCGTACCCTATTTATTTGAACTAATGTTGACAAAAAAGAGGAGGTTAGTGAAGCGATATGATAATTGAAGGTCAGGTTCGAGTCAAGTGTGACGCCAAGGTCCTTGGCGAAAGTTACCGGTACTAGATCTTGACCAAGGAAAGGTACGGCGATGTTACTGGGCTACTTGGAGATACGTTTCCTCACCCCAAACAGGACAAACTCGGCTTTGTCAGGATTAATCAAAAGGTGTTTTGCGTTACACCACTCTGCAACGCTTGGCGTAGACATGAATCAATGTGTTTTGACGTTAACGAGAATTATATCTTTGTGCCATCAATGTAAGATTCGATCTTACTAAACTTTATGACGTCAGGTAGATAGTTCATGTACAGGTTGAAAAGCGTTGGGCCGAGAATTGAGCCCTGAGGTACGTCATGTGTAATAGTGAGTGGTTCTGACAATAACGTTGCAACGCGAGTGAGCTGTTGTCTGAACCCAAGAACCCAATACCGCTGTGCATAGTATTTGAAAATTGAATAATCTGCCTGGAGAAATCAGTTTTTGTAATTGAAAGGGGACTTGTCTCTTTCTCAAAAATTTATCAAAATTCAAACAGGAAACTGCCGCCAAATTGGGTGAAACATAAATTTAACCACTCAAAACGTTAAAAGAAGGTATAAATAACACAGCAAATACTAAGGAAAGCACGGATAGATTTGAGGAAGATTGAGACGGATTGCAATTGAGCTTTTTGAAAACTTGTTGGCCTAAAAGTCTTTTAAAGTTCATTTTTGTTGTTTGTAACGTTTGATATGAAGCTTGGGAGACACATTCCTCTGACACAGAGGTAAGATTTTGTCATTCACCAGTAATAAACAAAATGAATTAGCCAGCCGTGACACAGCTCCTTTAAGGTGATGTTACACGAGACGATTCGCAACGGCGATTTTTAGCGCAACACATCGTTACAACATTGTTTCGAATGGTTACAACATTGTTCCAACATTCGGATCAACCCTTAAATAACTATAGGGATAAGGTTACAGAGGTCGAACTGATTTGGTCCAATCCAGGTTTTATCAGTGGCCCTTTTACATTACTAATAGCTTTGTATGCTAAATTTATATTCCAGATTTCCTAATGTTATTATCCTTACAACTTCAAATGTGACTGGAGCAATTGATTTGGCGTTTGTAGACAGGTGCAATACTTTGTTATTAGTTGTTGATCAGGGTCTAGCTGGATGGGAAAACACTGTCTTGATAGCCTATGGGAATGAGAAGCCCCCCAAAGTCTATGTTTTTATTGAAACCCTGGTCATTGAAAGTGCTTCTTGTCCATTGATTGCCCATCCGTAACAATGTCTTCGAAAACACAAGGAAAGTACATGAACATGCAGTGATGTCCCCAGGAGCTCTACACAAGGGTGATTATAAGGGTAAATTGGAACAACTGACCCTTTTGTACTTTATCGTGCAGGTCTTGTTAGTTATCGTTTGGATTTACGTCTTCAATTTCTTTTTTATGCCGCCTTATTGTGTGTGTGTTTTTTGCAACTTTCTTTTTGCTAAGAAGAAATTTCAAGTTGCTAAGGGTGAAAACTACAGAGAGTATTCAGAAAAAACGGGGTTCATGGTACTAAAAGTTGTGAAACCTTGTGAGAGTACACGCCTGGAAGCCTAGGTTCGATTCAGCTTGGTGTTCATTTTGTAAATGTAGTTCGTTGCTGTTTTTCCCTAACATTCAAGTTTTCCCCTGTGTTGTTCATGTATATGTTAAAAGTCAAATTTGATTTCAGGTTAATTTTGATTTAACGTAGGTTGATTCTCAATTCCTTTGTCTCCTAGCTCTAAGAGACAAAGGAAATTGAGAATCAACCTACGTTAAATCAGTAAACCGGTAACATATTATACAAACTGACACAAACGCACTGAAAAGCCATGTTGTTAATTTTCATCTTCAGTAATCGACACTTCTCAATTCAAGTTGGGACGTACGAACAGTTGTTTTGTATTAAACGGCCTTTAGTTGTCCTGGTTGCTTAGTGAATAAACAAATTACAGTTAAATTGCAAAGACCTAAAATCGCGTTTTTCTCCAATCAACAGGGCAGACATCAAACAGTACATTGGACCTCCTTCTGTCAATGCGATATTCTCCATTTATCATTCGTGTATAACTGAATTGATGAGGGTAACGATTTATGATGTTTACTTACGAGAAAAAAAATATAGAAGTATAATATTTATATTCATATTGTGAAGCCTGAGAAAACAGCCGATATTTTGCGACGGCGCCACTGGTTTCCCCCCGACGGAAATGACGTCCGTGAAACAGTGCAGAAATTCCATACTGATCATGACGTATTACTGTCCAGATCTGGGTAGTGTCTCTGACTGGTCCAAGCAATTTCGTGCCTGGCACAACCAATCAGGACCACTACTCATATCTGGGTAGTAATACGTCATCAGTATGGAATTTCTGCACTATTTCTTCAGACGTCATTTTGCGAGGAAACCAGTTTTGGCGTCGTGATATGTCGGTTGTTTTCTCAGGCTAAATATTGTGCTGCGTCAAAAATGTCATGTTAATTTTCTTTCTGTTTGTTTTTAGGTGGGAATTATTTCTCCAGTGCAACAGATCCTCAGTATACGGTAGGTACGATTGACGGTAACTATTTTTTCCAACGTGCCGTCATCACTACTTTCTCTTTACTTTATTTCTGTTAGGGTTAACTTTCTAATGATAGTTGTGTTGAAGACCATGGAAAATTTAAATACATCTTTGTGTCAAAAACGATTATCAATTAACAGTGTTCTTTCTCACCTTCACATTTAAACAGGGACTTGGAAGTTTTACGGTAAGCAAGTATATGTATGAAATATATTGTCTTATTTTTTTGTCGTTTTGAATTTAATGCATGTTATCCATTGTCCGTTTTCTGTTATTAAGTGCTTTTGTCGCGAAATTTTGTCGGGTCGCTATTGCATCCTGGAAGTATTATGAAGCGATGCTGTCATAATTACACTAACTTAAATAGAAGTTCGACTAAAAAGGTTTTAGATTAGCTTCATTACTGCGGCAATAGAGATGAAAAATGAAATGTTTTTGAGAAGAGTATGAGTGTAAAGTTAGACTATTTTAAAATTTCCTAGTTAGATTTAAGTATCATTTTTCTTTCTTTCTTGCAGTTTTGTTAATAACGATGCCACAAATCTTAGTCTGGAACTTTTAGAAATAGCAAGGTACGTTGCTTTATTTATTCTCCTTTAAGTGCAAAAAGAGCAAATTAGACGGATCCGAAAATCAGAGACCAAAATTCGTTGGCTAAAACATAGATGAAATTAGCTGGGTAACCATATGCTCTTTCTTGTTTCTTTAGTTCTCAATATTTGTCTTTTTTGAAAGACCCATTTATACGATAGACAACAATTGAGACAATAGATTTTGGGCCCCTCCCACCTTCTTATGGCTGTTTTTGCTAGATTATTAACCGTAACGCAATGTTTTGTTGCCTTCTTTTGTAAAGGAAAAGCCACGGGTTGAGTGGTAGAACACTCAGAAAGATCCCGTTTTTGACCCACGCACGACACATCCAGGTTAGTTTTAAGAATGTGCTAAATGTTAAAGTCCATTTCCGAGTTGTCCCGAGCCATTCTTTCAGAGCAAGGCTAAGTGTGAAGCCATTGTTTAAAATGAAAATGATTTTTTATTCTTATGCGAATAAAACTCATTTTCACAAAAATGGTTTTGTACCTAGCCTCGTTTTGAAAGTGAGAGTTTATGGAACTCGGAAATGGCCTATTTAGGAGAGGTTGACCTCGCGGCAATGCCGGCCAGCGGTTACGGAAATACGGTACACGTGTGCTTTGGGCAGCCCAGTAATTATCTGGGTAACAAGATTTTGCAGGGCCCATGTTTCTGAGCAATTCTGCGTGTTCGCGATTACTAATCCTTATCTCGGCTGCGTTCTACCCCGTCGCTCTCTACTATCTCTCTCTATCAGGTATAAATATGTATTGTTGACGTTGTGACTGGTTGCCGCTCATTGGACGAAACGTCTGGGAAACAGAGCTAGAATCCTTGTTCTGGGCCCCTACCTGTGTACCAAGATTTGAGTACGCGCCATGATTGGCCTGTTTAAAATACCATGTCGTGTCGATTTGCCAATCAAGGTGAAAGGAAATTCGGAGTGCTCTTCCAGTAATTCGTTCAGTCCGTTGGGACGCCAGAACAAGGATATCGGTGCTGCTTTGCAGACGTTACTAACCGAGGTTAAATTACGTCTGCGACGCAGGCTATTAGTGTGGTGGTGCAAGCGTGGTCAGCCTTGCTTGCATCAGCTTCACGTACAAGGTTTCCATGGCGGCCACTCGCTTCGTTTAGCCTTTAGATTGTGTTTTCCCTCCTTCCATTCCTCCCTTTTTATTTTCCACTGATATATCAGTATGATAGGTGCCTTGTTCCAGTGGCTTTGGGGCTCATTGCTGGAAGGCGCAGGTTTACCAGCCATGGGCGCCTAACTTTCACCCGCTTGTTAACGATAGGCTTCCACTCGTGGGTGACAAATACCACGATAAACTTCGGGTATCCCTGTTTTCATGAGCGAATAATGTCGTTAACCTTTATTGATGTCATATGAGTACATATCAATTATGATTACTGTTACATCAGTCGTTTTAACAGTTGAAAATTCTAAGTAAATCCTAGATTTGGAAGAAAATCACAGAAACACTATCACACTCCATACCAGCTAAATACATTCTCGACTATCGTGATTAGTTTATACTGCAAGAATATACGTATCCCATTTCCCTAACTGACACTATAACCGAAGACTAAAATTCAGACTTCCATTTAACTTTAATTGTCAGTTTTAACTAACAATGGCAGATGAGATGTCTCCTTCGCATTCAGTCACTGCCAAAGCCATTCTAAGTACAAATGCAATGACTGGTTGGACAGTCACCCATAGCACAGTTGGAGGCGCACCACCTATCCATATTAGCCTGCCCTGCCCATGCCCCTGTAGCCTTGCACTTTCCTGTTTGCGGTCCTTGTGTAGAGGGCTTCTGGGTCCATGGAACTTTAGTGGTGGGGGCTCGCGTGGAAGGCCTCATTGGCGAATCTGTGCCCGGACCCGCAGTTGTTGGTGCTGGAGCTCCTTTTGCTGAAATCTTGATATCAGCGCAGTTTACAAAGGTTTCCTGTTGTTTATTCAATCCTACTCCACAGTCGCCTTGGCCATTACATCCCCAGTTGTTTCCTACTCTCCACCACCACTGTAACACGCAGTGATCACATGTCAAGCCTTTGGGCAGCACGAGTTTGATGTGGAACTTTCCATTTGAGGATGTATGAAGCTGCCAGCGATTCGAACCATCGGGCTGCAGCAAAACGTGTGTCAGCTGTTCCTGAGTGATTGGGCGCTTGACCAGCCTGCCAAGGCTGAAGCGAAAAGATCCCTGATGATTGGACGTGATCTTAATCTTGACCTCGATTGTCTCTCCTTCTCTATATGTCTTGGTAATAAAAGGTGGATCATCAGCATATATACCAGGGTAGACGTACTTGGCATTTTTAATGTGGTACGGATCACCACAAACTCCACACTTGCCTTTGTTTTTTTGCCACTGCACGCTGAAACCTCCGCAGTTTAACTCATTATCTGTGAACTGCTTTGGGCGGTGGGGAAACTTTCTCCAGGCAGAATTCCTGCTAGGCGGATCTTCCATATAGCCGTGCCCAAAAACCGTCGCGATCACATTAGCAACAACCAAAAGTCGGATGATATCTCTTGATGCCATTTTCTCTCTTTCCGCGTGCCAAATGAGACCCTAATGTGAGGTCCTTCAGGTGAGATTTGGAGCTACTCCAAGTGTATTTCTCCAAAGTGCCGTAACCACTTAAAAGCTATGATATTGTATGAATAGCTGTGTTATTTCATGAGAAAGCTATCGGAACTGTTAACTTTGTTGCAGCGTGCGAGATTTGAGAGAATATTAAAGGTGAATAAACATACAGTTTTTGAAACTACGGTTCAAAACGGCGAAGGTTCGATAAAGACGAAAAGTAGAACGATATCTTTGACTTTTTTGTCTCTTTTGGTTGATTAAGAATGCTTCGGTGGAAAGTTCGGATTTAGCTTAGTCCGTAATTGTGTTATTTCATAGTTGATGCACTTACTTGAAAGGTCTATGATACCATATATGAATAGCTGTACTGTTTGAGTGACATTTTCGTGGAATTCAGCCTCGCTAAAAACGTGCGAGGCTCAAGGTGGGCTTTAAGTGAACAAACCAGAACCAATCCTATTTTTGTTGCCTAGGGTTAGCGTGACGGACAAATATTTGGAATTATTTTAAGAAGTACCTTAAAATTTTTATTATTAGCCCACGGAGACTTAAATTTGGGAACTGTCCTCAGTTACAAGGTAAACCATTCTGCAGTTGGTTTTTTTGAGTAAAGAATGACGAAAAGAAATCTTCAGGACCAGGATTGCATTTTCTGTAAAGTCTTTTTCTTTGCTTGTGTTCTAGTCAAATCTCCATTACTGATATTTATACGATGAAAAACTATTGATACAAATTTCCCTCAAATTAATGATAAGCCCTTGTCATTTCGAAACGCAGATTGCCATCTTATAAACTCCCTCCCAACCCCGCACCGCGAAAAAAAGGGGTTTTGTGAAATACAAGCTCCGGGGCTTACTTTTAGAATTTGAGAGGCTATTCGAGCAACTCGCTCGCTAAGCTAGAAGGTACCGAGACAGATGTCAAAATAACTTTCAAAATACTTAACAACAAATTTTACGGAAACAATTTCTATTTTTTCTTTTGCCTTTGGTTTTGTTTTCATTTCACGAAGGCCGGGCTGTTCACTAATCACAATAACATGTTAGGAATGCGTAAATGCCTTCTTGCTTACTTTTCGTTAACGTCCCGGGTGGGATGTAAGACCCTCTATGTTAGCGTTAAGGTCAGTTTGAGCGCTATTGATCTTCCAATTACTTCTCCTTGAATACTGCATGTATCGTTACTCTCAAACTGTATGATGGGTGTGATCGATCGTTTTCTTGTGATTCTAATTAGCCTTTCTGCAGCTCTCCTTTTCCCTTTCCTATGCAAGCCTTCTTAAAGCCGATTTTTTAGACGTCTTTATTTTCAAACTCGCCCTTACAGTAACTAGTAAAAACACCAGGCAGTACCAAAGAAAACTGTTTTTATTCTAGTACTTGATGGTTGTAACGGTTGTCGGACCTCTAGTTCCTCAGCTAATAGGACTTTTGCTGTTTTCTAATGGAAGACCATAACGAAAATGAATCATACACTTGATGTCTTCTCTCCATTTTAACTTGGTTTACTTTTTTCTCTAGACTTCTTCAATTACATTGCAAGGCTTTCTTAAGGCGCTCTCATGGACGGTGGACAAACAGTTTGAAGATCGAGAAAATCTCAAGAACGATGACTAAATCACAGTCGCTAAGCGATGCCATGCAAGTACTTGATAAAACTATGTTTACACAGCAGAGCTCAACAGCAGAACTAACTCTAAACTCGATGCCCTATAATTTTCAATCGGGCTAATTTCGTCAGTCTTAGAGATACAGTCAACTCCCGTTATTGCAGACGCCCTTTGAACCACGAGTTAAAAAAGAGTTCTACTGTCGTGTAGTTTTTACGTGCGTACGCACGTAAATTTTACGCGCGTGAATAAAATAGAGGCAATCTATAGAAGGTCGCGTATGTGTTAAAGTTGAACCTCGCTCAACTTTCACTTTTACGTGTGGCCTTTCGTACATTGCCTCTATTTTATTTACGCCCGTAAAAATTACGTGACAGCGGAAATCCACCCTTAGTGTCCGTCATTGCTATAGTCCGTAATAATGGGGTGCGGCGGACATGAAAATTGCTTTATACCGATAGCATTATGTCTTTACATTTAGATTGACTGAGAAAAAACTTCAATGCAGTCAACTTTTAGGCAGACTGGACGAAATCTTTTATGGTAGCGACTTTGTTAAAAGTTGATACGCGAAAGAAAAAGCGTTGATGTCTTTAAAAAGAGAAGTTAGATGATATAAACGGAAGAAATTATTCTTAGTACTATATAAGTGTTCAAAGATTAGAACAAAAAGATGTGCTTTCGAGACCGAGATATATGTCTGTAAATCTGTAATAGCGGGAGCCCTAACGTCTATAATTTCTGCCGAAGATTTGGCTGCTGTCCGTAATACTGTAGCGAGGTGTCTGCAATACTGAGGCGAAGTGTCATCAAGGCGAGAATTGACTCTATCGTACATGGCTCGCTGATCCAATTAAAGCGATACTTGTTTGCTTGTACCAGCACAAAATAAATTTTGGCATGATATTAGCTTGATATCGAAACCTCTTAAAGGATTTCTATCACGGTAGTGGTATCTTGGGTCATCAGTTTGCCACGTACAAAATCTCTTGAAATTAATCTAAGAAAGCTCAAAGGAGCTGTCACGAGGATATTGTTGTTTTAGGTAAATTCTGTGCTGAGGTCATTACTTTAATAGTGCCTTTACTCATACACAAAATGTTCCTGTAGAGATACGAAGAAGATATCAAAAAAATTTCATCAAGGAGTGCTAACCATAATACTTTTTTTTGGCGATTTTTCGAGGCATAGAAATAAAATTGAAAAAGTTGGCAAGTTTCAATCCATGTCCATCGTTTCCATCCTTTGTAACAGACGACAGGAAACAGTTTCAATACCTAAATAAAGTCTTAAATAACAAAACTGGATATTATTTTTGGAATTCAACTGATGCCAAAAAAGTTCTAACTGTTAATACAGTGAGCAACATTTTGGTTTTATCAATTGCGTTTATAAAGTAGATTAGCGACCGTATAGGGTGATTGAGAGGCTGATGTTTCGAGCAGAATTCGCTCTTCCAGTCTATGATCTAATAGTTACGGTCGATGGAAGCCCGATCGTGCGACTCCGTCTATTAGGACTACTTACACTCTCTGATACACACGTCGCGACACAGTGGTTGTACTCTGAAGGAGTAGTTCCTGCAAAAAGGCCTCTCTTTGTTTGTGTACTAGTCCCGAATGACAGCGACCAGTCGCTAGTAATCTGCAATTTATAGTTCGCTGGCACATGGAGCGCACTGTCGTATTTCGTAATTTCGGCTGTCGGAAAGAGAAACGCCTTAAGTTGAAAACCCGTGTTCAAAATCCTAGCACGCGAGCGCCGACGTATTTCCGACAGTACTGCGCATCACTCCGCCGAGAGAGGAACGCAGAACAGTCGAAAATACAATGGCAGTTTTTCAGAAACCAGATTCAGATTGCGCCTGCAGAAGTCAATAGTACAGCTCGTATTAGAGAATTGGCTTCTGTCTGTAATAGGCCGACAAATTGGAATTTTGGCCTGTTTAACTTAGATTTAAAATTGTCGATAAACGCTTTCTCTCTTGATTATAGCTTCAACCTGTTAGAGTTTTTGTCATCTCGTATGTTTGTCACTTAGTGGCCCTTGTCCTTAACATGTTGAAATGCCATTTTAAAAAGAAGATTCAAATGCCCTTGTTAATGCAGCAAAATCTTTCTCAATTTTAATATTGACACACGAGATGAAAACCCTCCAAGCCTGTCTTCGGTGCTTGCTGTGTTTGGCAAGAATATTATGATTACATACTTCCGTTTGGAGGACAAAATTTGATGTGGCAGGTGTCGAAATCAAAGCTTGACAATGACAATGGTCTCAGCTTAAAACTGCGCACAGACTATCAGCATATCCTATAACTCCGAATCAGCCCTAATCTTAACCACTATAGTTTATTGAGTATTATGTAGAAAATCCAGGAGACATGTTTGGATTAACGATTTTGTTTTATATTTTCTAAAACAGTTGCTTCGTTAGCGCAATACAAGTGTTAAAGTATGTTATGGGCAGCGAATGGCCGCGTTGAGAAATGGCTGCAGCCTTTTTTTACCTTTTACTATTTTATTTGTGTTTCCAGTGTCTATGGATCAATGTTGCGAAGATCCATGAACGCTGCGTGCTTATCAGAATGGCCAGGTAAAGATTTTCTAAACTTTGTCGACGACCAAATGCCACTGTTTGGCGGAAAGAAGCGTTTAACTTCTCACTAATTTTCCCATGTTACAAGTGACAAATGCTAAAATATGTTGATCATTACTTTTAGGGTGTGTAATGAGTCATCAGCTCAAATGAAGCGAGGCAAGGGTAAATGGCTCATCATTCCTAGTTCATTTACCAAGATTTTATTTCGCTGAGTGTTTTGCTGATTATCCCGCTGAATTTTGGTGCTGAAACGTCACTTTTATTACGTCACTTTTATTCTTCGTTTTGTTTTCCAGTTTTCATCAAGATTTTTTAAAATTTCGAATTTTTGCGATTTTGACACTTAGTATTGTCTTTGTTGTTTTCTCGAGAGCCTTCCTCAAACCTAAAGAACGGATGCCCGAAGGAGGCGAAGATAACCGTCTAAGTGTTCTTGAAGCACAACAACCATTTTCGCGTATCTTCGAATTTTCGCACGGCCTGGAAAATGTATATTTTGTAATTTCCGAAGAGAGATTGACTTGGCCGAGGGAGATTCACCTTGATTACAGCCCACGCAAATGCTGCCTTGTTTATGCCGACTTTAGTCACTTATACATAGTATTTGCACTCGTCTCATAAGGCATAATTAAGCTCACGTCATTAACCTTGGTTGCTGGTCTTGCCAAACAGTTTATTTTCTTACGTTATCGACTCTCGAAAACCAGCACTTCGCTACTGCCTACAAAAGTTAAAGAGTGCACTTTTCAGATGTCTGTCGCTGGATCAACTTGTTCACAGATAATCTGATTCATTTTTCACTCCGTTTTGTTAATTTTTTAGGCACTCTTCCTAGGGGTTTAAACAGTCTGCTGTCACTATTGAATGTGACGTAGACAAGCCAATGAATTGTTTTCTTTTTTAAGAAAACATATGTTTATTTCATTGGAATGCTTATAAAAATGATGTTACTCATCACATACATGTATGTGATGAGTACAGTGTTTTAGAACTAAAAAAAAAAAGGCGCTAAGTCTGTGAGTATTAAGAACGACACTTTATACAAGGCAGTGCGTGATATTTTAAAAACACGTTTTTTAGCGGGAGCTATATTTAAAATATTGGTTTGTATATGAAAACAGAATAACTCATTTTGCGTCAGATCTGCTCAAAATAAACCACAGGTTGCCTTGTTTATCACCGGGAGGTCTCAATCAGCATCAAGATTTCTTTAGTGAATTGAGGCAATATCGCTGTCAAATCTGAATCATTTACGATTTGTAATTAATCATCGCCGAGACAAGAACAATATATTAACTATACTGCCATACAGAGATTAGTAGTCAACAATAAAGTTCACACACCTCTTTTTTTGCGAGTTTTTCGACAAATGAAATTCTACAAATTGCGTTTTGTGAAGGCTTTCTTGATCTTCTTTGTCATCTCAGATTAAAGGAGTAAACTTTTCAAAAATTGTATCCCAGCTTGGTATTTAAAAATAATTTAGCTAAACAATTGCTTTTATAATTTGCCGTCCACTAGAAAACACAGATTGGACGTTTTTGGATAATTAGGTCTCTTGCAATTACGAAATGGGCCATGAAGCGCCCTTACTTCAAGCTTTTGCTTTGAACTTTATTGATTTCTAATTCGCCTTTCATATTGAAATTTCTCCTAAGCAATATTTGTCTAAGCAAACAAATTACAATTGAGCGCAATTAATTTTCAGCCGTTCCCTTTTAAAGCTCGTGAATTAATTACAGGTTTGATGTTTGCGTTTCCTTGTAGCGCTTGTCACACGAACGAAAAATTTTCGGACATGAAAACGATATTTGACAGTTGACAGTTGTTAGTCAAGAGCGACCCTTTTGCGTTACAAGTTTCCAGAAAACTACAGAATCATCGCACACTCGAAAATATTTAAAGGGAAAACATCCGGTTTTCCTTTATTTCTTTTCTTGTCGAGAGTACTTAGTTTAGCTTCTTCGCGAATGTGGCGTTTTCTCCTTGAACGTGCGGTTTTCGCCTGCCTCGTCTTCAGTTTAATACGTTTGTGAAAGACAGTATACTTTGCCATCGCAAGAAAATCAAGTTGTGCACCTTGCATGAAGCTACAAATCAATGCCATCTAATGTTATCATTTTCTACGGTGTGACAATGGACTTAAATTTCCTGCGCACACAGCGAAGTGTATGGAAATAAGTCGCCATACAAGAAAACCCGTGTGGAAAAATTCCAAATATCGCATATAACTTCTTAAATCGTTGGTTTATTCCTTGGGTATGGAATCGTCTTCGGCCGCTGGAACGGGTGGTAACAACGAAGAAGCATTTAAAAGATGCGGCAGAGCAGGACGAAGGGGAGGTTGTATTGATGCCGACATTATGAGCGATAAACTTCAAGAAATTATTCATAAGGTGGAGAACGTTTCGTTGGAAGAAGGGGAAAGCTCGCAATCTAACGTAAGCCAAAAGGGGACATAGCACAAATCAAAGACGTAACAAGATATGTTTTAAAATAACCTTGGTTACTGTCAAGCAAGCTCATCGTAATTTTAATTTCAGTGGATCATAACGACAGACTTTTAATCCCTCGTCAGCTGTGTTAGTCGATGTTAACATTGGTTGTTTGAATGATAGCAGTTTTTAAATTGCTCAGTGTTATGCAATAACCATATTTGACTGGTTATTATAATATTTTGTATTTGCTATGATTTACATGAAGAAAAAAACTTGATACCTATTCAAAGAATTTCAAAGGTCTGGTTTGACTTAAAACGTGAGCTTAAAAATAACATGAACTACACAAAACCCGATGGAAGTTGACTGCAACGATTTGAGTCTTTTGAAAGTTGTAGTTGTTTAAAACAGTAATCAATGGATTTACGTAAATCTATCATGGTCACTTCTTACCTCAGTACTGCGTACGTAAGCGATGTTTTATTTCAGGAATAAGTTATATTGAACCGGCAGGACATAATTATGTGCTGGTTTTTTGAAATATCGTATGAAGTCTGTTCATCAAAACCAGACAAACGAAGATATAGAGTGTCGAAAATGGTTTCATCGTTTTCGGTGCCTTCAATGCTCAGTTCAGAGGAAGAAATTTGGAAAGTACAACTGTCTTGCTTCTCGAGTCTGGAGCAAAAAATAGATGAGAAAGTGCAGCTGTTCTCTTTACTGTACTTTTTTTTTCGTGTTACTACTGTTTAAATTGCTTCGTTTCCTGTTAATTTTACGCTTTTATACCAATATGATCGTAATTATTCGTAACTTAAAATAAATATTTAGCTCTTGCTTTTTCAAGGCCCTAAGCATAAATTTAAGTGTACAGGCAAACTTTCAGTAAAGCAAAATTATTATCATCTTTCGGTTTAGACTAAATAAATAGTGACAATAGGGCAGCTGATACAAGTCTACCGTCGGTAATGTTTTCCCTTTCTTTTCTTCTTCTCCATTTTTTTTTTGCGTAGGCAAGTGGAAATTAGCCTGCGAACACAGACGTACTTCCGGTCACTTCTCTCCACACGAAAAGTAACGTCCGCGAACCCGAGCGGCAAAACAATTTCCGTGACGTAATACCTTTTGTTTTGATGTTGGCGAGTCAGATGAAAGGAGAGAATACAGCTCTAGTGACTCCTCGCGACCTCGCGCGCTGGCGTGTCTTGGGCTTTGGCGAGAGCTAAATACGCTTTGGAACGTGAATTTCACGACTATAACAAGGTTTCCTGCGACGTTGAACGCTGACTTCTTTGTGAAGCAACTGCTTCTTAAGCTATGTATGTGATGTGGGCCTTTGGTTTTGGTTTGTAAAATACGGTAGTGCGTGGCATAAACAAAACCTGGTTATTTTTCGGGTGGAGAGAAGCGACGACCGGAAATACGTCTGTGTCCGCAGGCTAAAGTAGAATATGTGCAAAAAAGAATTAACTCAGGCTACGTTCACATGGTACTGGGCAAATTGCCGACCCCCTGAACAATTTTACCGGACACTTCGTTTACACAAGGACCGTTCAATATTCTCGCTCTGTTCACACTGAGCTAAAGAAAAAGGTTAAAATTTAACTTTCGTTAGAGATTTTACCATCCTTCTATGCGTACGGCTCTACTTTAGCAAATCCAAAATCGAATCTCCAAGCTGAGTTACCACGCATCCATGCAACCGCGCGTTTGAAGTACAAAATTTAGACGAATTTTTGACCGTACCGGCTTAAAATTTGACCTCGATTTTACCGTTCAATTTTTGGACGACTAGCCGTTCAAATTTTTGTTCGGTTAGCGTGGTTCCTTGTGAACGGAACACCTAAACGCACGAATTTTCAACCAGTGGAAAATTTGTCCGCTACCGTTTCAACGTACTGCCCCAGAGAGCAAAACTATCCCTCTTTTTTCCGACGAAAACTGTGTTTTTTCCAATTATGCCATTTGAATAAATGTTGTGTTTGTTTTTAAAGCAAATAAATATTATAAATATATAATCTACCGGTCTAAAAAATTCGTCAAGTGAGTTTTTAATAATTCGGCCCATCGTTTTGTCGCAGAGTGCTTAAAAATGTAGTGTGCAGTAAGCTGAACCGCGCAAAAGTGCTAAATTTTCTGTTTTTCCTTTCCAAAACCTTTAATTTTATTCTTCCTTCCTGACACGAAGTTTTATTGTTTTCTGTTAATTGTTTGTTGATCACGTCTCACCCAATCCGGTCAACTGTTCAGAAAGCTTCAAGACTGCCCGTCGAGTTTCATTCTTGTCCCCAGGGCCACTCGGCTTATAAAGAACCTCGTGACCAAAGGAATTGACAAGCTCTGGGGACGCAATTGACCGATCTTCCCACCGAAACATGCGTAGTATTGATTCGGCTATTTTTTCTGTTAGCAAGGTCAGATATACTTAATATCTGACCGCATGGTCGAGTTTGTTTCCTGAAATGAAGTAAGATAATTCTTAGTTTTTTACTCCATCCTTTGCTGGTAGATCTGTATACCATGCATGGTGCTATAATCAGCACTGTTTTGAGCTGTGAAATCATCGATCAAACTTCATTATCGAAATAACAAAGATGTCGTCCATTTCTCCTTTTTCCTTTTATTAGTTCCCCTAAATTAAGCCAATACCTCTTCTGATTATCACGATGTTCCCCCGGGCGAGTGTGATCGCAGTGGCTATTCAAATTTTTGAGGACAAAAGATTGTTTTTACATGAGAAGAGGGATAATTCCTACAGGATTTTTTGGTATACCAACATTGCCGCCGTTCCATTGTTTTGTTCACCAATATGGCCGCCGTGACGTTATGTGAATGTGACAACGACCTTGGAGCGTTTGCACTCACGTGTTCAGCAGCTATGCAAATATATTTCGGCAGAAGAAAGACAAGAAAGCGATTAGATAAGGAAAGAGTTCAACTCTCTCCGGTCTGGTTTAGGACACCAACATGGCGGCCGTTTTATTGGTTATACTGGACGTGACGTCATATGAATTAACTGAAAGACTTTTATATGTGTAGTGAATATAGCCCTCTCTACTCGCTCCTCGCAGACCACAGTGTGCAGTGATAAAGGAGGACTTGAAGTTGGCTGTTTATCATTCGACAATTCCTTTCAGTCTCAAGATGGGGCAACCATTCTCTTCAAAACGGATGGCGTGGTAAATATATATATTTTTATATATATTTTTTGATAATAATAGTGACTTTCATTTTCGAAACATAGTGTAAGGGAGAGTTATTGGCCTGAAAAGAGGGGCGCTGAAAACCGGTAAACGGTTTATTTTTGAACTCCATTTACAGAACAAAATATTTGTTCGAGGTATTGCTTCTATTTGAGACAAGATATGGGGGACGTGACTGCAAATACAAAGAATTCAACCGGTCCTGGTGTAAATTTAGGATGACTGGCGGGGTGAAAGACTGGAATGGCTTGCCTAGCTGAATTAACAGCGACGCTCAAATCATTAGAATTTCAAAATGCTTGCGACAATTTTGAATGTTCTCTTTTTGATTGGCACGTTTGTTCAGGAGATAAATTGAAGACAAATATCGTGTAAAACCTATTTACTGTGTTGTTGCATCGTATTTAAAATTACGAAAGTAACAGCTTAAGATAATGCCGAGCATTGAATTAAAATACATGGAGAATATAACTTATTACCCTGACATTTTGCTACATGCCCCCTCGCGTTGTTAATTAGCTTTTTATTAGTTCCCGTTCTTCCTTTCAAACAATCAAAGACGCACCCGTATTATAAGACAGTTGATTTTGAGGATACCTTTTTTTCTATAAGAATATATGAATATCGAATATCGAATATTTCAAATATGAATATTTGATATGAATAGCGAGGCTGAAATTTGTGAAATTTTAAGAATATTTTAAGAATAAGCTCGAGGCTAAGATTTCGAAGAGGATATTATATTGAGTGTTGAAAATGCAAAAAATATGTTTTCAACTTGACCGTATAAAATTATTGCTAATGACAGTTCTATGAGCGGTACATGAAAGACATATGTATAGTATATAGCACAATAGAAATGAACAAACAGCAAAAAGTATGTAATGTTGTTTTTCTTTTTCAAATATAAGTGAAGAATAATACAAGGATATTTCCAGGCTAAAATCAGCAGACAATTAACAATGATTCTTTGAGATCGAGATGAATAGTGGCAAAATATTTACCGAGCCACGAAGTGGCGAGGTAAATATTCCTAAAGCCACTATTCACCGAGATTGAAAAGAATAATTGTTTTAGTATGTATACACGAAGTGATCTCAACAAAATCAGAGAGGAAACCATTAAAAAGTACGATTTGATTGACAGATCAGGTCAGCTAGACACGCGACAGTTAAAAAATAGATCTTTGTAGAATTTTCAAACATGGCAATTCACAAGCTTATCACTGCGCAAACAACAGCGTAATGGCTTCAATGGAACCGCTAAAAGATTGAATTGTTTCCTTACCTGAGAAGAAAAGAAGAGCTTTGTTGTTTTCTGTTGACTCGCCAAGTTTATGGCCGAAAAGGTTTGTTTTGTTGTTCTTCGCATGAAGTGCTGACAAAAATGGCGATTCGGTTCCTCGAGGTAAGACGTCGTTTTCATGTAGCATTCTTTCTCGTGTTTACTTGAAGCGTAGAGTTTCTGCAAACATTTGCTTTCAAATTTGTTTGTCACAAATAAAATTCGTTGTTGGGCCAAATTTTTCTTGTTAGGAAACGCTGAGTTCACAAAACGGCCTCTACGGCAGTTATAAACAATCCATCGACCACAAAACTCAACAAACAAACAGTAAATGGAAATCCTCGAGGTAAGACGTCGTTTTTATGTAGCATTCTTTCTCGTGTTTACTTGAAACGTAGAATTTCTGCAAACATTTGCTTTCAAATTTGTTTGTTATAAATAAACTTCGTTGTTGGGCCAAATTTTTCTTGTTCGGAAATGCTGAGTTCACAAAATGGCCTCTTCTGGGTGAATAAACGGGAGTTGTAAACAATCCATCGACCACAAAACTCAACAACAGTAAATGGAAAAACGCCCTTTTGAATCCTTCGAAGTCTTTTCTTGCCTGAAAAAAAGTCAACCCTAGGATTTTGTCTACTTTTAAAAGATCCTTTTCTAAGAAAATGGGAAAAAACCGAGCTCACACATTATCCACTCGCTGGGAGGTGAATATTGTTGAATAGTCCGAGATAGCGAACCAATCAGATTGCTTAAATGGTCTTAAATCACCAAGATGACTGAGTGTGTATATACTAAATAAGATTGTTATATTCCTAGACTTTCACTCAACTAAACAGGGACTGCCATTGGTTGATTCTTGGTCACGTGGCCTTGACTAAAATCAAATGTGTCCCGATCGTGATACATTAAACAATGTATCCCGCTCGGGATACATTGCAGCACGTGATCAAAGCATGGTGGAAAGTGGTGTGACAGAAGGCGGGAAAAACACCGCCAGGTCTAGCCAGTTTTCTCTTTCGTGAATGAACACAACAACACAAAAACGAAACCTCAAGCTAAAAAGCAACGATTTTTAAAGTTATCCCAGAAGTTCCCAGAAGAAAAACAGCAGCTAGTGGAGGAAAAAGATGCAGATAATATGAGGAAAGTACTTTTGTTTGTAAATCATTCATTCAGTGGTTTTGAGAATTAAATTTGTGTTGTTATAAGTACCGAGTCGACTGTTTTGGTTCGCTCCGGTTATTCTTTTGTTGCTGTTGAAGTGAAAGTCTAGAAATATAACAAAACACTTAATGTCAGGTCCCTCGGGAAACCAGTTAGTTTTGTTTTCCCTCGAGTCCTGATGTTTCCCTCGACTTCGTCTCGGGAAACATCAGGACTCTTGGGAAAACAAAACTAACTGTTTCCCTCGGGATCTGACATTAAGTGTATAATATTCAGCCCGGCCGGAAAAACAATATTCTTGTATAAAAAAGAGAGTATGTGATACATGTATATTACCCTCAATAAAGGAGGAAATGAATCCAACCTCGTGTAAAAATAAGATAAAACAACATTCATTTTAAGGCTAGCAAGTCGACAACTGATGAGCTGATGAGGTACTGTAGAAAAATACCCAGCAAGGATAAAAGAAAGCAGCAGGGACCAGAACAGCTCTAAGTCGTAGTGCCCCTGGGACCCAGTTGAAGAGTGAACCGAGAAACACGAGCAGACTGGAAAGAAAAGTACCAAGGGAGGACTTAGTCAAATTCTAACCCCCTGTCCCTGTGTCTTGCAACGCCGGGAGAGAGGGTCCCTCTCTCCCTAGCCTGCGTGGCCGGCGTTTGAAAGGGAAGGGAAAGGGAGTTTTAGGCGCGAGAGAAACGCGAAGGACGCTCGAGGAGGGAGGAAACCCTAACCTAACCTTACCCCTAACCCTTTCCCTCCCTCCCTCCTCGCGCGCCCCTATTTTCTCGCGCCCAAAAGTCCCTCAGTTCCCTTCCTTTTCAAACTCCTACCACGCAGGTTACCCACTCCTGGCCTTGCTTGTCCTAGAGAGAGGGGCCAGAACTGGACTATGGAGGCGTTGGCGCAACAACTTAAAATGGCCATCCAAAGGGTGATGATGCTGGAAATGAAAGCGGACTTTGAGGAAACGGGTACAAAGTTTAGAAAACTTTGGAGGTAAGATATAAATGCCATAATTCTCCCACGGATACCTCCCAAAGCTTCATAAGATTTCAGTAGAAAGAATTGTTTCCAAGTTTGCTTTCTAATATGGTTAACCGTTGGCATTGAGCGCATATTTTAAACAATTATTGGATGCAATTAAGCTGCATTTTTGTTGTTTGCGTATACGTCGACTTGGATTCTTTTTTTACCAATCTATTTTCGATTTTCCTTTCGGGCCTTCTTTTTTCGGTTTTTGTGCCCACTTCTTCGCTTTTCTTTCCAATGGAATTGTGGCTGGTTATCTTTCTAGTAAGGGGGAATTTTGTCTGGAATGAGTAGTAGGTAAAGGTAAACAGGGAAATTGACCGTGGATTTTTTTTCCAAAATGTTAGTAGTTTTTTCGTGTGATTATGGAAGGATTGGTCAGAATTTCCAGTGCCTGTGCAAAAGCCATCTTTGCTAAATTCGCTGCTATTCAACTTAACCGCTTAAAATGAAAGCTAAATTGTTTCAGAAGGAAAAATAACTCAGCGTTCCATTTGGAAGTCGTCGTCAAAGGGTTAAAGTAGCTTTCAAAATGTTTAACCTTAGGCATCCAAACTCAAACACATGGTGTTCTTTCTTATGTTCCATGCACAAGAAACATGGCGGGCCAACATAAATTTATGCACTAGATTTTCAATAAACCCTGCGGCGTGAAGATCTAAAAACAATGCAATTCTACATTTTATTTTGTTTATTTCAAGTGAAACAAGCCCTTGTTCATCGGAAATTTATTCACTTTATTTTCATTACTGAATTTGAATTTTGAAAAAACTCGAATGAAAACAGCGAAGTTTCTTTGTGGTATCCTTTGTTTTGACTATGACGAGTACGTTGATTTCTGCCGAAGATGAATAGTGATAATTTCTTTAAATAGAAACTTTTTCTTTTTAAAAAATGGTTCTTCATCCTGGCTCTCGGGAAATATCCAGGCGACGGTTTGACTGATGTTATTTTGGATGAATGCCAACTGTTATTGTTTATTTTTCGGTTCTGCGTCACTGTTGTTAGCAGCTGAATGTGAATTTTGTATCGTAAATAAAAAATTGCGAAATTACCGGTCAATTTTGCTGTGAACCTCTGTTTTATAAACTGAACGTGTGTTGTGAAAGTGTGTTGTGGTCTGTTGAAGATCGTGTCCTAAACCCAATTTGATCGTTAAACTAGAAAAAAGGTTGAAACAAAATCCCACCAAATTTATGACTTAAATTACGAATATCATGCATTTTAATAAATTCCAAAGATAGGGAAAAAATACTAACTAAGTAATTTATTTAATGCATATTTCTTAAGTGTGTTGGTTTATGAAACAGGCATGAAGGATTTTACATTATTTTCAAGAAAAAGCTATTTTGTATCTGTCTATTAACTACCTTTAACGCTTTTGTCCTCTACTCTTGACACTTCACGCTTTTGATTCCACACAGTCCACTTTATTGTTTTTCGTTGTTGAGCCAGTATTTGTTTTAAGCGCGATGCAAAAAATGAGCAGACACATAAAAGTCTCGCATGACCGCATCAACGTTTGCACGGCAATCCACGGCCAGTTGCTGACGATCCCTGTCTCATTGTAGACCCCTGTATCACCCAGAGCGGAGTACACAATGGTGCAGAACATAGCCATGCCACAAAAGGAAGCCAAGTACAGTAGTATAACCAGCTTGGTGAATTTCTTTCCATCGGCTGCGAGGTCAGGGTTATACTGAGCAGATTGGCGCGTTGATGTAAAGTTCCTCCACAATCTTGCTGCGGCTAAAGCGTAACCAAGGGCAACGAGAATTCCCCAGAGAGCAAAAGCAACTTGGCAGATTAGTATCATTACTTTAGCTTCATGAAAATGCGCCACGATTAAATCGGACATGATGATGTACAGCACGTTAATCACGAAAACTCCGAGAAGAAACGCTCGGTTTTGAACCTTGCTAGGAGCCACAGAGATTCGAGTGCTTTCCAGCACGATTAACAATAAAAAGCTAATTGCTGCCGTTATGCAAGCAGTACCGATACTAAGCGTTATAATACAAGCGACCAGTTCTGCTTTGCTCTCGTTTGTCCCGGATCCGTAGGGGTTCCAGATCAAAAACACGGTTCGGCTTATTCCAAATACCAAGAGAAGCGCGTTCATCAAGAAGCGATGACTCCTGCGAAAAAGCTCCTGTTTACCCTGTCTAATCAATATGTAAAGACCACGAATTACGACGAGGCAATACAACACTGTGAAGAAATATATGTGAAATGGCCACCCCCATTTCCAAATTTCCTTTGCTCGAGGCCAGTCAGGAACTGGCTCAGGCCAAAGTTTTTTGTTTTCAGCCATCATTAAGTTCCTCTTGCGTTGTTGACTTGGGCACAAGCACGCAAAGCTGAGATATGTTTCAGACAGGTTTTATAGGCAGGTGATGTTATAGTAGTGTGATTGGTCCATGATAACAAATTGTTAAAGACAATACCATTCTTCTTTTGGCAGATTAAGTAATATATACAAAAGTCAATTATCTTTCTTTTTCTGTCACTGTGTCGACCTTATCTGTTCAGCTAATGAGAACTAAAACTTTAATTCTTAATGGAAAGTGCCACTGATAGAAGTTTATTGACATCTGCACTAGATTTTCAAAGATTTAAAATTGAAAGAAGTGGATGATCTCTAAAAAAATTTTGTGATGAATATCAAATTAATTCAAGATTTCATCAGTTTTGACATTCTTTTAAAGAACCATTGACAATGTTGATATTTCTTATTTGCTACATTAAGTTTGAATTCAGGTTTAGAATAGTTATCAATAATTAAAAAATAGAGACCTTCTTTCGTTGCTTAAATTAACCCATCACGTGCAGGGAAATTCAGCTTCATTACGGGGCTCCAAAAATATATAATACTGAATGATTAAAACAACCACACTCATCAGTTGTTGAAAGAGTCAGATAAGCTTTTTAGAAAATGTTTCTGTGAGAAAATAAAGTGCTTTGTCAGGATCGAGTAAAGAATTGTAGAAATTGGGGAGCTTGAGCAACGAGGAAGACCACGACAGTGAAAATGTGATAAAATGAATTTGCGTTTTATTATAACCTTTATCGTGTCTATTTGCACCCTTCCCATTTGTCAAATGTAGGCGATTTCTCCTGGAGTTGAGTTCCTAAGGACTTTATCCAGGCTCAACAACAGTAAGGAAATTTATCGTCTTATGTTCACGTCCTTCATAAAACGTTGCATTGGGAGGTTTCTTGACGGCGTAGTCGTGCTGTGGACGTCAAAGAAAGGAATTTAAGAGCGTGATGTACGTATAGAGCTGTTGTTTTGCGTGGTCGTCGTTACTTAACATTCGTAATAGACATAGTCGAATACAGATTAAGGTTACCTTGGCACCACTACATCTCGTCGGCAACGAACTCGCCATCTGCTTAAAACGTTGTAATGATAATTGACTCACTTATGCTTACGGTTAAATCTAATATTTAAAAAATAAAGGTTGAAATTTTAAAAAGGCTGTAGCAAAATCAATTGTGTTTTAATTTGTTTCTTCAAAACGAGTTATAGCGTTTATAGTTATATCCTGAGCGCATGCAGTTTCAGTCAATACAAATGTCTCACTGCCTTTTTTTTGTAATTAAATTTGTATATATTTATATAATAGATCATGTGAGTCACGTGTAACGAGTAAAGCCTTGTTTTACACTGATACAAGTACAGTAGAATTCTTTCATCGCTCTCTCTGTAGATAAGTTTCATTGGGCCGGAGCGGCAGGATAAAAAATCGCTGCAATCACTCTGAAACGGCCAAAAATACAAAGATCAAAACACCATGGCTCTATTAAACACCAAGCTGTTATTAGGTGTCTATAATAAAGCTTTAAATACAATACAATACAAAACAATTATGAATACTAAACGAGACAATAGAATGATTTTATTCACATTTCTGTTTCTCGATTTATAAAGTTTCCTTGTCTACTATATGTTAAAAAGGTAGGGGTTTATTTGAGAAAATAAAGGAAAAAATATAGAAATGCCTAGGATCTAAATATATCGTAAGGTTTTCGAGTTAGACTCAAGACCATTTATGTTTGTGACTCAACAACAGATCCAAATGACACGTGCAGCACTAAAGATAACTTAGAACAGGAAGAAAAAAGCACATGAATAGCAAAGTGTGAAAGCAGTAAATTAATGATTCATCAGCTGAAAAGTATGCAAATAAAGAAATGTGGGTGTAAAAATAATAAGCAATTTTTATATGTGAAGTCACTCTCTCTCCCAAAGAACACCTCTGTAAGACGAATACATCCGTAAAACGGTCTTCTAGGGTTGGTCCCTGCCTTTCTTTGCTCCCTTTATTCTCCTCTCTATAAAACGGACAACTCTCTTAGGGCCGGTCCAAAAGGTGTCTGTCTTAGAGAAGAATTGTCTATATACGAACAGGCATTAATGACGAAGAACCGAGAGGAATCAAAAGATCAATGTCAGTGGCTGGAGGTGATTCAGTTTATGGAGATGTTCTGTAACATTGGAGTGCAATGCTTCTATTGCCATCATACTCCTCTGCTATGGAGTATGATCAAGAGAGAATGAGCTCTCTTGGTACGATTTGTTGGATCAGTGTAAGATTCTAGGAAACTGCATGCCCATCTGCATGCCTCTTCTCGCCTCTCTCTAATTCCACTCTTACACTAACTTCTCACTCGGGTCAAAATGGAGGTATAGGAGGGGGGTAGATGGACAGTTTTGATTCAGAGAACTGCCCACTACCCCTCCCTCAACCCAACACTAACCCTAACTTCTCAATTGGGGCAAAAATGTGGGATTAGGGGAGGGATAGGTGGACAGTTTGCCAGAATCGTATCTGAATTTTGATGAGCTGGTATTCCCATAACTGAAAGGGGTGGGAAGTTTTGAAACACTGAAATTTCATGGTGCAGGATGCTAAAATAACAAAAAAACAGCGTCCAAGAAATATGCTTTGTTGTCCAAAAAGATCTATTTCACTGCGGAGTGAGTAAAGTTTAGACTCAGTCGACACATTACTTCAGCCTTCAGCAGGAATCTCGAACTTGATATTGAAATTCGAGACAGTTTTACCGCCACATCAACGCATATATATATGTGCCATTTATCTAGATCAATATATATGCGCTATAATGAGCGGGTGTGAATGTTAGTGAAGTTCTTTCTGGAGTTTTTATCGACCGTGACGAATGAAGCCAATATGCAGCCATCTTGCCTGAACTAAACTGTCAATAACGGTGTTATTTATCATATGGCCAAATTAATTTTTTTCTTGCGGAAACAAAGCGGGAAATCCCGAGCGCAGCCCAATCAAAACACAGAGTAAATTCTCTTCATCTTGCAATTTGCGGAGTCTTTTGCATAATATAGAATTATATACTTCAAAGCCTAAAGCTTGTTTCACTGGACCATTCTGTTCTCAAAAATTCCTTGGTGTAATCTTTTTATCTATAATCACCGTAATCATAGGCCATAACTTGAAATTTTAAAAAAGCTCATACTTGAAAGTTTGAACAAGTGACTATGACGAAAAGGCTCAATACAGCAGATAGTCTGGATGAGGATCTTATGTACATATATCTACGGAGAGCAACACCTCTAAAGAAAAGTATGTAGTAGTTTGGACTGCTTGTTTAGAAATGCTAAAGTTTCATTGAAACTAAATACTAAATACGGCTTTGTTATGGGGAATGATAAAGTTGTGTCACCCAACGAAGTGACTTCATGTGGTCGCGAAATTAAAAATGGATGTTGATCCGTTTTAACTCATTTTCTTTCTGACTCGTGACGGTCATTTAGGAGATTTGATTCACCACCATCTATTGATATCACTCAACTCAGTCAGAGGGCAAATCTAATTAATCCTTACACTGAAGTCTCTGGAACAGAATCATCCTTCATCAAAGAGTTAAACCTCTTTAGAAATTGTCGTAAAAGTGTATCATTGCCAATTTCCACGGCCATCTGAAATGGCGTAAGTCCATCCTCATTTTCAGCGAACGGGTCCCAATTTGCTTTCAGCAAAAGAGAAACACATTTTTTGCTCTTTCCACAGACAGCCGCGTGGAGCGCCGTCCAACCGTCATCATCGTGTATTTTCTCGTCTGCTCCGTTGTCAAGAAGATACTGCAGGCATTCAAGGTTTCCTTCGTAGGCGGCTCCGTGTAACGCGGTGGCTCCTTCGGCCGGAGTCTTAGCGTTGACATCCGCCATTCCTGACTCTACCAACATTTTAACCTCCTCCAAGTCGTTGGTCGTTGCAGAGTAGTATAGTCTTATGTCGGGATGAAAGCTTACACTCCCAGGCCTTCTATACTTTTTTTTGCACGAGTCCTTTTCCTCTGTGATGTTGCTATTTGACGAGTCGTTAACAGAACATATTATTTCCGGTGTCGAAGACGCTCTCGCTAAAACATTTTTTGGGGATAACAATGCAGATGGTGGAATGATGGCGTCAGTTACTGAGAGGAGTGCTTTTCTTTTGTTCACATTTCGCTGGGCCATGTTGTGTGGTCATTAATTGGGAGAATATGTTCTTCAAATACATGCAAAGGCAGACTCATTTCAGTGAGTGTACTTTAGACTCGACTCTGTCACGATATGATTTCAAAATCATTCCGAATTAACAGTTCAAGAACACTGCACTGAGTTGGAACGGCCCTAACAATGTTGAACGATTTTCTTGTAGTGCGATTTGAGTGAAGTGGAAAAAATATTCTTTCGTCACACTAGCTCATAAAGGATCCTGTACAACCGTGAAAATGCGTCTTAACACATGCAGTGCTGTGTTTTGTTGTTCTATATTTAGGCGATTTAGGGGGTGAGCACATTTGTTTGTAGAAACCGCTTGACTAATCTTCGTTGTAAATTACCTAGGATGAAGAAAACACATGATGTTTTGAAAAGCAGTAACACCCATCTCAACAAAATAAACAGAAATCTTGATTTTTCAAACATTTCTTTCCGCTCACTTGAACTGGAGAGGCACAAGAAACTGAACTCAAATTAAAGAAAAAAAGAAACTCGCGTGCGTTTTGACCCAGTCAGACGAGCCCGTGCGTGACTAGCAAGGATGGTTCGTTCGCGTGACGTCATTTGACTGTACGGTTTAGGATTACAAGCATTTGAGCATTTAAAGAGCAATTAACCCCATATCATGGATATATACAAAACCTGCGCCGTATTATCAGCCTTATTTCTCAGGCTTGATTTAGTTCTTGAAGTTTTTGTGAAGCACAGTCGCTTGCAAACAACGAATTTGCGGCCTTTTAGAAACGCCGTCACATTTCACTAACCCTGGTAATGACTCGTTTATACAGTCTACCAATTACTGAGTGAAAACCACAAAAGCCAATACAGTACCTTGCACGAGTCAGGTGGAGGAAACGATTAAATAAAGCAGACCTATTGTATTCTTTTCACCACCTATTTCTTTCAATAAACGAGAAACGTTTTAAATTGCTGATAGAATTCAGGGGCACCCAACGAGGATATAGTTCAAAACCACTTAACATAGCATTGTTAAACGTATTTTAGTATTCAAACGGTAGATATAGGCATATTTTTATCCCCTAAAAACTTTTCATCTGTTCGGATTTCCTAGCTGAAAGTCTAGTGATCCGAAAATTATAGGGATAAAAACTTACCTTCTCGAAAATTTCAGCCAGGAAAAGGCTCCCGAAAATTCTAGGTGGCCTTTTTTAGGGTCAAAATCCGTTAAAAATGGGTAATTATACCATTTTGTAAATGTTTGAAAATCCTAGGAGAGGCAGGCAAGCAAGAAATTTTACAACAAATGCTCCGAAAATTCTAGATCTCAAATCGTCTTCCGAACGGATATTTTCCCGAAGATTGCCGTTGGGTGCCCCTGAGAATTCGTGTCACGGTTGAACCCTATTATGCTCACACGAGCTCACGTCTATATTCCCCGGATGGTCAGTGGTCTGTCTGTTCAGTCTTCATAACACAGATTTCTATCTCATGGATACCTGGCAAGCTGGTACCCCCACTTCTTACAGGGCCTTTATCGGTTATCTATTTGATTTTGTTAATATTGCCAATTACGCTTTCGTATTCGGTTTGGAAGTTGACGTTAGCGAAGAAATACCGTAACTTGTAAACGGCAAAATCACAGCTTCGTCCAACAAATATGTCCCCAAGTAGTATATATTAAACATTATAAACAACAAAACTGACCTTTGCAAAACTGTTAAGCTAACAAGTTTTTTCAAAACCCACCATCAGTTGCAATCCGTCTTAATCCCTTTCAAATTTGTCCATCCATACCCTCTTTTGTATTTACCTTGTTATTTATACCTTTTGTTAATGTTTTGAGCGGTTATTTTTGTTTTACTCAAATTGGTGGCAGTTCCTACTGTTTAAACTTCGATGAATTTTGAGAGACAGCTTCTTTATGTTATGTTTTTTAATTGCAGCTTTCCCATGGAACTATATGAAGGATCTAAAACCACCACGAGTCCACAGACACACACGGTGCATTGTAAGGTAACTTTTTAAGAAGCCTTTGTTCTCCTTTTTTTGTTGTGGCCACAGCCCAGAATTAGCGTGAACAAACATGGCATGCTGTTCTGGTCCTTGAATTTACAATCAAGTGAGCTTTAACATGTTTCTACATTTCGTAAAAACCAGTGAAAATTAAACTTCTTTTAGGTAATCTTTTAAATATTTATTTTTTAATTTTATTGTCATTATTGATATATGTTCCGATTTTAGCTGCCTCTCAGATGCATTGCACAAATTTGTTACTCCTACCCCCTACCAAAAAAAACCTTCATCAATCATTCCAAATTTCCGTTTAGTCAAGACAAAGCAATCTTTGTTTGTAATCTAGATATCTGCAAGTAGCATAGCTGTTTTTTCAGTTATTCACCAGGAGTCAGAACTAGCAATCAGAGATTAATAGAGTGCGTTGATCTCTGATTGCTAGTTCTGACTCCTGGTGAATAACTGAAAAAACAGCTATGCTAGTTGCAGATATCTAGATTACAAACAAAGATTGCTTTGTCTTGGCTAAGCGGAAATTTGGAATGATTGATGAAGGTTTTTTTTTGGTAGGGGGTAGGAGTAACTGTACCAAATATTGACCTTAGTAAAAAATAGAAGGGAAACCTCATTTGGGTCATTTCGTATATGGTCCCCATTCTCAAAGTAGTGAGGGATGCGCGCAGCATAAAAGAGTTACTTCAAGGATACGTCGTAAGCGCTGTACTTTCTAAGGTTATGAGCTTCTGCTGAGTTTTACATGCATGTTTGCTCGCGTATTTCGTATATGGCCCGTGAGGGATGCGTGAAGCTGAAAAGAAATACTTCAAGGATTCTGTATCGTAAAGACTTCATCAGCCCTTTACTTTCTAAGGTGAGTTTTACATGCATGTGTGCTCACGTATTTCTTTCGCTCTTCTATCCGATCTTTTAGGAAAAATTTCAAAATTATTTATTAGCAACTCCACATAAGGTACGTAACGTTACATAATCATATAAATTCCCTGGATGACAACAGTAGACAGCTAAAAACACTAAAAACAGTACATAGTGCGAAAAGGAAAAAAACAAAACAAAACAAATAGATGAAAAAAGTGAAAATAAATATTATAAGAAATTGGAATGATTACATATTGTGCTCACAGAAAAAATGTATTACTAACAACAGGTTATTGTTTTTAAAAGAGATTTCATTTATGAATAGAAGATTTAGCATATTGTTTGAACAAAGAAGTATTTAAACTATAGAATAAGAGGAACAAAGTCACATAATTTCAAGTTGAATAATTAACTTCAATTTAAAGTCAGATGTAACTACCGTCAGTTTCATTGTTTTGTAAGCGTAGTGTTCTATAAACAAAATCAGTTTGTTCTTTGTAAACCATTCTTACTCTTTTATGTTTATAATTACCTCTTTTGGTGTTCTCTATTTCTAAAAAAAATTGAGGTTTCCTTCAATCTCGAGATTGTTTTTTTAGTTTCAAAATAGTGACTGAAAGTATCCTTAAAGAACTTCTCTAATGGCGTGAATAGCCTGAAAGGACGAAAAACAAAAGAAAAAGAATATAAGCCCCTTCTACAGCCTAGTTCGAAGGCATCTTCTTTTCCACGAATAATCTTCACTCTTCAGTCAATAGGTCATTTCCGAGTTCCAAAAACTTTCTCTTTCAAAACAAGGCTAAGTACAAAACCTTTCTTGAGAAAATGAGTATTATTTGCATGAGAATAAAAAAAAGATATTTTCATATCAATGACTTTTCACATAGACTCGCTTTGAAACAGAGGCCTCAAGGGCAACTCGGAAATGGCCTACGGTAGTATTACACCATCAAGTCCATCGCTGGCCGTCATATTTCGCGCCAGATGGAGTTTAAGATCTACACCAAGGCCGTCGCAACAATTCTCTACAAATTTCTTTGAAATACTAGACTGAAAATGAAGAATTTTTTCATTTCACGCCTTCTCAATTAACTAATAATTATCTAACTTTTTCTTGTATGTAATTCTTCCCTCCTTTCCCAATTTTGAGGATCGCATTAAATGGGAAATACGTGAAACAACATTGCTTTGTAAGGTGAAAAGTGTTTCATTAAGTGTAACGAGTACTCTTCACTTGCGCATGGGGTAGGCACAGAATGTTTTTATTTTGTCTCGAGGGAGGTCGGCCATCTGAACTGTACAGAATCAAGTGAGCAAAGATTGTCTACAGGGAAAAAAAAACAAACGCTTGACATTAGAACTTGCACATACAGTGGTGACACTGCGATTGATCTCAGAGTTCTTTATGAAAATGAACAATTTCGTAAGAGGATAACCTCTGTCTTTTTGTTTTCATCTAATATCTTCGACTTTACTTAGGAAAAACATTTGCGTACATCGCTAAGCCTCCGTACAACGGGGGACATCTAAAGCGAACGTCGAAAAAGCAACGAGTTTTAATACGCGTAACATCGCTCTTCTCCTTTGGGCAGCTAATTGATATCGTTTACATTATTTCAGTGGAAGGTCTAGCTTACTGTGATCTTTTTCGTCAAAAACTCTCGAAGCTTTTGCTCCTTTTCAAGATAGCACCGGTTTTAATGGTCAATAATTACACTGGGAAAACTGAAAACGTGTCCTCAACAATATATCAGTCATAACCAATCGACGCTTGGACTTCTTCGAACACTGATTAATTGATTACATTTTTATCCGTTTCCGTTTCTTAGCTGGTGTAACTTACCTTAAATGCTTAGTGACACGCACATCTTAGAAACCGCAAAAAAGTAAGAAAATGTGTTACTGAATTATAAACATCGCTAAACGGCTTTACTAAATTGACTTAAAGATAGTAGCAGACTCACATAGTGTTCGAAATTAAGAAAATGACATGGCGTATTCCCACTGATTTTGTCTCGGTAATGTGATTTTGTAATAATTTAAAAAGATTTACTGATATGCTAATACACAAGAGTTTTATCATCGTTCTATTTTTTGAGGTCAAACGAGGGTACAACTGTACTTCTGTTCGAGTTCAAAGAAAAAATGACATCTGATTCTAGCATTAAAAGTATTATTTAATCACTCCCCTCTCATATTGGTCAGGAAAGTACCTGTCTGCGACAAAAAAATCAATATTTTCATTTTCGAGGCAAAAATGAGTTTATTTGTTTAAGCGGCCTTAAGGCTGTAATTTACAGATTTCTTTTCGTTTCTTAATTATCGCCTTCCGAGGCCGGAACAAAAGAAGTATTATAAACAGCCTTGCATTTTCTTCTCGTTTCTTTTAGTTACGCCGCACGTACAACATCGCACTCGTGTACAGAAATCAACGTTTTAGTCTAAACGTTGTCTACAACACTTAGGTTAAAACATTTTCGGGTAATCTAATTGGCAGCTAGTATTATGACAGTCACTGCTTTTACAAAGTTTTTTTAGTGCTTAACTATCTTGCGTAATTTCTAAGCGCAGTTGCATTGTTTGCGCGAGAGGCTATATGAAATTAGCCGCCCAAAAAAACCTGCTAATCTGTCCCTGGAGTAACTGACATTGTTTGACGCATTCGTCATACCCAATAGTTATTATTATTAAAACTCGACATGTCAGACGACGGAAGAAAGACAGGTAGAAACGACCTAAACTGAGTTAAACAAATGTTTTTTTTCACTTTCACCTCTCAAATCAATCCAAGTCCATTTGCAATCTTTTTGGAGCAGTTTTTCTTCCACGAAAGCCACTGAGTTGAGTGTTGTAACATCGGTTTCCATCTCAAGGGTAAAACCGAGAGAATCTGCAACCAGTCGAAATGACGACGAAACGACAGACACCCAAAATAAAGATCGATTTCTGGGACGACAATATGTGTTCTGGCACCGGAGAAGGAAATGCAGTCGCCGAAACTGAGAAATTCTGTGTGAAGAAGCTAAAATCGAAATTTATTAAACCCGACCGACTTAAGAGTCAAAGAACCAAGCTAAGGGAAGCGGTAATGAACGACAAACCCGATGATATTCCGAGAATCATCAAGGAGGAAGGAATCAAAATCAACGAGATCGGCAAGAGCAGTGTTCCGCTGATTCACGAGGCAGCTTTTGAAGGAAGAATAGAGTGCGTGAGAGCGCTGTTAGATTGCGGGGCAAAAATCAACATGTGTGACGCTGAAGATTGGACTGCCCTTCACGCGGCTGTTTTAGGGGGACATGTGGAGCTCGCTAGTGTTTTAATTCAAAGGGGAGCGGATATGTACGCCGAGACAAACGAGAAGTACATTCCTTTCCACATTGCAATTGAAAACGGCGACGAGAACATGATAGCACTGTTTGTTGACAAGATGTCGCAATTGTCGGCGTTAAGTGGGAAAGGATAGTCTGAAACATGTACTATAGCATGGAACTGGATTTGTAAGGTCAATTCATGCCTTGAAAAATGACTTACTTCAGAGTATCTATAGACATGTAATTAATGTAGATTGTGTTACTAACTTCAGGCGTAGGTCGCGGATGATTCACAGGTACCCAAGGGTACAGAGGGAGGGGATCGAAACAGTCAACAGTCCATTACTACCTGTAACTGAATTATGATTAACTTCGAAATATACGCAGGATTATTCTGTCACCGATAGACTCAGTCTATTAGAATGGTAGTTGTAGAAACTAGGACTGCGGCTATGATTCCCGCACACAATAGGGTTGAGCTACCTGTGGATGAACCATTCATTTTACTCGTCAATGTGTGCGTCCTATCTGGAATCACAGAAACATATAGCTTTGCTCGAAGATCAGGCTCATGCGATTCCTAGTCGTGTCGGCACTAGTCTTGTACACCCGTGAAACATGGACCCCAACAGTGCAGATTAAGAATAAATTAGGGGCCGTAGAGATGAGATGCTTTCGAAACTACACTTGGTATCTCCTACTAAGTCCACATCACGAACGAGGAAGTGAAAAACAGAAGCCATTGGGCCCTATGATGACATTTTAATATGGCTTGGGTTAGGAAATCAGGCCAAGTATAGCCGTGCAAAGAGTAGCAAGGAAAGAGGACAGAGAAACTCGGGGTGGAGGGGGGGGGGGTACTTTCCTATAAGAGACTAATGGGGATGTACCGCTGGATGGGGTCGCTTTTTCACGACTGGATTGACTATAATGGGGTCGCATTTACTAAAATGAGTCACTAGAATGAGGTCACACATTTTCGGATTTTTTGGGATAAGACAGTTCTTCATATTTACCGTTAGCAGATGTACCAGAATGTTTGTACCGTAGATGAAAAGTAAAGTATTCTTCATTCAATATAAAAAATGGGTCAATTCATAAAAATAGCGGGTGACTAGACTGAGTTGGGATCGCGAAAATTACATATCTGCTTAAAAAAAGACTAAGATGGGGTCTGTAAGTGGCCACAAGATAGATTATAAGGGGGTAGGGGTTCTGAGAGGCCAGCGGCACATACCCAGCAAAAATTAACCCCCTCCCCCCCCCGGGGAGAAATGCTGAGAGGACAACATACCGAAGTGGACAGGTTTGAAGAAAGAGTGACAATAGGGACCATTTGAGTGACAGGATAGGTGACAGGACAGGTGCAGGTGGTATGCCCACAGGCCATGTATGCTGATTCCCAATTTATCATTTAATAGCCTGAGTAGAAAGTCTTTGCAAAATATTGAAGACACTTATATTCATAAAAACACGACAGTAGAACAGCTATAAACTAACATTATGGTCTTTGCAACTTAAAGGGTCCGTGTCGCTTGTCCTATTGGCTACCATTTAATAGCCTTTGTAGAAAGTCTTTGAAATCGAGTTATTGCGCAAAAATTGGAGCGAGAGCAAAAGAAATCGAAGACCCTCTTTTTTGCTCTCGTGCTTAGATTCTCGACAAACTCGCGTGGAAACTCTTGCTACCGAGTCTATCCTTTTAAATAGTTGAAACTGTTTTTGCATCAATTGAATTTTAAAAATAATGGTCCAGGTTTGTTATATAAGGCCATATTTAGGTATTGAAACTATTGAAACTTCATTGGTGGGTAAAGGTAGTAAGTAGTATCTTCAGCCACAGAGTTTACCTAAAACAGTAATATGGTGTTTAAATTCTCCTTCTTCTTTAATATAAAAATACAGTCTTGGGTTTGTACGCTGGTGGACGGCCGAATTTCGAGCAAGTCCCCGATGCAATTCTAAACGTCTGGTGTACTTGTATTTAAATTCCGACCCTACTCGCCATTAGAACTAGAACTCGGAGGGTCGTGAGTTCGATTCTCACCTGGAGCTCGGACAATATTTTTCTGAGCTTTCTGGTGTTTGAATTCTCCTTCTTCTTTAATATCCTCGTTTCACATAGCCCATAAAGATTAGGAAATGCCGGCCCACCAACACAGTTGACCTTGAGATTACTGAAAGTACACAATGGGGAGGTCATTGGTGGGATGGCATTGTATATGCAGAATAACAAACAGAAAATTGTATGTAGGGTAACAAACACAAAATGCTAAGTGTTAACAGGTATTCTAAATCATTTATTTGAATAGTAAAATACAGAACAATTTTGCACCTCACAATGCAACTCAGTGAGGACAACAGTTAAAACAAATTATGGTATTACTCTGGAAAATTCAACTCAAGCACCAATGACGTCAGAGTTCAATGCAAATAGGTTTTCGGTAGCGTTTTCGTGGTTAAGAAACGATTGTTTACTTATGGTGTTTTTAATTCCAAGTCGCATTAATAATGAATAAAAGTGATGAATAACCTAACAAGACCCATAATCTGTTTCCTTGTAAACGTGGTAGTTGATGATTAACCGAAAAGCCGATATTTTACTTAACCAATGAGGTGCAGGCGATTTTATTGATATGCACTTTGCTAATTTAGGAACAAGTAAGAACATTATCCATTATCCCAAATCCTTGGAGCGTTAAAAAATTTATGAGCTAGAATCTTCAAACTATTAGGTCATTAATTACAGTTTGTGTGCTATTGGAATACCCCCCATGTAAATCTTAGACACCAAAACCCTCCATGTAGCTCATGAAGTTTTGTGTCAACATGCATTTCATATGCTTTTACTGTATGGTCGCTCTGCGCTGAGCACTCGCACTCCTGAGAGCTGTAGTTATTTAACGCATGACACAGTCTCTGCGACGGATTAACATTTCCGCCGGCTTTAAAGTGGCTGTTGAGGTTTTAAGTGTGTAGGTTGTCAAGAATAATCAAGGTCTTTTGCAACTGTCGCATAATAAACGAGAAAATCTCGTTAGAGTCGTTTACTGAGATCGAAAGAAGCAGCCGAAGTCATTTTACTTGTCATCTGATTTGTACACAAAGATGTCTCTACCAGAGCTAACCGTCGGTGAAGTCAACTACAATAGCATAGAACTTAGATGGGATACCTCAGAGAATAACAACAGCAATAATAACAAGAAGCGAAAGCTGTTCCACGTTCAGCTCAACAGGACTCGAGCTAGAAGTCCTTGCCCTGGCGGCCCGTCGCTCGATCCTTTGACGAACTACCAAGGGTTCAGCGTGCAGTATGTGTTCAAAGGCTTAGAGCCTATGACTCAGTATTTATGCCGACTGAGAGTTATGGACGACGGAAACGGCGGGCAAGAAGGCGGATGGAGCGAGCCTATCACTGTCTGTACTGCGAATGAGCCGCCATCGGGAGCTGAACTGCATAAGGCTGTCTCCAAGCAAGAGTTGGAGAAAGTTCGAAGCATTCTTGAGGAAAATAGCACGGTTGTTGAAGTGATGGATAAATTCGGCTTGACTCCACTCATGGTTGCCGCACAGAAGGGCTTTACAGGTGAGAGAATTGACTATAAGTACCGAAGGATTTCGGTCAGATTTGTTAATACGTTTGAGCTGTGCAAGTTAGTTGTAATGCAAATTGCAAACGATGAAGAGGTTATTTGTTGAACAAGTTAGTAAGTCTAAGTTACGTTTAAATCGCTGGAGAAACTGAGATGTAAACTTTAAAGAAGCAGCCATGGTTCTCAGAAATTTTTGGCGACATAATCAATCAATTGAATGATAAAGCTCTTGTACAGAATGGAGCTAGCAGAGGTACTGTGCCCGGTACAATACGATGTTTACATGAAGCAAATGCTCAAGTGTGTACCCGCTTCTGGCACTGATCTCTTCTCGTTGTTACGCCAACAAGACATTTGATAAATTCTAGTCAATAAGTGACGTTCTACAGTCATGCTTGTAAGAGCCCAGTAAAGAAGACGGTCTTGCATAAGGAATTCAAACCTCACTAAAATATCGTACAGAATACAACAATTTCCGTTGTCTTTTGTTATTCCCAACTGCGCTAACAATGATTAAGTTTTTTTTAAAGATGTTACTCAATTACTGGGATTACTTTCAACCAACATTCTCTACTAATCCCGATCGATTTTTGTCGACCATTTTAGGTCCATTTGCAAAACTTTTATGCTTCGAAAATAAATTTATATAGGTTCTATTGTAATTCTTTCTGATTATTCAAGTCCAAAGCACGGAGCAAGGACTTTGTCTTCATTAAAATAACAATAACTTCAGCTGCCTTATGTCTTTTGTTTTTAACGGAAACAAAAAGGAAAAATGTAAGCTCATTAAAAAGCCTATTTATGATAATCACATAAATATCTTCGTGAATCAGCAGAATCCCTAAGCAAGGTGTTTTAGAGTAAAATTTTCAAATCTGATTAAACCCAAATTAGTGAGTGAAAATCTGGCGGAGACGGTGATCATTTCTTGTCGATCTAGACAAAGCTTCTTCCGCCGAACTGCAAAAAAAAGAATTAACAACCCCTTGCTTAAATAAACAGGCCTTTTACACTAGGGTCTTTATTTCAACTGGAGATTAGTTTTGTTCAAATAAACAAGCGCCAAACGCATTAACAACGATTCAAAGCAGATACAGGGGACCTTATGAACTTCCTCTCGCTGTTTTATGTGCTTGGAAAATAATAAGAATTATAATAATGTCTCTCCTTTGTTACTACCCAATCTTATTCACAAATTGGGCATTGAGGTTCTGTTAAAGTTTCTTTGAGTACTCAGGTATTTAGACACTTACGCTGGTAAGTACACAATAAAAGAGCCTCAATCAATCTTTATGCTAATTTGAACATGAAGTGTTTTAGGGTTGAAAATTCCAAAACTCAGAGCAAAAATTAAGAAAACGAAACGAATATTTCGAATGTCTTCGTCAGAGCAGGTGAGCAATCTTTTTGGTAAATGAAGTGATTTGTTAATGACTCACAGATTCTGAAGCATCGAACAATCGATTTGTTGAATTTGTCTTTAGGGTTTCAATAACCAAGACAAAAACACTTGTTTTAAAGAGTAAGAAGTTTATCGTACACTCCCCTGCGGATACTAGTGATACAAGAGAAAGCTACAATTCATTATCAAGTATATATTAAAAATATCTACCTAAAAACGAAAAAAAATTACCTAGGTTTCCCTTTTTAAAATTCCAATGATACAATAAAAAGTTAAAACCTACAAAACGCTCGCAGGATCAAGAAATTTGTGTAACAATATTTGCCTCAGTTTCTGTTTAAATTCCCCATGATTCTTACTTAATTTGAGGTCTTTATCTAGGCTACTCCACAAACTGACAACTCTGTACTAGAATGATCGCTGACCAGCAGCTTTAAATAAAGGGATATTAAATTGTTGTGAATTGCGTGTCACGCGGCCAGAAACTTGGCCTCTGGTAACTATCTTGGTTGTGAGGTAATCTGGGACACAGCCCGTCATACAATTAAACGCAAAAACAGCGTTCCTCAGATATAATTGCTGTCTTACAGGTAACCAGGACAATTCCCGAAGAACTGGAGAGATATGGTCGAATTTTCTCGCTTCACTAAGTATCCGGGCGGCAAAGTTCTGTACGTGTTGCAATTTACGTTTATTTCTGTCGGAAGTGTTAGACCAGACCGCCGAGCAGTAAAATAATTTACAGAAAACAAGCGCGTTGATTAAAATCGCTAAAAGTGTTCACGAAAGAGGTAATTGTGTGCAAGTCGCTAGTTAGGGTTAGCTGAGTGCGGGGCTTACATTTGCTTAATAAGATCGTGCCTGCATTGTCCAGGCTTCATTATTGCGCGGTTCATGTGATTGAATTCCCGAAGGCCCCGGAAGACGCCTATACACGGAACCAATGCGAAACTTTGTCAGTGAGTGCTTTAACGCGACAATCTATTCTTCGACCGTCGAGGAAAAGAGAAATTTGATGACCAGGCAAAACTGTTCACTTGTCAGGAACTTAGGCTTCTCTTTGTGATAGCAGGCTATGTTCGGGTACAATTTATGTAAGACTTTTCAGATGTAGTAGCTTGTTCTCAGGGCAAACTCGTAGGCTCTGGGGACAAGATTCTCTCAGATGATCATAACTAAGGCAAATGCGTATGCCTGTGATCTGTGTCTGATAACATTTTTAATTTTTCCCATATAAAGTTGGCTGCTGTCTCTCTAACGCTCGCTAGCAGTGGATCAGTTTCCGTTTTATATCAGATTATTTATCTATAATTCATTTTCCTGTTTCATTTATTTCTCTCCGGTTTCCCGTTGTTAGAACCCCGTGATCTTCAAGCTGAATCTCAGATCAAATATTTAGCTGGTCTAATCACAGTTCATCCTCATATTTCTTTTCAGAGGTAATGGAGATCTTGTTAGAATTTAATGCAGATCCTGATTATGCCAACTTAGAAGGTAAAACAAGTTTAATGAAAGCTTGTTATGCTGGCCAAGAGGAAGCAGCACGGTTATTACGACAGCACGGTGCATCTTGGGAAAAACGTGACAGAAGTGGGCTGACCGCTGTACACTGGGCTGCAGACGGGGGCCACGATGATCTCCTTTTATGGGTTCTTAGAGATGGCGGGCCAGTCGACATCGAAGATACTGTGAACGGCTGGACTCCCTTGATGCGTGTTGCGTGCCTTTCCGGAAATGACGACGTAGCGGAAGTACTTATAGCCAAAGGTGCTAACATAAACAAGTATGACAAATCTGGCAAGACTGTGCTTATGGCAGCTTCCATGAACGGCCATTTTAATTTGGTTCGCTTGCTTGTTGATAAGGGCGCAGATATTTACTTGGAGAACAGGGAAGGGAAAACAGCTTTGGAATTCGCCCGTTCTATGGAGCGTCATAGTATTATTAGATATCTCGAGTTCCAAGTGGCGAAGGAAGAAAAACAAAGGAAGGCTAAGCTGTTGGAAGAGAAACTTAAGGAAAGTAAACAGAAACTAGATCAATTACAAATGAAAGTTAAATGAGAGATAACAGAGACCTTAAGACTCTAAGACCAGGACGACCACGAGTACTAGACTTTGTCAATATTAAGTAGCGCTCGCGCGAGAGAGAGTGTCATTTTGGCGGGGAAAACGTGATGGCCGTTTTAGCGAGAATGTCGTAGTGGCGGGAACAAGTTCTCAAATGTTAGAAGTTTTATCATTTTGCGAACGGGAGAGGAATTAACCACATTCCATAAAAATATCAGTGCTTAATTTTTTGGATAAAAAGACAGTGTACTGAAGCTTTCCGGGATGTTTATTTTTTGAGGATACGCGAAAAAACGTCTAGTCAAATTTCTTCCTCAAAGTCGTCCTCGTCCTGGAATCTAAACGTCTCTTACAGTTACAGCTGGTGGTCCCCTATCTTGTATGGATTTTATCCAAGGTAATGACGGAATAATTTTGATTGGTACCTTCAATTTCTTTTGGGTTTTGACAGGGCCATCCAACGACCGAAAGTTTCCAAATACGTCTCAAGTGTTTCAAATGGTTTTCTCAATCCTTAAGATGCCTGTCTGGTTAATTTGGAGCTGCCATAAAAACTGTATATCTGGGGAACTTTGGTGGTCTCGAAAGCTGTAGGTGGCTTTTTCGTCTCCCTCGAAACTGTTAGCTACTCTAATCAGGCGCGGATTTAGGATACATACTGACCGATTTCTTAAACTAATAGCGCCGGAGGTGCAAGCTTCTAGGGGGGTCCAGAGGGATTCTAAGAAAGTTTTTTGATTTTAACTTCCCAAAGTCGTCTTTCCTGGGTTTCTGCGTCATTCAAACAGGATATTGGCCTGATTTTACTCGTAAATTATTGTTTATTAAACATTTATTTATTTATGAAAAATCTGACCGGTTTTCGTAAAGCAGTGGAACCCGTGTGAATCTGCGCCTGCCAATGGTTCTGGTTGAGAGTTTGAGGGCATGGAATAACTGTACTTTCATTGGAAGACTTTCTGGGGGACTTTTTTCTTGTACAGAAGTTTTCAGGAGACTTTCTTTTTTGACAACAACATCTGTGGAATGAATTGTGTCCACATCCACTTTTGATGTAGACGTTTTAGTGGAACGTTTGTTCACTGAAAAAAGTTATTAAGCCTTTATAGTTTGCAAGTCTTAAGAAAGCTTAAAAAATGCAGAAGTAAATAAGAAACACTAAAATTTAACTTGTATTTTATTATATGCAAATAATCTATCAGACCGGCCTAGCGTAACTTTCTGAATTAATTTAACTCCTGAGAAGGAATTTAAGAGATGATCTAGAAAATGATGAATCGCAATATGAGATTAAAATTGTTTGGGTGACCGATTGATTCTCCGTCATTTTCTGCGGTAAGTTAAGTCGGATTGTTTTTCGGGTGTTAGGTCTGTAGGGAAAGAGATTAAAAAAGAGCTGGTTGCAAGGAATTTTTATGGCTCCCCCGTTCTTGTAACTTGATTATGGTGTCATAAGTGCATAAAAGCATTAACGCTTTGATAGCTATTTTCAAAAAGTAAACCCGTGTCAAGCTTTTAAAGTTTATTAATCTACTTCTGGTCTCGACACGTCAATGAGGCGCCTTGACCGAAGCAGCTGCATCTAATACAATGTGGGTTCCGTGAAAAAACAACTTGAGCATTACATCCCTACTCTTACCGTTTTCTCAAAAGAGGATTAACCTTTTTTCACGCTAAGTCTACTTCGCTTTGATATCTCTACAACCTTTGTTGTTTTTGTAGGATTGTTTTGGCGCGACTTCATTCATGACTGCCATATTGTTATGTGGAAATATCATAAAATGCTAACTGTGTCATACATCATTGATACAATGTACTAGAATTTAGCTATAAACCATTTTGGTTATAATTCTATTTAATTTCACTCTTTTACGCTTCACTTTAACATAACCAATGAACAAGACTTCAGAAAAAACAACAACAATCAAGAACAATCATTGCACTTCTAATTCCTCTCGAAACCACTTAAAGACTTCTTTGCTATGACCGAGGTTATTTTCGCTGGAAAAGATAAACTAATTATTTCGCCGTCCACCTTTTACTACTCATTACATATTCATTTCGTGTCTTGAATATTCTGGGCTTTAATTAAAGAAATGGGGATTCGATTGACTAAGTATAAACGTTACACATCAATTCTGAACAAGTAAAACAGCTGTGCCAGTTTTTAAGGATGTTGTTTAAGATTAAAAACACGACACTTGCTAGTTATAAAACCAAGATTGACTCCCTTTAGAAAGTTGCCGTTATCTCCTAAGGTTGGTTTATCCGTCACAACGCAGTAATCTAAAAGGAACTGATTATCTGAGCGGTACTTAACAACTCTTTGTCGTTGCCTATGTTTATACTTACTTCGTACGTCTTAATTTTAGGTTTCTAAGAGGAACATGGTAATTAAGCATTCCCCTCTTGGCTGGAGGCTGACTTAACATTTGTTCATCTGAAGACCCCTCTCCCCGCTCCCCATGTGTATCAGATTGGCAAACTCCTCCGTTCGCACTGACCCTTATTGTTTAGAGCACTTACAGTCGTGAAGTTTTGACCTCGCGTCCACACTTATAGTGTAAGTAACGAAAAACGAAAAACGAAGGTCCATCGAATTAGTGTGGACAGGTAAGAAAAATGGTTTTCGAAAACGCTGATATCATAGCGAGTCTTGCAACTCATTTTTACATGCCTTTAAATGGCGGAAATAGACGATAGCATCGACAGCGCTTAATATTGGAGCAAGGGTACTGAGCAGTTAAAAAGGTATCACCAGATATTAGTTTTCGGTGGCTTTGTGTGAACGCTCGAAACTATGGTAGAATGTTAGTATGGATGTGACAAACAAACAAACAAGACTTTTATTCACACATATTAAACCTAAATACAGTTGCCCTGCAAATTAGCAAAGAAACGCTATTCGATGCAGGGATAAGTAATCGTATTAAAAATAATGAAAATTAGTCAACATGACGATACAGAAGCTGATCTGTAGAGCCTTTGGGACGATCAGTTCCCAGAAACAGCTCGCCAGAAAGGAGCTCTACCTACTAACCCTCAAGACTGCTCTCCATACATTTCTTTGCAAAATAAGTCGAGAGAAATTGTTTCAAGATCAAAACATTTTCCCGTAGGTGATCATTTTGTTCATTCTTATAACCTTTTTCTTTGATTATGTTTTAATATTGTTAGGAGAAAATTGATGTTGGCTTAATGCAGGGGGTTTGAAACACTTGGGACCCAAAAGCTTATACCTTCCTTATAACTGTTTTCCTGTCTCGGTCTTGTTCAATGTAAAATGCCATGTTACAACCGTTATCTTTCGTCTATGAACTAGCTATCACCGTATTAAATTAATTCTACGATTACCTGTGTACGAACTAAAATACGGCGGTACTGAGTTCTATCGGGTGATAAAGAAACTGTTAAGTGCCTCATACTTTTCAGTTCTAGACTTTGTCATGTTCGCAATCATTTTTGCTTGAAATAAACCTCTATAACATCCAATATTCTACCTCTCCCATTCCCTTCTTTTTCTCAGTTAAAGTCAACGATATGTTGAACGGGCAGCTTGTGGGGCGGAATATTAAATTTCCGACGGTCCTTCCAAGACCGACGCAAAAAATATACTGAATCAGGTAAGACGGGATGATTCAATTTAACGAGATACTGAAACAGTTTCAGAATAGTGCGGTTGTTTTCGGTATCGTTAGTGTAAAATAAGACAAAACAAAAAGATTTTCTTAATGGTTTAATACTCTCACAAGTCTAGAGGTACGAATTGGCTTAACTTCGGCTACATCTCATTTTGAAAGCTGTCATGTCATTATAAAGAAATGCAAATTTTTTAAGGCAATTTAAAATGAAACTCGATTTTGGCGCAGCAAGATTTCCAGTTAAATTTCGGTATTAACAAAAGGAGGAAGTCAACATTTTAGTCTTTTAGATGTAATTAACATTATGCTGAATAATTACATAAAGAAGGCAACTTGTTGGTTTTTTTTTTTCGTCTCATAAATAAATCAATCTTGTCTTGACAACTAAAAGCTCTCATTAGTTGATTGGCTTCAGTTTCATATTCAATTTTTACTTTCTTTTCAATTCTTGAACAACTTCACCTTACAAAATAAAACATTTCAGCGACAATAACTTGAAGATGCTTGAAAGCACATGCAGTAACGGCGATGGTTGTCTGAGAGCGAGAGCGTACTGTTTAACTTCCATTCTCGCTTTTCAAGTTAAGTTCAGTATTAAGCTTCTGTTGAATGCTATGTAGATTTTCTTCAAAATCCTTCTCTAGCGTTGCTGATCTCTCCAATAAACTTGAAACCTTGTTCAGCTTCTTTAGCGCTTTGTCACATTCGAACAAGCTGTCGGAGTTACATTTTCTTAAAGGAGATTTGGAAAATTCATTTGGAATATCCGATGACCACTGAACGGATTTTTTATGCTGTCGATGATGTTTCTCTGTATTGTCGACCTTCGTAGCAAGCTTTTGTGGTGCGCAAGTCGTGCTATGTGCCCGTCTTCTTCTTGTTGACGCAACTCGTCCCCGCATCATTTTGAACTCAACACCGATTCATTTTGTCCTTTCCTGCTGTTTACACGTCAAGAAAAGGTCTGTTTACAGATTTCAATGACATGTTTAAATTAATTCACCTGCCGTGTAACAAAGTAACATGTCATTGGCTATTGATATAAAGGTCACGTGATTGATTCGGTTCTTAATGGCCTGTTTGCTGCGTTAGAATGGATTTTCAATGTTTTACGTCACTCGCTCGATCGGTCTTTCATTATATGCAATTTAAATGACAGAAGCTCTTGATTAGTAGGTGTATTTAATTCTAGCAAGCGTTCATCCGGCAGACTCAGTCGAAGAGTTCGAGGGCTTCTTTTTTCGAAAAAAAAATAAAATAAAAATAAAAAACCGGACCATTTATTAGTTCATGCTGTGTAGTCGAGTAAGATCGAAAATCATTAACTTTAGTGTACTAAATTCAACATGAAAGTTAGAATTTTCTAATCTTAGTTGTTTAAATTTTGCAGATGGCGCAGTTCAGGTTATTTGAACAAATAAGAAAACAATAATTGTTATCCTACGTCATGGTAATCACTGATGCTGTCGCGATCGGTGTTAGATTGGCCTTTTGCCGTAATGCCATTCTATTCCTTTTACCAACATCAATTGAAGATTACATGTTAATGTAATATTTATCGCGAGATAAGATCCCTTTTACACAGTAAAGTAAAGTAAAGCATGCACGCATTAAAACCGTTAAGAATTTTTAAATTAGTTCGCGAAAAATGATGCATGGTAATGAAATTGTTTATCTTGAGTAAGAAAAAGCAGTGTTTGATAAAAAGACACCGCAAAGCGGCAGCGTTAGTTTAAATAACAATGAAAAATCCAGACCTCTCCATAGCTCTTCGGCTTTTAGTGAATAAGAAAATAGGCTGTATAAATTACGCTTAATGTTCTTCGAATGTCAGTTTTCTTCGCCTAAAATCACCCAGTTAGACTATTCTAAGTCAAGTCAGAATGCTTGCCTACATGAAAGAAGTCTCATACTCTACATAGCCTCAACAACAGGCCCGTAGCCAGGTATTTTCACGAGGAGGTGCGATTCAACGAGAAGACGGACCAGTGAGAGCTGGAAGCGTTAGTCTCTAGGGAGGGGGAAAATTTGGTTTTCTGAGAGTACAGCTCGAGCGTTTTGAAGGCAGTTGGGTATTTTTCAAAACTGAATTTTTGGCAAAGAGACTACTTTTGTGTATATATTTTACATTTGAGAAGGAAAATGACAATGTCTCTGAACAATGCTGAACTAGAAGAAGACATCACTTCTTTTCACACATTCAACGCTTTAAAAATCTAGGAAATGTAAAAACCAGGGCGTAAGAAGCTAGGGCGTTAAAACTAGCGGGGTCGAGCGAACTAGCTGTGATGCAAGGGTCTGGGTACTACCAAAAAGACAAAACAAGATGGCGGACATTATACTGGACCGTCAGAGAGATTGTCTAGCGAACGTTAGCCATTATCCCGTGGCATTCATTTACAGCGAGCAATAGCGATGGATCAAATTATTTTTTTCTCACGTTCGTTTTCTGTTTTGTTCAATTTTTCCCCCGCGAACAAATATCTGTATTGAATATAGTTCCACCTCCGTGACCTGTATTAAAATTTCGTGACTTGGTAAAAAAATGGCATCACAACTCAGATGATAGCACTGACATCATTTTAGACTAATATTATCCGTTCTCTACTTCAGTTTAATATCAAATTGTGTAATTCATTTTGCTACCCAGTTTCGAGGCCAGATGATCTGTTTTCACTATTAAAGTTTGGATTTGTTGGTGTACATCAGTATTCTTCTCTAAACACCTTATTGAGTTATCTCCAATATTGACATTACAGTTGGACAGATTGTGAAAACTTAAGTCCGGGTAAATTTAAAGCATAATAAAATCATCATTATTTTTATCTTGTACACTAATACTACTTTGCAATGAAGAATAAGTATGTGAAAAAATATAATTCACTGCCCTTGAAAAACTAACAAAGAGGTCGCAAGAACACAAATAAGTAGCCCAGCAAATATTTTTGTTTGATAATAACAGCTTTTTGTAATGAAATGGTCACTGAAAACGACCCATGCAAGATATACTAAGGAACTTGAAAGAAACTAAACATTAACAAGTCTTACATTGAAACCAGACATTGCTATATATATTTATGTTACAGATACAACATAAAACATTTATATAACATACAAATTCAAAAGTATATTGCAAACAAGAAAATTTTACAGAATTATGCACAAATGAAATACAAATGGCCTGTAACAGCTATTAAACCATTGAAAAACAAACTTTTAGTGTGACCAGCAACCCTAGCACACTTGTATACTAACCTTCACGTCCAGTATGATTCAATTTCATTCTTGGTTAAATTTATTAACTGCAGCCAGGCTTAATCAAACTTGATTCATAAAATACTTTCCTGTTTCCTTGTCTAGATATATAATATTAAGAGAGAGGATATAATGCTAGAAATATTATACAGTAGTACAATCAAAAGATAAGGCACTTCCAGGAAATCGAGTACTATTCTTCAGTCATTTTCTTTTACTCTCTATAAGGGCGCTTTCCAAAAGTCAGAACTGGACGGTCGGACCATGGTCAGACCAGACATTTCGGCAATGAAATAGGCTTTTTCCAAGAGGTTTTGTTGAAAAACCATACCCTTTGTGCATAATATTTAGAATTTGACAGATCTGGATGGTTAGTTTTGATTAAAAATGAAATTCTCATTACGATGCGAATGGGCTGGCCGGTCAGTTCTGACAAATGGAAAGCTCGACTCCCTTAGAGTTACACCTGTCCATTAATACTGACATTTTGTGCCAGTCCCAATAGTTTCCATCTGAGAGCTGACTGTAGATAGTGCAACACCACACTTAAGCCTCTGACGACAAAAATACAATGTTACACAGCAGTCTTGATTCATTCTACTTGAATCAAATTAAGACTTCTTTATGTTCTTCTTCATATTCACGGTATTATGAACTCGTTTATCTTTCAGTGTCCAGCACAAAATCATTATAATAACAAATAAACACATTCTATGATTTAATTTTACAGTGGCATTTTTGAAGGGATTGCAACCTTCAGATTTATACCGCAGTGAAGGAGAATTTGTTGTTGTTTATGTAAAGACTGTCACACCAGATCATTCGAATGCAATTTTCTAGTAGAACTTTAAAAGTGGTCAGAACCTTTTTGGATCGCGGTTCTGTAACTATAAAATATTATTTACCATCTTAGTGTATATTAAAAAAAGAAAAATCCATAAATTGGGGAACTGAAATCTTTTATTTTGCTAACAAGCTAAACGCCAACGTACAAAACAAAAACCTTGCTATCGCCATTATGAAGTCGTCACTTCAGAAGTAAAAAAACCTCAAAGGTTCGACTCACTCTAAAAATTTGCATCCACAAACAAAATTTATAAAACTATTACATATTTTTTTTTGTAGCCTTTTATTATCATTTGGTTTTGACTGGCAAGATAAAACGCGAGGTGCAACCTGTAATGTTCGATAGGCCATTTTGACACTACATAAACATAGAAGGCGAAAAAACACCTTAACTTATAAGAATAACTATAAAATATCACCTAAATATCTTCCGTATATCGCATAGAAATACGCCAAATATCAAATCTAATTATAGAGTGCAGCAATCTAAAGATATAAAGCAATAAATGCAAACCTACCTCCAGCTAGACGGCGCCATTTGTCTTGCCCTGACAGCGGATCGAGAGCGGAAAGGCGAACTAGTCCCAGTCCTACTCCGCATCACAGCTGAACCAGAGAGCGCGTATGAGTGTTTCAACACCCTAGCTTCTTACGCCCTGGTAAAAACTGTAAAATTAAAACCTGAAAGTATTGAGATATATTTCGCTCTTCGAGCCTCTCAGTCAATAACAACAACAAGACTTAATTTAGCCAGGGTGAAACCAGAATTACACAAGTAATTTTCATCTGGGCCCTGCTCTAAGAGAGAGAATCTGTATAAATTACGCATAAAGTTTCTCTTGTCTACTCATTATATGTTCAAGGCAAAACAGAAGGAGCGCAAAGCAAGCAGAGCGAGTAAGTTTTATGCCTGGGCGCCACTGCCTCTGCATAACTAAAATAATACAAAAACAAGTGGATTTGTTTCAAGAAAAGTAGAAACAAATGGGGATGCCGTGGAGGTTATCACAAGAACAGGAGTTTACGCTTTCGTTCACCGCCGAATACTTTCCCCGGCAGGGTTTGCTCCCAGCCATTTTTTTCTGTGGGAACTCGAACGTTATTATTTTCTGTTGAAAGGTAAGCTTGGCGGTTGATTTCTCAAACTGAATTCCTCAAAAGCGGGACCAGACTGGGCACGTAGGTGTAACTTGACTTGAACGAAGTTCATGTGGGAAGGGTGATCGTGACTAATAAAGGAGAGTGCGAGAGGCCAAGCATAACGCTTCGGAATCAAATAGACTGACTGATAATGAACTGTATGGATTGATTACCTTCAGAAAAACTCAGCGAGTTTAAAGTTTGGAGAATATAAAATTGCAACGTTACAGTTAAACGTTATTGAGTTGAACTGACAAGACCCAACTCTATAATTATCTTGAATCTTTGAGTCGTGTCTTGTTTCTCCTTAATAACGTTTAACTGTAACGTTACAATTTTTTTATTTTTATTTTTTTATTTTTTTATTTCCACAACAAGTATTGACATACATTGTAGTAGTACATATAGTAATATTAAAATCACAAAAAAGTCATACAAGATATTTGATTTCAAGTCAAGGGATTCTACATTTTACAAAGCAATCGAAAAACGTGGACATGTTTCGAGTATGCAACTAATTTGTATGACTAAACAAAAAAAAAAAACAAATATTGTCACAAAAACAGAAAGGTACGAGACTAAAATAAACAAATAAATAAATAAATCAAGCAAAAAGTATATACATCTAGTAAAATAAAATCACACAAAAGGTCATACAACATATTTGGTTTCAAGTAAAGGGATTCTACGTTTTACGCTTCTTATATATTGTTAATGCAACAGATTTTGTGAGAGGTTATTTTTAAAGCGAGACCATTTCCGTACAAAGACGTTTGAGTCGTTATTGTGGAATGCAATATGCTTTTCAATTTCTATCGAGTTCATAAGTACCTGTATATACACCTGCAGCTTAGGAAGCTTGTTCCCAAGTCTGCAGGTGTATATGTAATGTCTAGCTATAAGGAGTAGGTGATGAAAGAGAAGGTCTTTTACGTCGTCAATGAGACCGAAACAGAGAGACAAGGAGGGAGAGACGTTTTGTAAATCTTTGAAATTTTGAGACATCCACTCGAACATGCTCTTCCAGAAGTTCTGAGTGTATCTGCAAGTCCAGAATAGATGAACGAGGGTTTCTTTTTGTTCCTCGCAAAAGGAACAGGAATCTGTTTGTTTGATACCTATTTTGTACAGGAAGTCATTTGTGGCTATTTTTCTGTGAAGGAATTTAAATTGGAACGCTCTAAGCTTTGACTCTCTTGTACACAGAGATGATAGGCAGTACGTATTTTCCCAGTTTACAATTATACTAAGATTACAATGTATGTCTCTCTCTTCCAACCACTTTCCCTGACTCCTTGATGGTATAGAAGCTTTTTCGTTTATTAGACATTCATAAATTTTCTTGGAAACTTTGGTGTGAGACAGAAGGGTATCAACTGGATCCTTTGGAGTCGAGTCATGATAGGCTGTAGAGTGTACTTTCTTGTAATGTGCTACAGCAGATATCACTTTGTGATATTCGAGATAATTGGTTTTGATGCTATATTTATCTATGAAGGCGTTATAGCTTAGAAAATTCTGGTCGTTATCTAACAGATCTCTAATCTCCTTTATCCCGGCGCTCAACCATGATCTGTAGAAGAATGGGCGATTTTCAATTCTAATGTGAGAGTTGTACCATATATATGTGGAGGCAAAATCGAGGTTATCGTCTTTGTAATTAAATTTTGTCCAGTACTGTATGATTTCTTTTAAGAAAGGGTCCTTGAGGTTGAGCAGTGCAGAATCTTGCTGTTTCAAATTGCTTCGGAACAATAGTTTTCCCCCGTACTTCCCTAAGTAGTGGTCAAAAAAAAGTTTCCACTTCCCTTTATTTTCTTCATTTAGATACCCTTGGATCCATTTCATTTTCAAGGATTCATTAAAGCTTTGAATATCTAACATCTTAAGTCCTCCTTTCGCGTACTTATTTATCATTGTCGTCCTTTTGATTTTATCGCCCTTACCTTTTTTTGGCAAAGGAAATCGTACAATATAGAGTTGATTGTCTTAAGTATGTCAGGAGGTGTTGGAAAAGATGACAATATGTAGACGATTTGTGATACGGCTAGAGTTTTTATGATTGTAATTTTACCCAAGAGGGTCAGTCTTCTAGCCGACCAATTATCTAAGATACTCCTTATTTTCTCAATTTTCTCAATAAAGTTAGAATTAAGAGACCTATCTTCTAAAGTCGAAAACCATACTCCCAAGGCGAAGACCTTCTCGTTTGCCCAAGTTATTGGTTTACTTGAAGGGAAAGTGAGATTAGAACTTTTAGAGGCGCCAATCCAGAGGGCTTCAGTTTTTTCATAGTTGACCTTCAAACCCGATATGCAAGCAAAAGCATCAAGTAAGTACAGAGACCTCAAAAAGGAGGACTTGGAGCCATCCAAAATCATAGTCGTGTCATCTGCATATTGGGATAACTTACACTAGTATGAAAAATCTTTATTCCACGGACCTCATTATCTTTCCTTACTGTATTACCTAGTATTTCAGCGCACAAAATAAATAAATATGGGGACAGCGGGCATCCCTGTCTCACACCGCGACCTAAGTTGAAAAAATCCGAAGACCATCCGTTGTTCAGAACACAGCTGCTGATATCGGTATAAAATACTTTTACCCAAGTAACCAGAGAGGTTCCAAAATTATAGTACTTCAGAGTTTTTTCTATAAAGGACCATTCAATGCTATCGAAGGCTTTTTCGAAGTCGACAAACAGTAGTAGACCGGGTATTTTTTCTGTATTTGTGTAATTAATAATACTATCAATAAGTCTGATGTTTTCTCCGATGAATCGGCCTTTTAGAAAACCAGTTTGATCGTTGTTAATTATCCTTGGTAGAACCTTTCGTATTCTACTTGCAATGGATTTGGTGGCTATTTTGTAATCGCAATTAAGCAGGGTGATAGGCCTCCAATTTTTGAGCAGGTTGGTCGATTTGTTCTTCTTTGGTATGAGAGTAATCAATCCTCTTCTTTGAGTAATCGATAAGAGACCTTTTGTATAAGCACAATTTAAGGCATTTAACAGATGCTGATTGATGTCATTCCAAAAAACTTTATAGAATTCGGCTGGGAGGCCGTCCCTTCCAGGGCTCTTGTTTGATTCCATTGATTTTAAACTTTCTAAACATTCAGAGGCAGTCAGGAAGCCTTCACACTCTTTTTGCTCTTGCTCATTTAGGATAAGAGTATTTCCGTCTGGAAAAAACATACTTTCTTCCTTAGTGTCGGGTTGCGTATTAGCTGAAGAATAAAGATTCTGATAGAAGGATTTTGCTTCTTCTAGGATCTCCCTATCTGTATTGACGACATTATCATTTGCTAATGTGAGGTGTTTGATGGTTTTTTTATTGAAATGTCGTTTTTCCAAGTTTAGGAAGTATTTTGTATTTTTCTCTCCTTCATTATGCCACCGAGACTTGGATCTTAATATTGCTCCTCGAGTTTTATATTTTGAAATTTCTTCTCTTTGTAGAATCTTAACATCTATTTCACTATAAATATGGATTTTCTCATTTTCAGAAATGTTGTTTTCTTCTAACTCCTTTTGGAGAGACAATATTTCAGATTCAAGTTTTAACTCAAGTGATTTCATTTTAGCTTTCTTTCTCCTTGCATAGTTTAGAGAGCTTGACCTAATTTGCATCTTCATGGTGTCCCATAATAGAATGGCATCAATCTCGTTATTGTTCGCATATTCATTTGCTACATCAGTGATTGTTTTCTTAATTAGTCCGACATATTCTTCATCTAACAGAAAAGAGGTGTTCAATTTCCAAAAACCCGGGCCCCTGGGGTTTGCATCATTTGCCAAATGAATAGATATTAAAGAGTGATCTGTTTTGTACCCAGGTAATATGTCTGCATTGGTGATAGTTGTACTTAAGCTAGAGCTTGTCAAAAAAAAGTCTAGACGGCAGTGTATGTTAGGTTTTCTTCTCCTCCAAGTGAATCTTTTAGCTTCTGGGTTAAAGCAACGCCAAATGTCTATGAGATCCAATACGTTTGAAATGTGCTTGACCTCTTTTAACGAGTTGTTGTGGGTTACTGGTCTTCCACCTTTTTTGTCTTTTTTAACGTTACAATTTTAGTCAAGAAACAAAACCGTGCAAAAGCAGCTCTTGGATTTTCCTCCGCTAAACGCCCTTCAAGATTGCTTTGGAGCGGACTGCATGCTATCTACTTGGGGCTCAGTCATTTAAGGCTAGGCCACGAAGTCTAGCGCGTAAGTAGACACTGATATACAACTCACAGTACCGTTCGCCTTCAAATACTAAAATTCAGCCTTGTTTTTCATGGTGCTGGCAATGTGAATCACATGCAAGCCACTGTCAACTGCGATTGATAGCCGGCAGTATCCTGGGGAGAGGGAAAGGGTGGCGGAGCCTGGAGACATGCCTTTGATGCTGCTGTTCATGATCTGGTGTCATGCTCTGATTGGTCAAATGTCTTCAGTCATGTTGACAGATTCGCGGTGCTGTTGACAGTATCGCGCTCTTTCAAGATCACGCTCCTACAATTCTGGAAAAGATTTTTTCAACACGGATTTCGAGCAAGCAATACAAATTTCTTTGCGAGGCTTTTCGCTTGTCCCTCGGCTCCAAGAAGAGCAAAAAAAATATGCTTGTGATCTGTTGCAAAAAGAAGAAGTAGCATTCAAAGTATGGCTCGAGCTTTTCTTATACTCTCCTTTCATAAACTACGATCACATTTACAAAGCAATAGACTTATAAACCGACGTTCAAAAGGTACAGTATTGCAATCACACTCCTACCAAAAGCCTGACAAAACCCATAAATCAGTGGATATATGCTAAGAATGCATTTTGCGCACAGTTACTCCTTGTGCTCCGAGCACATGTAAACCAAAACTGTACAGAGATACCCCATGAGCAGTTTATTATCCCTTGCTTGGCTTTTACTAGTTTTACCGTTAGCGAAGTCCGCCTCTCTTATCGGTCACGTAGTTAACAAACCAAATACGCAACTGACAAGCGAGGCGAACGACTTCGTAAACGCTAAAAGCCATGCATGCAAGAGAGAAACTGTGCTCGCGCGCAGGCTAGTACAAAGCTAACAACGGTTGAGGAAAATCAGGAAACATGACTATTACTTATTGTTACACGATTTTGAGCAGACATGCCCTATAAAACAGACAACAAACTGAACAGGAATACACTGAAACTGAATAGTCTGTCGCTCAAGGTGTTTTAACACCTTGAGCGACAGACTAAAGTGTCCTTGAGTAAAGTACCCTTGACTAAAGTGTCCTGATCAAGTGTCCTTGAGCGACAGACTAAAGTGTATATTTAAAAATGTACACTTTTTTCTTCCGCGGAATATAAAATCTGCCAGTAGCAATATTTCGTCTGGTACATTGTAAGAAGTAAACGAGCAAAAAACAAAACAAAACAAAACAAAAAAACATCCGATTATAAGCGCCCCTAGTACATAAATCTTTAAAAACAACAAATTGGGAGAATTCTCGACAGTTATGCAAATTCGTCTCGGGCTTGCTTGACTGTCTCGAATTTTCCCAACCCCTCTCGTGTTTATATCAGGCTACGCAAACACGGAAAACATTTTCTATTGCTTAAGTACAATAGAGAGGAGAAGTGTGACGTCAAGTTACCATGGTAGCAAAATTTCTAGATGACAACAATATAACCTGAGATCAGGCCCAATTTTAGCGGTTCTCATACATTCTCTCTAACGGCTACCGCTAAAATTGGGCCTGTTCCAAACTCATTCACGTTTGTGCTCGTTACGGCCAGATTTTGGCCGTAACGCTGATTGGCTGTTAGAACAATGCTACAACATCTGATTGGCTGTCGGAAACGCCGGAAGTTGAGAGCGCTTATTCCTTGCGTGGTTGTTTTCGTGAATGATCCGTCGTCGGCGGAGAGAAGGATCGATTTTGCTGTCTTTTTTATTGTTTTATGTTCTTATGGTAGGAAAATATGCCTTATATATGTGCCATGGAAATGCAGAAAATTCATATGGTTGTCAGTCAGATCTTCTCAGGATTTGCTTTATTTACGGAAAGTGAGTGTATCGCGGAGTTGAATCCCTCTGTAAGTCGTTGACCGCTGACAAGTTGCCTTTTGATTTACCAACCAACGAGTGCAAATCAAAATACTGTCCATCTTAAAACTGGTTTCATTTGAAAGTTTAGCCGGGAATGACTTCTCTGAACGGGGTACGCCAGCGGAGGCTAGCTGCGAAAGAAACCTCAATCGCCAACTGTGAAGTATTAGACGAAAAATATTGCATCGCTGTTCAAGGAATTTTCAGTGTAGGCATTATTATAAAAGCTGGTGGCTTAAGGTAACAGACTGGTTGTTTCCATTCGCTTTTTGCAAAAAATAAACCAGGAAAACTGGCGCCCTCGCTCGTTGGCTGTTTGCTGTTGTTTTTAAAGATTTATGTACTGAAAATAGGGGGAAATTGCCGAGGAAAATATTAAGGCAAAAGAAAAATAGAAATTTCAGTATTTTAAATTCGAGCGCGTTTAGCCAAATAGAACATCCTGTCGCCGTCTTTTCGAAAACTTTTTACCTTCTACACCAACAGAAATAACCTTCGAGATCTCCCTTAATCTCGCAAGAAGTTAAATGTGATTGTGCTGACTGTTTTATTTTTAGCTGAAAAAATTAACAGATAAAAACCATTTTTTTAAGTCAGCCAGTCTGCATTTTTTCCCACGCTTGAGAAAATTTGCAAACTAGAAAAAAAAGCAACGGAAGTAATTTCGGTTGGCTGATTCGGCAAAGGTCAATCAATCAAAAAAGTGGGCGGCACACGTTTCGTAGAAGGTTTGTATCAGGCTCTCTTTTCCTTTCGCCATGCCCGCCGGAATGTAATTTTCAAAGCGAAAATAGAAAATAGAGCCTGATCTCAGGTTAAATTTAACGCCCCCGCTTTACGGAGTAGGTGAAAACAACACAAAAAGTTTATTTCTCTTTTTTAAAACTCAGATACGGTCCTTTCGGATTAAATCCAGAAAATTTCGCCAACGTTTAACAAATTAAATAAAATCGAATGAGATCGATGAAGTATGAAACATTGCGAATTTACTTTTTAAGTGAATTTTCGGTTTGTTGTCAGCCGAAAATTTTGCTATCATGGCAACGTGACGTAAGGACTTCTCTCTATAACAAGTTGGGTTATTGGTGCAGTTCAGCCCAGATCTTAGTTCATGCAGGCACATCGAAATGCATCATGCAAATGTTACAAAGACTCAGTATGAAATGCTTTTTTTGCAGCAACAGATTAATCATTATCAGTTTTGATAAGAGGTTTGAAGTTGTTTAACGCTTAAACTTACTAAACGTTTATTTGAAGTCACCTTATCATGCGGGTTTAGCATTTGCCATGCCCATTTACTAAATAAAAAATACATTGTCATTTCAT
>NC_133202.1:22429141-22436641 GCF_958299795.1 Porites lutea
CAAATATTTATGCACCAATCGCACTCCATTTTTCCTTTAACCGTACATTAAAGAAACCGTATTTACAGCCGTCTTAAATCTTTTCTTGATAAACACATTGTATTATATCAATTTCAATCTGGATTTCGTGAACGTTGCTCCACTCAAAATGCTCTTATTGACATTGTTAATATAATACAACGTACCATCTATTTACAAAATTTATCTGTATCGATATAAACAAAGTTATTAGAGGAGAATGGTTACGAAAGGCGGCAAACATCAAAGATATTAAAAAAATGCTGGAACAGTTTATGTCGGAAGCTCCCTGAGAATGCACAATCATCAGTTTTCTGTTGACAAATTGTGACAGAATAGATCAGTGGAACGTTTTTATCGGTCACTAAGATCAAAAAGTTAGGAATGCTATTGAACGTTGTACACCTTCAGGTCTTCAAAACATAGAACTAAGGAGTCTGACGGGTTTCATAACCATTCCACTCTATTAACTATGACTTAAAGAAGATATTTGACACAGTTGATTATTCAATCTTAACGGAAAAGCTTGTCGAACATTTTGGTGTAAGAGGTGAAGTCATAACTGGTTTTCATCCTATCTGCCTGACTAATGGCTACTAAAGTACACAGGGTGTTGCATTTCCAAAAAGACAAAACAATTTGCGGTGTCCTTCAAAGTTCAGTCCTAGGTCCACTACTATTTTTATTGAACAATAATGATATTTAAAATTCATCAGGAAAACGAATTAAGCTTTTATTTATTTGCTGATGATGCTTATCTACTCTACGCTGATAAAAGCTTATCAAGATCTCTCGAGGATATGTACATTTAATTGACGAAGTATCTAGCAGATGGCTAATGTAAGACTAATGGCTAACATTTTTCCTTAAAAGTAAGTAAATCAAACTTATCAGAAAAGACTTTTTCAAGTACTTTGGGGAAAATATCATATTCAATACATCGCAACAAACATCAGCAAATCGCTCGGAAACCTGGCGAGGTTAAAGAACTTTGTTAATTCTTGCTCCTTGTTAGATATTTAACAATCTTTGATCCAACCTCATATATAACCTAAGACCTAGCGGTTTGGGGCAAAGCTGCTTAATCTAAATTTATCAAAATAAGATTTTGATATTTCAAAATCGTGTGCTTGGCTTAATCAATTTTGCACAGTTAAGGTCTCAAGCTGCCTATTTATTTGACCTCTATAATGTTCTTCCGCTGATTTTCTGATCCATTTGAATCATAATGAGCCCCGTATTTAATAACAAAGCACCCCTTAAGGCTTGGGGTTTTCAGGTTCAATACCGCCGCCAAGTTTGAGCATAAAACACGTCGCTATTAACAAAGATTTGGAAAAATTACCAACACAGCTGTATTAAAAAAGATGAAAATTTGTTTTGATCAGGGTTACAATGACATAAAAGTTGTCATAGCAACGAAACGAAGCCATTACCTATTTTACTTGCAGCCGCATTTCTCGGCACTGGGACTGGCTCTTCTTCAAAAATCGTTCACTGGAGCTTTTTCCTCAAATACGCGCCCCTTGATGTTCGTGAAGTTAAAGCAAAATCTATAGGAAAACTAACAATGCATTTGAAATATTCAGAAATGTAAGCTATTGTTGTCCAGGGAAATAAGAAATTTTGGAGACAATACCCCTGAAAAATGAGAGGCTCCGACTAACAAACATGAAATTTCCTATGAAGAACTTAGCGAACTGTAGCCCTTATTTTACTGCCTTACAAGTTATCAAGCTTTATCAATAATCTTGAAACTCAGATTAAAGGTCTTATAAAATGACATCTCAAATTGAAAAAAATCTGTCTAGCGGTTTCAAAATCTTTCGCTTATTTATTCAAGTAGACCAAAATGTTGACTAAACCGCTACCAAGAGCGCCTCGACAAATAATAATCATATCCTTCTCTCTGGCAATCAGCTAGAGCAATCTTCATGATCCTTCACACACATTTTTAAAAAGATTCAAACTACTATGATATGAGGTCAAGTTGCAAATAAAAAGGGCCTCGCTTCCTATAGACAACGGCCGAACATCAAGATAGTCCAGTTTTTATCGTATTTTTAACCATAAAATTGAACGTCATCCCAAAATATCTCGTTAACGTTCTTACAGTTTTTGGCTGAACTTAACGTACATTGAGGTGACTTTTGGAGGAAAAAAATCTGGTGCCTACATTAGGTAGCGTCAGTAGTGATCGGTGTCATATTTGCCTTTGCAGAGGTACCATTCTATTCATTTTAGCAACAGCAATTGAAGATTACATTTTAATGTAATATTTACATAACAACCGTTTAGAACGGTTTAACTAGTTCGCGAAAAATGGTGCATTTTAACTAAATTGTTTATCTTGAATAAATAAAAAGTCAAGCTTGGTAAAAAGACACCGTAGAACAACAGCGTTACTTAATTTTTATAACAATAGGGAGCTTAAGCAACAACGACGACGACAGCAGTGAAAACATCACTAACAAAATAAATTTGTGTCCTTTCAAACTTTATCGCGTCTATTTGGAACCGCTCTATTCGTCATATGTGGGCGACTTTTCCTGGAGTTGAACTCTTAAGGACTTTATCGAGTTCAAACAGAAAAAGGAAAATTTGTCGTCGTATGTCCACGTCCTCCATAAAATGTCGCATTGGGAGGTTTCACGTTGTAGTCGTCCAGTGGACGTCAAAGAAATGTACTAAAAAGCGTTTTGCTCCTAAAACCACTTGTTTTTTTGACGTTGTCACCGGTCGTTGTCGTCGTCGTCGTCGTCGTCGTCGTCGCCGTCGTCGTCGTTGCTTAAGTTCCCAAACGAAAAATCCAGACCGCTACTAAGCTCTACAGCTGTTATTCATAAGATGATGCTATATAAATTACCCATAATGGGTTAGTTCTAAGGGAGCAATTCAAGAAGGACGTCGTTGACAGAGTGACTGGGCTTGATTAAAATGTCCAGAAACAAGAATAGAATTAGAAACGTGGCCATAACAACCGTGACTCTGTCAGAAAAGCACGCGAGGCTCACCTCGTCGACAAAGAAATGACATTAGAACACCGTGGTATAAATAGACATGATGAACTCAATAAGTGACAGCGATCTTTTTTACTAGCCTATCATTTTCTGTCTGCTATGTATTCAAATCTCGCATAAGTAACGTTCATCTTGTATATGTATTCATTTTTCTTTTTTAGCTCTCGTTAAAGACATGTGTTGCAAAGCGGAGTATCAGGCAAATATAGTTCACCATTTTTATTTTTGTTTTCTTTCTTTATTTTTTCTATCACTCTTCCTGCCGTAAGGATCAGTTTCCTGTTTTAATTTTAAAAGTTGGTGTAAATCGTTACCAGACAAAGGGGTATTATCTAAAACTCGTTGCAGGTATAAGGCGATTTCGATCGTTGCTATGGCGACATGGATGATTTAAAACAAGCCCCAAATGTGAAACTTAGTAGATTTATGCAAAATCTAGTCATTAGATTTCGTTATGAATTTGCACACAGCTTACAATTAGTAACCTTCACTTAAAAAAAAAAATGATAAAAAAAAATACAAGAAACTTAATTATGTCACATAAATTCCTTGTTTCAACTTTTATTTCGAGGCTTTCATTGACGACTGAAGTGCGATATGACTAGATTTTTTTATAGTTTGACGTTTGCATTGCCTATGAAAGTCAACAAAACTCTGTAAAGCGCCCTCATATTGCTCCCTATTAAAGTACGCATGCTCAATAATTAAGCGGGTGCTGAGATCACGCGATATGTCAAAGGTGACGAAAATAGAATAAATTTCTACTGATAATTTCTAGGCATTTTTCTCCCGGCTTCTTATCCGCCTCATGGTAAAGACGTTAACAGCAAAGGGATAAAGCATTTTCCTACAAAAACTGTGTTCAGCTACCTTAACATAGATTGAGATAACCATCTTTTGGAAATATTTTGAATAAAGAATATAAAAGTTAATGGACCCAGTGCTCTCGTATGCTGTGACCAATTATGGAGATCTCAGAAAGTGTCATGTGGCCTATCTGTATAATTCTTCATATCATGCTTGTCCAATAAAACTTATCGCACAAAGACTTGCCAAATGTCACCAACTGATAGGGGAAACGTTTTGTCGTCACACTGATATCTTGAACCTCCTTTTAGGCGATAAAACCGAGTAAGTGACCATGTTAAGGGCCTAAGAAAAAGGCGGTCATTTGTTAACTTCGATGCATGTCCCCACCGATTTTTAGTCGGTTGACCCCACTTGTCGCAGTTGACGGCGAGAGATGAGTTGTCATCTGGAAGGCGTGTAAAGGATCCACAAGCTACGGGAATGTTATCAGAAGTGGTAAAAAAATTCACCACGTTTGTCCCATTGGTATCTTCGTTGGTCATGATGTGAAATGCTCGGCCTGTTGCGTTTTTGAAGCAATAGAAACGGATCTGCGTGAAGCCCATATCTTGTTTCAACTGATTGAAGCCACTTCTCAGCAGGTATTGGTTGTTAGAAGTGTATGCTGGAAGAATTGCCCTATAAGAATCCGACTCGGTTGAACTTTCGTTTGATGAATTTAACGTTTCCATAATAAAGCGAGAGATTAGGAGCCATCCACCTGAAACAATGGGTAATAGGAAGAAGTTAGTAAAAACTTGTAATACTCTGGCTGATAGTAGTACTATCACCTAGAAATATTATACACTTAATGTCAGATCCCGAGGGAAACAGCTAGTTTTGTTTTCCGGATAAACATCAGGACTCGAGGGAAAACAAAACTAATTGGTTTCCCGAGGGACCTGGCATTGAGTGTTTTGTTATATTTCTGGACTTTCACTTCAACAGCAACAAAAGAATAACCGGAGCGAACGAAAACAGTCGACTCGGCACTTATAAGAACCCAAATTTCATTCTCAAAACCACTGAATGAATGATTTGCAAAGTACTTTCCTTATATTATCTGCATCTTTTTCCTGCACTACCTGCTGTTTCTCTTCCGGGATAACTTTGAAAATCGTTTTTAGCTTCAGGCTTCCTGGTTGTGTTGTTGTGTTCATTCACGAAAAAGAAAACTGGCGGTGTTTTTCCCGCCTTCTGTCAAGCCACTTTCCAATATGCTTTGATCACGTGCTGTAATGTATCCCGAGCGGGGTACATTGCTTAATATATCACAATCGGGATACATTTGAGTTTAGTCAAGGCCACGTGACCAAGAATCAACCAATGGCATTCCCTGTTTAGCTGAGTGAAAGTCTAGGAATATAACAATACATTTTATCATTCAACTTCACTCAGCAGAGTACAAATAACACTCAAAACAAGTACAAATATTTCACGGTATTTGTGCTCCCAAGAATATACTGAGTTCTATATTCTCATAAAGTTGAATAATGAATCCTTATTGGACGGTTTAGTGTTTAGCACGTACGTATTTTGAACGAGCTTTTTAGCTCACTAGACGCTACGTGGATAGACTTCGAGTAGTCCCCCATTTTTCCTCAGGGAAAGAAGAGTGAGTGAAACGCGAGCGCGCGTGAAAATCACCTCACGCGAGAAAGGCGAGACGCGGTAGGGAGACTGCTTGACTCGTAAAATATCCCACGATACTGAACACTAAACTGTCCGATCAGAACTGCTCAGCTATAATTTTACAATGTGCTAATAAATTAATAGGCCCTTTGCAGCTTGCAGTCACGTGACTTGTTTAATACCATCAGGATACAATTAAGATAAAGAGACACGAGGAAATCGGCTGGAAAGACAATTTTGAGGTGATAAACAAATATGACAAAGATTATATGATTCTGCGAACTTATCGGGTATTTTATGGGAAAAAATTGCTGAATTGCAAGGGTGCGGTCCAGTGAAATTTCCTTTCTACATATAGTATTTCCTTTGTCATTTAAACTGCCAGAAGAGCGCACTGTTTAAAGTGTAAAGTCATCGTGGCAAACGCGTTATCTTAATGTTAATCTTTAAAAGACTGGCTTTTATAGACCGATTGTAAATATAGCGACGATCTCATCAAAGCGAGGCTTTTCGCTAGCAACCGCTGCTAAGGGCTGGTCGCTTGTTTACATGCTAATGCGAGTCCGTTATCTTGTTTTTTTTTTTTCACTCTGGAAACAATAGAAAACTTTCAAGAAGAAGTCACTGTCAGTTCTTTGAGATAAATCTGAACGTATAGATGATAGGAAAAATCACAATTGCGATGAACTTATGTGTGAATTGATATTACATTACCGACTTTGACCCTGAACTTCTTGAAATTGTCTTAGACTTTCACTGTTTGTTAAGCAGTTGATAATGGATAGACCTGTGGAAAAGATGCATGTGAAGGAATTAAAGTAAATCCTTTTAAGGAAGAAAGTGAGCCCGAAAAAATTAACAGTGAAGGGCCCAACTTGTTGCAAAGTGAGCAGCCCTCTGTTTTATATGATCAAATACACTAGAAAACTTTAATGCACCTTTGTCTTTTGTCTCATTATTTTTTCCTGTCTAAGTGATTGCAAGTTTAAATAGGCGTCCCTTGTTGATTTTTTTGTGCAGAGTGAAGTTATTGTGAATTTGGAGTATGTTCTTTTCTTGTTTAAGTTGAGCAACGTGTGTGTGCAACTCGCTAATTTGATCCACATCACTTTCCGAGTTGCGGTCATTTTTACTACTGCAGGATGGCTTCTGGCCATGAGCTATGGAATGGCTCGGTGTCCTCTTACGTGGTGATTTTCCTTAGGGGATGCTGCCAACCATGAAAAGATAGAGGGAATAGCATCATCGTCGACCAGTTAAGGATACACGAAACTCACTTATCTTGAAATGCAAGAAGCAGATTTTAGTTTTTTCAGTTATCTGAAATGCTGGAGATACGTCTCGTTAATTTTCACAAGCCACTCCTGAAATATAAGTCGTATCGAGAAATACATCAGAAATCTGAAACGATAGGTTTAATGAACGAGAATTTTGAAAGTAGTACCTTCAGTCCTACAGCATCTGTTGGGAGCCAATGATACGTGATCTTTTCCCATCCCGCCCTACACGATAACCACTCTTGCAGCACAAAGGCACGCACCAACTATCCGGCATGTTTCACTATTTATAAATGTACAGCAAAAATGGCATACAATCCAATTCTAAAAGATCAGCTTTTGGAATGATAATATTTAAGCCTACAAGTAAACCTTAAATACAATGAATGAAAAATGTCAGGCAGTCAAAGTATCGCGATCGCTGCAAATGACTCTCTCTGTGATCGCTGAGCGTCAGCTGATCGTTCAATTTAGCATAGAAAAACAGTATTCAAGGCGTACATACCAGATTGAAGCCTCTTTCAGCGAAGAAAACTGACTTATTTTTGTCGAATTTAGGGAAAAAGACGCCTGAGAAGCTGCAGGCTTTCCAGCAACGGCACAGGTAAACTCAGGCAACCAGCCCCTAGCAACGGTTGCTACCGAAAAGTCTCGCTTTGGTAAAATCGTCGCCATACTTGCAATCGGTCTATTCCGTTTAAAAT
>NC_133202.1:22444141-22504141 GCF_958299795.1 Porites lutea
TAGGGAAGCCATTGGCGTTATCCCAGTCATTGAGGTTTAGTAGATAGTTAACCACCTTTTAACGAGCTGAGCTCTTAGCGAAAAAATTTTAATCCTGGATTATAATTAGTGTTAACGTGCCTTCCAAAAACAAGGCTACACTTGGTGTTCGAGTAAAAGGGACTGGTTTTTAACCATTATCTTTTAATTGCTAGATATTACGTTTACTTAGCTAGAAACAAGTTTGAGACCCCAGGAACTGGAGGTTTTCATTGTTCTCCCGCAAATTAAAATCCAGTGCGAAAGAGAAATTGCAATAACAAACGGAAATCTTAACAAATACAGAAATAAGTGGACCACCCTGTGCATTTCTGATTAGTGTTGATTATTATAATAGTAATTTAGCAAACGCGCACTATTATTATTTTTCTATTTGTTCTGCTAGTTGTTGCTAATCTGTTGAACTTTCGTATTCCCCTTTTTTCCTTGTTTGTTTGTTTTGTTTTGTTTTTTTACTGTTTTGCATCTTTTTTTTGCCGCCCTGTTATTGTAAAGTTTATTGTAATGTTATGTTGATGTTTAATAAATAAATTATAAAAAAGCGACTGGTTCAATGGCAAAAAATTTAGGCGCGTTTATATTTCTAGCTCGGGCACCCTGCTCTGGTAGTATTAGTGTTTACATAGCTAAGTTTCCTCCTGACATGTGAGACAACAAGTTCCAACACTAATTACCTAGAGAAATTTCCAATTGAGGATTAAAACCAAAAGCTAGATAGGATTTTTATCATTTGTATTCGGCATTCAAAACATTTCCCAGTTTCTGATTAGCATTTGGAAGATGTTTGTCGATTCTCGATAGAAAAAGGAACAGACGGTGGCGCGGTAGCTTAGCTATTTTGGCAGAGCACAGCTGGAGAAAATGGCGAAAGATTTCTCATGCTATGCGAAGGCGAAATAACTGAACCACTGCCTCAAAAATACACATACACAAAAATACCACTCGCCGGATACAACTGTTATTGAACAATATCTCGGCAAGAATGAAAAACCCTAAAAAAAGGGAAATGTTCTGAAGACGGGAACTTTACATGGGTGGTAGACTTTCTCAATAGACCAATTTCGAAATATTGAAATTCATACTTGGCTTCGAGTCTTGAGGGGATAAAACAACAAAAAAACAATTGCGTTACTCATTGCTGAGCCTCAAGAAGAGTTCTTCTGTTTTATTCCCCTGTAGGCCGCGATGCCAACTTGGCATATGATTTATAGAGATTGGGTTAATATCATGTCCGTTTTTGTACGGTTCTCTCGACTTTGTCGGTCAAAAAGTCAAGTTTTGAGCAAGTCTATACATAGATCACATGGAAGATATTTTGAAAAAAGGATAAAATGATATAAAGGTATAATAGGAATAAAAAAAGATATGAAGTATTATGCAGATTTAAAGGAGTGTGTTAATCTTCGACGCCGATGACACTTTCTTCGATCTGCATAATTCTTCATATCACATTCTCAGCCTTATCCAACAACTATTAATAAATTATCGCACAAAGACCTGCCAGGTGTCACCAATTGAAGGGTTGAGTTCATCGTTGTCGTCACACTGATATTTTGGACCTTTTAAGCGATAAAACCGGGGAACAGATGCCAGTGTCATGGGCCTTGAAAAAAGGCGACTATCTGTTAACATATTTCCATGTCCCCATCGATCTGTATTCGGGTAACCCCACTTGTCGCAATGGACTGCCAGAGACGAGTTGTCATCTGGTAGGCGTGAAAAGGATCCACAAGCTTTGGGCATGTTATTAGACGAAGTAAAAAACTTCACCACGTTTGCCCCTTTGGTATCATCTTCCTTAGTAATGATATGAAAAACTCGGCCTCTTGTCTTTTTGAAGCAATAAAGTCGGATCTGAGTGAAGCCCATGTCTTGTTTCAACTGATTGAAGCCGTTTCTCAGCAGATATTGGCTGTTGGAAGCGTATGCAGGAAGAATTGTCCTATAGGAATCCGTCGAGCTTGAAATATCGTTTATTGAATCCGATGTTTCCATAATAAAGCGACTGATAAGAAGCCATCCACCTGAAACAATGGGTAATCATAGGAACGAATAGGTAAAACGTTTTTATTATCTGGCCGAGATTAGTAGTATCACCCAGTAAAAATGATTAATGCTATACTGAACTATCAGAAGCTACAATACGTTAAATGTTTTCGGTGGTAAAATTTTATAGAAAGTTGTTTAAAGTACTTTAAAAATTTATGAGACGATGTGAGAATCCACCGTATCTAAAAAGATGATGACTGGTACATTTACCCACAGTTCTTAGCGCATGAAAACCATAAATTGCGCATAAAAACGCACAGAAGAGTTTTGCAAAATTTCAAACCTAAGATGGGGAATGTTGCTATTACAGGGACGAATTTCACCCCCCACCCCCAAAACATGACTTTATAACTTTATGTGTAATTGGCCGTGTTAGGTTCAAAAGGAATTGTGTTAAAATGTACAGCCGCCATCTTTTTCCGTACGGCGGATTAACGCTACGTTCACACTATACCGGATAGCTTTTGCACCAGTTAAAAAAATATAATGGGATCGGTCTTCTGTTCACACACTAGGCTGATTTAGCAACAGAACGGGAACGTCAGATGACGACGGCGAGCGCAAATCAAACAACTGGCTTGACCAATGACAGAGTAGCAAATTGGGCACCGGAAGTCGAGTTTAGTCCTTTCCGCGCGCTTTCCTGTCGTCAAATGACGTTCCCGTTCTGTTGCTAAATCAGCCTACTAGAACGATGATTTCGGCCCGATTTCTGTGACGGACCTGAGCGAAGTGGAGAGTTACATGTTGGATAAGTGAAGTGAAGTGAAGGGACGCCTTTATTTAAAGAGGATAACACTTGACAGTTATGGTCTAAACTCATACACTTGTGGCCCTCTACTAACATAAAATCATTAAAATATTAAAATAATTTTTGCAATGTCATCCAAAAAATCAAAATTTACATATGACAGCTGTAAAAGAAAATTGAAAACAAGCAAAAATAGTATTTAAAAACTATCTAGACTCTTATTTTAAAATTTTAACTATTTAAAACAAGTAAAAATATAATGAAAATTGACCTTGTTTTACTAATTTACGGACTTAATATAAAAGGCTACTTAACTATTTAAAACATATTTAAAATTGCCTGTCTCTCTTTGCTAAGTAATTTAATTCTCATACAGTAATTTCCACAGCATCAAATGATTCTCACTTGTCTTGCCCTGTGTAAACCCCTCATACTACTTGCTAGCCACTTGCTTTACTCTTCAAACAAGTTTCCAGACTTGCACTTGCATATTGTATTTTTCCCTGTCCTCCCAACCAACTGGAAGCTTTGTCTCCATTAATCGCTTTGCCTGTGCTTTGTCCTGCCTCTTTTTATTTCATTTTTATCATATGCGATTTCATTTTATTCTATTTTAGTTGGTTATTTTTTCTCCTTGATTGTTACATCATATTACTCATTACCTTGCCACCATTATAAAAAAAAATTAGTTCGAAATATCCATCAATTAAATCCTAGGTGTTTGTACATTTTACTTCGTTACTTACTTATTGTTGACAAAGAAGTGCACCCCGGGCTGCACTTTACCCCACAGTATGTGGGATAGCCCTTACTCCAAGATGATACAACTCACCATTTGAGCTATTCTCCTTCCAGAAAAGCATCCCTCTTCTGGTCCACCCCATGTTACACTCTAATGTAGGGAGGCCTCTCGAGACACCGCTACCCTATGGGGTCCTCCTAGGGACATCGCTACCCTAGAGGGCATGGGCTCTTTACCAAATTATAGTGATTAATATAATATTAATAAAAGAAAGAAAGAAAGAAAAAAAGTGGAATTTTTTTTTAAATTCCTTCCTTAGTTTCACAAGCCTTACAGGTGTAGGGGGAGGAGTAATCATTGTTATCCCTCAGTTGTCCACCCCCCTTTTCTTGTTATACAAATGTTTTCTACTGCCTCCCCCTTTATGTCACTGAACCTTAGGGAGTCATTAATGCCTCAATAAAAAATGAAATCCAGTCAATTTCATTAAACATAGTTAACTCGCGTGGCTTGTCGTTCTTTCGGCGTCCGATATAATGCGTGCAGCTTTCTTTTGCATCCGTAAGGCACTTTCTAACAATAGGCCACTGGCACTATGACATCATTTTACTACTGCGACCAGAATCCTTCAGGGTTTTGCTTTCTTGTGCAAATTAGGGCTTTTGTTTTTTAAACCTCACTGGGAGTACAAAATTTAAATATGAAAGGAAAAACGAAAAGGATTCTGGTTGTAGTAGTAAAATTACGTCGTAGTGCAAATGGCCCATTGCTTACTGCAAGATGACCAGATTGGCCTGAGGTCATACTTTGCTGGCTAGCTTTTTGTGTCTGCGCAAAATTTTACCTATCTGGTAAAATGTGAACATAGCCAAAGTGTAAATGAGTCAATGAATGAGTCATCATGTTGAGTCGACCTAAACAGTCCGGGAGTATGCCAGTTTTGGAAGAAGCGAAAACAATGGTCTACGTCACCGACCATAACATGATCACCATCGCAATGGTCATTTTCAAAACACTCAAAATGGCGGACAAGGGAGAGGAAAGAGTATTGACCAAAATTCTCGTTTATTCTCGTTTTATCGAGTTTTTTATTTGACTTCGCGCTACTATGAATTGGGAAGTACCTTGAGGACACAGAGTAACCATTCTTGCGCTATAGTTATTCGCTTATCGTGCTCTTAGTGGGCACTACGTACTCACTGCGTGTGTAATCGGTACTTTTAAAATACGTGTAGGTAAGCACGCTAACACGTTTGTGCCTATTTATCTCATTAATTTTTTATATTATAAGAAAGAATAATGCTTTGGAAACAACTAGGAAAGTGAGTTGTTCTGTAATTTATTTCCTTATGTTTGCAAAGAGTAAGTTTTCTTGTAGTTTTTCCCGTTGTTTCTGTTTCTCTCTCTGGAGTGAGCAACTGGCCGGAGAAGATGGCTGTAATTCAGGTTATTGTTTTGGTGCAAGCGAATCATTTGTGAGTAAAATATCTGTTTTTTTCGAATATGAGGTTCCGTTGATTTATCATGCCGTGAAGCGGTTCCGTCCAGGTATACAATAGGTTTACAAGGGATTTCTGAGGGTATTGTGTTCGCGTTTTCTTGTTGAAAACCGGCGAAGTGAAAATCTTAGTATCATCCCTGATCATATTTTTTGTTCCCCTCAAAAAAACCTATTGCTTTCAATCATTCCACTGTCTGAAGTTCACTGATTATTTGCTCAAGGTTAACAAATGGAAGAGACTCTTTAAAATTTAATATACATAGAGAAAAACTAAGAATGCCTGTTAGTACATGTTTTTGGATCTATTGATTTATTGATTATAGTATCCCATTTTAAAAGATGGGATACTACAGTCTTATACAGTCCACCGGATTTGACCAGAGGTCAGAGATCAACAAGGTTATGGGTTGTTGTAAAATATCCTCTTATATGGGATTTGATGTTACACCTGAATACTAAATTATAACTCTGCGGTTGCCTTCAAACCAGAGGCATTGTAACTTCTAGGAGCACTTTTCTCCTTAGACAAGAAGGTTTTGCCCAAAATATTAATGTTGATTACTGCACTTGGCATGGACACAACATAAATTTTTCGAAGTTCTTTTTCACAGTTCCCCATGTTTCTATTGAATAGCACTTTCAAGAAAACAAAGCTCACACATCAGAGTAAACACACAATCAAAGTTATTTATTGTAACATTTTGTTTTTTGGGAATAAACATTTTATTTCTGGTCCTGACATAACCTGCGAGCAAGGGAGCCATGCAAGTCATGCAAGTCAAGTCATATGAACGTTTGTGACGATCTCAATGCTTTAAATTTGTAAGTTTGAGAAAATGACTGTGCATCTCTTAAAACACCTTTTACTCGGCCACGAAGCAAATTGTAGGTCAACAATTGCAGGGAGTCCACTTGAAGAGACCTCATAACCCCCTTGATTAATTCTTCCGGAGAACGACCATCCATAAGGGAAGTGATTAGGATAACTTGTTCACTGACTGGCAGTGCCTGGCTGTATCTCACAAGTACAGCACCCTCACATTGCCGGTGAAAACAACCAAACACAGACTTGATCGATTACAACTAAAACTACATAGACAGACTAAGGCATACCCATCAATTTAGTAACCCTTCCTGCCCGCTGGCCATTCTCAGTGCGTGGTTGCCATTTTCACTAGTTTGCTTCGGCCATCGATGGAACTTTGCCTGAACACACTTTACACGTTTTAGTTTTGAGGAAAATTAGTCTTGATTCCGTAAAAATTCGGCAAGATTCTGAAAAGTAAACATAAAGACATGTACTTACATTCGATGCCCGTCAAGATGGCGGCGGCGTCTTCGAAGGCCGTTTGAAAACTGTCGCTTTTAACTACCGAAATGTGGCAGGAAACTTCCCTTGACATTCAAAAAGCAAGGAGAAGGCCTCTTTGTCGGCACTGCTAGCTCGGAAGTCCCGGATATTGAACGAGAGGACCTGGAAAAGGCTTTGAAAAAAGCTCCATGTTTCTTGCGATTATTTTTTTCCCATTTTTGCGTATTTTTAGCAGAACAATGGAATCATGACGTCACCGCTTCTTCCAAAACTGGCATACTCCCGAACTGCTAAACCTAAGCTTAAACATTACCCAAAATCTTATCCTAACCTTTAACCTACAATCGGTGACAAAATTAGTCGAGACACTTCGCCCTAAAGTTAAAAAAGGAAAATAAAACTTTCCCTACCCCATCCCCTCCATGTAGTGTTGTAGTGTCGGGCTGCCTGCAGAAAAAAACAAACTTTTTATCTTTGAATGAGGAGGATAGGGAGTGGTGTGGATAGTTTTGTTCTCGACGTTACCTCATTTGTTGACAATGTCTCAACAATTTTGTCACCGATTGTTGTTCCAATCCCCACCTAACCCTAGCCCTAAACTTTAACTTACCCTAACCCTAACCTTAAACCTCGCGCAAAACCTTGCCTCTAGCTGTAACCCTAACCTGACCCATTACTTTACTCGTAACTGATTATAACCGATTGAAATGACTCATAAGACAAGCTTTCTATAAGAAGTTAATTTGGTATCATTTTCGAGGACTTTTTGCATACGGACCAATAAAATTCAAGCATTTAACTATTCAACTATTCAACGGACCAATAACATGCATAAATTTGAGGGCTATCAAACTAGTCAAATTAGTCAAACTAACTGGTGCATTACTTAAAAGCATTCAATCGGTGATCGATAGATGGCTATTTGTCAAAGCTAAGTTACGCGATAATATTGCTCTATGATCGTCGAATAATGAAATTCACTGATGTGCTGTTATGAATTCTGGGGGAGTAACCGACGTGATATAAAACTTAATTTGGAATCTACATAAGGCAATGTAAATTCTTCATGGCTAATGTGTTATGAAAACTTCGATCTTTATAGACTGAGTTTTTTCCGTCCTCTTTTATCTACAAAAGGAGAAATAAACCAAAAAGAAAGTTTAAAAGATTGCTTACCTCCATAACTATTCATATCACAGAAAACCTTGAAGGGATCTCCTGAGTCAGTGGGGTCAATCCAGTATCCACCATTTCCCTGAGCCTCACCACTTGTTAAAATGTCTTTGCAGGACGAGCCTGGAACCGAGGCTTTTGAGCCTTTTTTGGCTGCAAGAAACCGCATTCAAATTAGCACAGGACTGATTAATGCATCTCTGTAATTAACCGTTAGAATATAAGGGGTAATTGCTATATTTTATGTACAGGAAAATAAAGACTTATTTAAAAAAACCATATGGCATTTGGACTGGTGTTTAAATGTACCAATGTAGGCTTTTATTGTTGGGTATCGATTTGTTCAGTTTTCCTTGCTGGTGGGGAAAACTGATTCCTTCAGCCATGCTCTAAGTAATACTTTGTTTCAATAACCGACACTAAGATTTACGCCCTTGCAGAGTTAGGCTCGGTTTATAGGTCTAGAACTTCTCATGTGCTGGATCTAATGCATATGAGCGAGGATAACAGCTTTTTTTAAATTTTCTCATTGGTATTAGATTTGGCACAAGTGAAGCTCGACGTTTTAAAAGGGTCTTAATGACCGTCATTCATTTAGAAAGGAAAATTCCTTATTAGAACATTTTCAAAACAAGACTGATTTTGACTTGTTGCTTATTAATCTTGGTTTGCAATCACGTCACAAGGCGACCGTGTTGGTTGACAAAACAGTTATATACAATGGTGTGTTTTGGTTTGCATAATTGCTTGAAAAAAGAGCTAATTCCCATCAGAGGGAAACGTTTTTGTTCTTTTCAAAGAACTTGGCCGCCCAACGTCAGTTGCAAACCAGCATCAAGACAGAACGTCCAGACGGCTGACAAATTTCTCATAGAACTTTGAATTTCATAATTTCACAAGGAGTTTGCAGTATTTCTGCCAATGTGTTTACCATTCCTCGTGAGTAAAATTACGGCGCTAACAGTAAAAAGGAACATTTTGATAACACAAACATAAGTAGTTGAATTGATAAAAATTCGCAATTAACGCTCCACAGTAAACTTTGTCTAGACCGTTAAGGCTTATGCAGTCTATTTGTTTCCCCTTAAACAATGTAGAGTAAAAATACCTCGGTAATTTTTCATCCAAGCTACAGTCAAAGAAGCATCGACCGAAACTTTCAGCCGTCGAGCTTTTGTAGTCATGCCCAATTAAAGCCCACCCGAATTCTTCTCTGCCGGTGTCTTGACAGACATCGTTGCGAGGCTGATCGGCGAGAATTTCTGCCAAGTGAAACATGAAGCCAAGCAGTGTGCACCAAAAAACAACCATTGCATTCGTGTGGTTTATCTTTCGTCTTGTCTAAAATTAATATGTGAGAACAAATTAATTTTCGAATTACGATGTCAGTACGTACAAAAACAACTTGTGTAGCCTTTGCTCTTACATGGCCACCAAAATGTACATAGAGATTCTATCATACAAACTGTGTTCAACTCGTTGTGATACGTTTTCAGTCTTCGTACAATCCGATAGAAATCAAAGTAACAAGGTGGACAATTGAAAGGATTGAAAAGTTGTTTAATGAATTTAGATGAGTCGGTAGTGCAGAGAAACATGGTTAACTATGGTTTCCCAACAGGGTGATAAAGTAAATTTATCATTTTAAACAGATTCTCCAGGACGTTTTCCCTAATGCCCCGAGTCTCGGATCACCTTACAGGTACATTAATAAGATTCTGAAAATTCTGATTCTAGAAGTTAATTTAATGTTAGTTCTTTACTTGCCAGAGTCAATCTGAGATTTGAGAGAAAATATGCTGCGAGGGGTTTTTCTTATCTCGGTTAGCTTACAAGCCAAATTTTACAAATCTCAGTTCACCTACCTGAACTCTGAAGTGACCTTCTCGAATGCTATGAAGAGACAACAATTTCTCTGTCTTATCAGGCGGTATTAATACCACCACAACATTGTACTACTTGTGATTATTAAATATTAATTCAACTCACAGGCTTTGCCAGAGACACGGTAAGAATCTCTGGATTTTGTGATCAGAAGTTATTAAATCAATTCATTTGTTCTTTAAGAGACCAATTGGAGATTGGACCGTCTTGTTTGATTTGTTGTGGTTCTTTTGTCGTCTGACAGTTAATCAATCACTCATATAGTTATATGCATAACACGTTAGATGGTTGACGAAACGTTCGTCTTTTCGAGAAGCACGCATATGATGATCATTGTTAATTAAACATAACGTTGATGAACAAGTGCGGATTAGAATTTGCTAACTGCGAATTTCTTAACCATTTAAAGTGTAAAAAATTCATTTGAATATTACATTTAATTTTCACTGGAAAAAACATCTCTGAGTTCCAACAGGGCCTCACTTTTGCAATCCTATCCTTCATTTAATATTTAAAAGACACAATGGAATACATTCAAGGTGAGGCTAAGTATAATTTGTATGTAAGCATTTGGCAAATATGATCGAATGTTCCACCGTTTTAAACCTCAAGTGTGATTTAAACGCGTTACCTAAACGGAAATAGGGAAATTCTTGGTTTGATCCTAAATTTTTAAGTCCAGCGGAGAAAGATATCTAAATATGTAGTAAACTGAATACGGATAGGATTGACAAATATTTTCATAATTACCAAACTTTAAATAATGAAATTGAATACAATACCAGCCCAATGAAAGGAAAGCGTATCTATTGATGACGTTTCCCTCCTTTAAAATAGCAACAAATAACTCAATTGGACGTTTTATAGCACAAGTTGACAAATTCCACCCGTCCATTTTATGGACCCTTCTCTCTGGAAATGACTATGATAAATATCAAGTATGAATTTCAAAGTAAGTAAAACCGTTTAAACTTTCAAAGTGTTAAGTAACTTAAAAGTATAACAGCATTGGTTTAAGGTATCCAGTTAATCTTGAGGGAGGTTGTGACCGAATAGGGCCTGGGGCCCGTTTCTCGAAAGTCCCGGTAACTTTTCTGGCCCGGAAAGCTGTTTTATGTTTGCCATGTTGGCATTCAAGATCAAAGTTTAATTAGTTTTGAAAATGATGCAATGAAACTATCAGTCAACGACGCAAAATTGACCTGTTTGGAACTAGCCTACTATTCAATAGGTTTTGATTTTAAAATTTGCCTTTGGGCCCGAAAAATCACCGGGCCTTTCGAGAAAAGGGCCCCAGGGCACTTAAAATAAAAACGTCTGTTCTCGATGGGGTAAAGGTTCAAAGAATGAGAAAGCGTTTACAGATCTCGTCGGCTGGTCGATGCGACGAAGACCACCTAATCATTCTAGGGCTGGGAATTATGTGTTTGCGTAGGTGGCAGATCCGAATCTTTGCCCGATAGATTCTTTTGACGGTGCGGACATGAGGCGGTGGGAACACTTGAAGTTTTGCTGGCTCGAACTTTCTTGGAAGTCTGCTTTCCTCATCTGCAGTTGTCCTTTTGGCTTCACAGCTGTTGGCGCCCTTCAAGATGGTTAAGCGCTTCCTCCTATGTGTCATGGTCAATACCGCAGACCTACGACGACTATTTTTATATTGTCCTTGGTGCTTTTGAAGCCTCCTTGGGTGCGATTACCATAAAGAAAACTCTTTGGTAGACGTGGTGTTTTAGCTTGCGACCGGCGTGACCCAGCTGCTCAGCGCAGCTTTGACAGTCTGCTTCACTGATGCTGGGGACTTTCGCTCGGCTAAGGACCTCAGGACCTCTCTATTTTTCAACCTGATGACGACAACAACCTTTAATTTTTACCTAGCGATTTGCAGTTTATTACAAAATAAATTTAATATACTATAAATAGACTGTACAGCTATATAGGCTACCCATACTAACCTTAGAGGGCTAATGAAGATAGGGTAGTCGTAGGTGTATTTATGATAGTAGACAGAACAGGATAAAGGTCCTTATTATCATCATTATAAGGAAATATGGAGCCTTCTGAGTTGGCATGCCGTTTTTATGCATACAAACCCATGCGGCACACGATGACTGAGAGTATGTCGAGTATCAGTGCTGTTCCTCAGTAATCAACTTTTTTTTCTCTGGAGTAATCCTGTATAGTTTCTCATTGGCAAACCTCCTTTAGTTAAAGGTCGACGACTTTGTATGCCTGAAAGTTGTCTTGGAGCTGCCTGGCGTCAAAAAAGGTGTCGGTCTTTTCTGAAAGTACCCTACAAGTTCTCTGATGTGCGAACAATCTCAATATAGCTGGTGAGACGAGTAAGGAGGATTCTGTCAGGATCGATTGTTCCATAGACGAACAACTAATAAATACGCATTTTTCCACCAAATCACGTAATCGATTATTAATCTGTCTTGGCCAATTGATTTTTAGTTTCAGTTTATTTCACCACAAAAAAACAAAGGACAAGAATACAGGAATTTACAGAAGAAATGTGGCGAGGGAAACCATAAAACTTATAGCCGGATATTGAGCTCCCTCAGAGTAAACAAGTATAAGTTTAATTTACATCGCCAGGATCGAGCTTATACTGAGTATTTAAATGACATTGACAAAAAGGTAAATATGTATAAATATAAAGAATAATAGTGTCCCATTATTTAGGTTATAGGTTTGTTGTGAAGAAAAAATAACTAATTACAAGGCTTATGATAAATAATTCTCATAAGAAATGTTCGCGAAGCCAGAATTGAATAAGGAGAGAGAAGTAGAATCTTTGATCTCATTTCCTAAAGAGTTGTAATAAGATGTTCATTGAAAACTCACAGAAAATTTGGTTCTGCAGAAGGAAGGTGAAAATCATTCGCATATTTAGTGTCATAGCTATGGACTTCTTTGTTAAATGAAACGGTAATCTTTAAAAATTACTGGCAGAAAAGAATGGCTAAAGGAAAGCATAAATTTACCCAGTTCTAGTTGTCTAATGTCGGAAATTTTTATAAGCTCTAATTTTTTGAAAATAGGGTTTAAGTGAGCATCGAAAGTTGATTTAGGAATAATTCTGACAACTCGCTTTTGCAAAGAGACAAGACGAGGACGATTGGTTTCGTAGGTAGATCCCCAGACAATAATACAATAATGACAATAAATAGTAAACTAAATAATAAACTAAGCAATAATAAAGAGCTTTTAAAGAGCCTCTAGGAAGAAGAAAATCCTGCTTTATATAAATGATTCCTATTGGTTTAGAGATGTTAGGAGCTACTCGAGAAATGTGAGGTTTCCAAGACAGATGTTCGTCAAGGACTACCCCGAGAAAGACCGTTTCCTTAACCTGTTCGATTCTTTGTTCATTTGTGTATATTATTTTGCACTGGAAAATGACAGCTTTTCTGTCAAGGATTAAATCAAATCTAAAGAGAGCGTGAGTTTAAATCAATAATAGACAACAAGAAAAACAAGGGGCCCAAATAGACCAATTTCGATACTTGGCTCCATATGTTATATAAATTATTAAGCCCCGACCCTCAATGTGATTTCTTTAGTTTTATCCCCCCAACCCTCGAAACCAAGAACGAATTATTGGTCTATTATTTTCATAATTGGAGGGTTACATTAGTGGATTCCAGGAAATTTTTACCTTCTCGGCATCTAAGCCAACCCTCGTTATTAGTTTGCATTTAAATAATTAAAACTCAAGCAGCATACATTAAGATTTCTGAAAATTTATTTGCACACGCTATAAATAAGTATTTAAGTTACTGTCCCTAGTCTAAAAAGTCTACTACAGCGACCACCTCTTTAAAAGAGGAATTCTACTTTTATATCTGAATTCGCTTTCCTATTACGACTCTTCTGGTTTATTATATAAATAAAATCACCATGAATACACACACCTAAGAATCATAACTGAAAATATTTATTGACATTATTTAATACTTAGCAAGACACACGCTACACGTTCCGCATGCCCAAAGACACCCTAAAGTGGGAGTTGGCAACCAAGGGTTTGTTCCTTGTTAAGGGAGCCCTCTTTTACCTTAATGTAAATAATTATCTTTGTATTGATGGGAACCTCAAAGTATTAGTTTGATATTGTACAAAAACAGCACAGAAGTGATTGCAGGCTATCAACGATTACGGATGGTTTAAAAGCTGGAGGAGATGAAGACTGATACATTTAATATTGGGAAAACCTTGGCTTGGCGTATTGTATTATTGTCAGCGTATTGCGTGCTTGACTTGACAAGTTTTGGTTTAATTGAAAGTACACTATTGCATTGTAATGTGAGTTGGCATTGGAAAAAAGAGTCGGAAAAGCGGCAGACCGATATCAACTGATAAAGACGACAACAGAGGAGAACATTGCCAACGGTCCTATTTTAGTTAGTTTTTAACAAGTATCTATTCCTGGCCCGGGTTCCTGAAAAGCCGATTAATCTATCCTACGATTAACAGTTAATCCACGATTAAATTTTTTATTCCCCGGATAACTAATTGTGGGTTAAAAAGTTGTTCCTGACAGCGAAATTATCCCAGATTAGTACTAAAAAATCTGGTTTAACGAGTTTTTCGACCGCCTGCTTGGCTGCTTCTAAAAAAGATATGGCGCGAAAATTGGAGCGAAAAATAGGGAACATCGCACGGTTTCTTGTCGTCTGCCTTTGGAGATCGTCTTTTAGGATTCCTACTAGATATACTTGGTCATACCTATATCTGCTGGGAAATTCTTCGACTGTTAGTTGGTCGAGACCAATTTCTCGATGTTGGAACTTTCTTTCGCGTTTTTGTGAAACAGTAAGTCAGCCATTTTTTTTGTTTTGACAAACTTTTTCTCCTGATTAGTGAGTTAATCGCACTCGCTAGATGGGTTAAATTTACCACGTAGTTTACTCCTAGATTATTCTTAATCGTGCTTTCAGGAACAGAATCTAATCGTGGGATGAAATTTATTCCGCGATTAGCCATATTTAATCTTGGATTAGCGATAAGTGGCTTTCCAGGAACCGGAACCTGTACTTTATATCTTCTAGCTTATTTTTTTATTTCCGTCGGATGTTAGAAGGCATATTAAAATCAGAAAAGAAAGAAAGGAATTAAACGGCTGTGCAGGAATCAAACAAGTACTTAGAGAATTCGCCCCATGTAAGGGAATTCGGATTCCAGAATCCTGAAATTTTTGCTCGTGGGATCCGGAATCCCGGACTTTGAAATTTTGGAATACAGCTCAAGGAATCCGGAATCCGACTAACGATTGGAATCCGGAATCCAATTTCCGTTGACAGAGAATCGCGAATCCAGTTCCTGAAAATCAGAATCCAAGACTGTCTTGAATTTCCTTACATGGGGCGAGAGAATGCTTCATTTTAGGTTTGATACTTCGCTAAACGGATACACGTAAGGGAGTGTACAGACAGCTACTTACTTACATCCATTGATTTAGTCAGAAGTGCCCTTCTCTGCATCAACGGCTCATGGAGGTAACTATTCAATTTTTGATACCTCTGGTTCAAACAAAAAGGTGATAGTTTAAACATGCAATTTCAGTCGTTCCTTGTAATACAATTTTAAGCTAAATGTCTTGTTGGATAAATTGTTATTGTTATCGTTTATTCAGGTGTAAACTTGCGACGATTATTGTTCCATAAAAGTAACTTTGATCTAAGCATCGAAGAAAAGATGATGTATTCGAATGAAGCAGAATTCAAAGACATCCTCTATACTGAAATAGATTATACTGATAAATAATCAGAAATCGCAAGTGTAAACCAAACTTACACTCAGCGGATAAGAGTTGGACAGTAGAGAGAAAAAAGAAAAACCTTCCAAAGAACTTTAACTAAAAGAAACGTTTTCGTTATCAACAATTTAGAAACTGTCAGTTCAGAAAACCTGTTAAGTAGTTTGACATAGTGAGTCCGCACTCCATGAGTCCCTAGCTTGGAAATACAGCATTTTCTTCGAAAACAGCGTTCTGTACGGACCTTACTACTCCACGACTCCATCGCTTACAATCAAGTGGAAACTGGGATGTAGAAGTCGGAAGCAGAAGCGGAAGAAGCAAACCAATCACAAAGCGTGGAAATGAGCTTTGTGATTGGTTTCTTATGTCAACAGAGAAAAGAAAACAACTTTGTCCTCTAACTTGTGCAGAGGGTAGTCGTAGGTGTATTTATGATAGTAGACAGGACAGGATAATGGTCCTTATTATCATCATTATAAGGAAATATGGAGCCTTCTGAGTTGGCATGCCCTTTTCATGCATACAAACCCATGTGGCACACGATGACCGAGAGTATCAGTGCTGTTTTCTGCTCTTTTCTACTTTCATCACACTCAAGATGATTAGAAATCATGGCGATTTTACAAAACTAGTTTCGAACAGCGTGAGTTGCTTTTCCTTGTGATAGCTCAACAGTTGCAGACAGGACGGTGAATTCTGAACCTTTGTTTTCTCCTTCGGTTATTTTAACATACTGTGATCCTGTTGATGAAAGAGACACGTGCTTTAGTTTTATGAAAGCAATGAGTACGTTGAGCACAGAACGAATAAGGTTATTTTTTAATAAGACCACTGGAAAACGATACGCATGCTGTCATTCCTTGTCTTGGCTTATAACTAGAATATCTTAGTACATGTGTACCAGTTTTCATTGTTATCAAGAGCAATATGTCATTTTCGTTCTCTGATATTTTTCAATATTTTTCGAAGTAGAAAACATTATTGTAACTTGCTCATTGCATAATCTCACTTACCTGAACATCCATACCAACGTTATCACAGCGAGGACGGCGAAACTTGGAGAATGAAGGGAACAGGCTGTCGATTAAATGGTAAAATTGAAACTATGAACACAACTGGAAAAAATGTATCTTTTTGTGGATTGAATTTAGGAGTTAGCCAGCGAGCAAGTTCTCCATTTGGAGATATATCGTGAGTCAACAATCAAACAGCACGCAAAAGGAGACATGAGCGTCAGGGGGTAGGAAGGAAAATCTTTACCGCTCCCTCGCGTGTTCTCTTACGGATCGCTTCACCCATCACCACTACTTGAAATGAAACGATTATTCGCAGGCTAAGATCGGGTAGGTAAGGCTGTTATTTAGCAACGTCGGTGATGATGAGCATACTCCAAATTAAAAGGGCTGGTTACCATTCGCAAACGTATAGAAAAAGAGAAGAGGCACCACAGAATAAAACGAAGAAAAGTTTTTAACGTGGAACTCTCCCGCCGTTGAACTGCCAAACCAAATCTTTTAAAATGATTAATCCGCGCAACTTAACCGCGTTGAAAGTGTAACTTCTCAGTGGTTTAAAAGCACGCATTATGGTGTGCTCACACATTTATTTGTTTATATTTGTGGTTGTTTCAAGGGTCATTATAAGAGTCTTTTAGTTAAACGTAAGTACGGTTTGTTCTTTAGCGTAGCTTTCGCAAATACAGGAGCCTGAAATTATAGTAAAAGTTCTTCTCTTCCTTTAACCTTAAATTTTATAATATTTTTAGCCTTGATTCAGTTGCTTAAAAAGGTTATCACCCTATTGCTAAAAGAAAGAAAAGTCCACGCCCCACTACAAAATAAACTCATGCACTTCTTCATAAATGTATCCGTTTGGGGTAGCCAAAGTTATTCTAAAGCCATAGTCAAAAAACAGCAGCAAATGGTGTCAAATACATGCTTTGTGTAAGACGGTCACCTTTGTTACATTGACAAGTGCCTTTCTCTTCACCAGGGCAGTGCCCATCCTCTTCTTTTTCTTCGGGTGAAAATCCTTGACATTCGCTAGACGGACTGCAGTTCTGTATGAGTTTAATAGGGCCTCCAGGCCCGTCGCAGCATACGTTTTGGCATTGCCCATCTACGGGCTCGTATACCACAGTTCTACCTTAAAGAAACAAACAAGCATACAAACATGATTATAAGTGTCTGCTGTATTACGCTTGAGGCTACTCCGCTACAGAAAAACACTGATGTAGGTGCTCCCTTGAAAGGCATCATAATCTCGTTTTATGGGAGGGGCCAAGAGTTAATAATGATTCTGAAAAACAAATTAACTGGTATTGGCGATAAAGACTGTGATTCAGTGAACAGTAACACATAACTTCTTTCATTTCTTGGTTTAATACCCTAAATGCTAGGAAAAGATACCGCAATATCATAAGGGGTTGACAAGCCTGACTCACGCCTTCCACTCACGTGTTTATAGCTTTTAATTCTCAGAGTTTAGCTTTTACGGGTATATCCTTCAGAGACCTTCCTCGTTTGTACGATATAATTGGAGGTTCTTCGTAGATCTGTCTAAGAATTGTTTGGTTCGCTATCAGTTGGCAGTGTTTCATAAGAATGTTTTTAAGACTAGGAACTGATGGTTGATATTGGGTGACAAAGGGCAAAATGGTTTTTCCTCTTGAAAGTTTTTGTTGGAGTGCCTCTTTCCTGTTTTAAAAGTGTATTTTAGAGTGAGTTAGAGTTATTAAATTCTGTGGATATCCCTTCTCTCTAAGGTGCTTTTGAAATTTTTCTAGTCATTTTTGAAAGTTTTCTTTTGAGGCATTTGTTCTTGTAGCCGCAGGGCTTCGCCTTTTATAAAGCCTTTCTTAACCCCTCCCTAATGGGTGGCAAGATGAGAAATATGTATATTGAAATGTTTCAGTTGGCTTAAAATGTGTTCTTACGTCGAGAATTGACGTACTGTTAAACCTTTTCCCTTTGTACACAATTGTATCCAGAAATGTGACTTCCTTCTCAGAGATTTCTGCTGTGAATTTAACAGTAGCGTGATGATTATTTGCTTGTTCAATTAAGTGTGTTATTTGTTCTTTTCCGGTCCGGGGGGGGGGGGGCACTTCGAGAAAAATGGGGTGGGGGTGTGCGGCACGATTCCTGAAACCCTTAAACTATTTCAGACCAAAATCTGTGATTTTCCCTACCATATTTCAGACCTAATCAAAAATTTGATACCCTATTTCAGACCTGCCTTATAATCAGTTTCCCGAGGTCAGACCAATTTTAAGGGAAATGTTTATACACTTTTACTAAGTAGGATACAAAACTGTACTGTTACGGCACGTACACGGTTAGCGTAAAGATTAAAAGGGAAATGGTCTTATCGCCTAATGACGAAGAAGTAGCTTCTTCTAAAAAACCATACCCAAGTCAAGACTAGAGTGCACAAACCATGTCCTATTTCAGACCAAAATGGTCAAAATTGATACCCTGTTTCAGACCAAAACGGCTAAAAAACCATACCATCAGGAGCCGCACATACCCACATAGCCTATACAAGGGAGTACCTGCCCCGGGCGAAGACGTCTTCTTTATATATTTTCCAACATATTGTCATTATTGCACTTTAGTTTATTGTTTCTTTGAATATACTCCACAAATCTCAAATTAGCTTTTTACCGAATAACCGAACAGCAGACCAAGTCTTCACTCTCTCTTGATAGATAAGTACGTTCATAATCACAACGAAAAGATCTATGCTTGTTTTGTAGATTTCCAAAAAGCTTTTGATTCGGTCTGGCATGACGGTCTCTTGAATAAGCTGCTGCAAATTGATCTTGGTAGTTCTTTTTATAACTTAACTAAAAGCTTAAGTCACAACTGTTCCTGCTCAATTAAAATTGCCCAAAAACAAACGCGATCATTCCGTTATGCGAGAGGTGGCGGCAAGGCTGTATCTTACGACCAGTGTTTTTTAATCTTTATATTAACGACCTACCTTTCGCATTTGAAAATACATTATCTGATTGTTTTGTTATGCCAAACGGTTCAAAACTAAATTCTCTGTTATATGCAGACGATTTAATCATTTTATCACGATCGAAAACAGGACTACAAAATTGCCTCGATAAACTATCTTCTTTCTGTACTTCATGGATGATGAAAATCAATCCAAAGAAAACAGAAATTATGATTTTTCAGAAACGTGCGAGAAAAAATGCTGATTTTCACTTTCTCATAGATAGTCAAATAATTGATGTTGTACAAGAATACACTTACTTAGGAACTCGAATGTCCTCATCGGGAAATTTTTCAGTGTCACGTGAACATCTCATGGAGAAACCTCTTCATGCCCTCTTCAGCTTGAGACGACACACGAATCTTAGCAAACTAAAAGCAGCTCTCGCCTGTAACATATTTGATACTATGATGCCCCCTACTCTAACATATAACAGTGGAATTTGGGGTGTGTATGCCAAACCAGATTTTAAGACCTGGGATGGCTCACAAATCGAGAAGGAACACCTTCAATTTTGTAAACGATACTTGGAGGTAAACAACAAAGCTTCTAATGTAGCTTGTAGAGCAGAGCTTGGTCGTTTTCCTTTAAATACCACTATCAATCAAAAAATTCTCAAATACATTTTGTATATACATTCTAAAGATGAGGAATCCTCGTCAAACAAGCTTTTTTAATGTCATTCGACTTACACTGTAATGGCAAAAATGGCTTCTACTCTCATTTAATGAACATGTCAGAATACTTTTAAGCTTCCTGCCTTTAAACCTGATTTATTGGATATAGCTATGGCAAAAAGCTAGGTAAGGTCAATGAAACAGAAATATATCTCATATTAGCAAAACAACCTTCAACATTCTCAAAAACTTGAATTTTATAGATTTTTTAAACCGATCATACCTTTTCTAGTTACTTAGACTTAACAAGAGGAACAGCTGGCAGGAAGGGCTTAAGTAAAACTACGAATAAGCAATCACAAACTTATGATAGAAATAGGCAGATACAATCAAACTACGAAGGATAATAGGCATTGCCCTTTTCGTGGATGCAATGTTATAGAAGACGAAGTTCACTTTTTTTTTCAATGTCCTACATACTCTATGATTAGGAATAAATTTTACTATAAAGTCAAGACTGATTCCAAATATTACCCAGTTACAGTTACCTAAAAACGGTTTGATCAATGAACTGATGAACTCTTCTAATTACTTTACCAATATACAATTCATAAAATATATTTCAGCTTGTTTTGATGTTCGTGACAGATTATTATCAAAGTAACGTAATTGCCCTGTGTTGTAATTTTGATTCCTAAAAATAGCTTTTGCAATACTACTTGTGCTTGTATGGTCATGCAAATAAAGCTCGTTATTGTTGTTGTTGTTTAATAGCTCTGTTTCTACTGTCGTTGTGAAGATATTTGCGAAAGCAACATCGACATTTGTTCCCATCGTTGTCCCATGTGTTTGAAGATAATTTTTTGCCATTCAGGGCCTGTTTACATGGAGGTGGGGGACCCCAGGTAGGTGAGGTAACCCGCTTAGGTGGGCTAACCCGCCTGTCCATATAATCTCTAATTTTACTTGGATCATGTTTACATGATAGGTGGGGTGACCCGCCAAGGCGGGTAGCCCGGTCTACCAGACCGGGTAACCCTCTCAGCCGGGGTCAAATTTTGCCATGTAAACGTTTCAAGGTGGGGTAACCCGCCTAGCCGGGGTCGGATTTGGAATGTCTAATTTCTGCCAGTTGTAATTTAACCTCTTCAAGATAACTCTCAAGAGCAACTGAGGGTTGAAATTGTGGCATCCAGTTTGATTTTACGTGGCAAGGATGTGCCGGGTTTGTTTTGCTATCCTTGAAAGATATATTTGGGCGCATTCTTCTTGTAAACTGCACAAAATCTTGAAGAAGTCGACGCCTGATATGTTGTTCTTTTGTTAATGGTGTGGGTATAAATTGCAACCCTTTATATTAGTGAGTAAAGTTATTTCATGGTCTGTTATGTTTTGGCTGGAGATATTTTTTATGTGCCCCCTGTTTCTTTCTAACTGTGCCCTTTTACAAGCTTGTGTTTTTGAGGTTTCGTGTGCTTTACGCTTTTTACTGGCTGATTTTGATAGTTTGTTGGTTTCTTGTACACCCTAATGTTATGTAAGTTGAACTCAGTAAGTGGACAGGTATTCTTTTCAGATGTTTTCTGCTACCTCTTTTACATTTTGCTCATAAGTGTTCTTATTGTCCTTTGATTTCTTGTTTACAGTTCCTTGGTTCAGTATCGCTCTCTTTTGCCGCTTAAGCTTTTTTGCATTCAGCGATTCTCCCTTCATGGTACCTGATTAGGGCGTTAACCACCTCTTGCTCTTTCGTCTTTCTTATTTTTTTAACCCTCACCTAGCGGCTCCAGCTAAAATAAGTCTGAGTCGGGCTCAAAACATGGCGAACATAAACGCTATTGTTTTATTTTAAAGAAAAAACTAATCACCGAGCAATTTACGTTCTTTCTCATCACTGATGAGTGATGCAACTTCTCATAAGTGGTATTCAGCTGATTCATAAGGGATTTCAAAATTTGTATCACCCCAATACTCAATACTCTCCCTCGCAGCCGTTTTTTGTGTCGTCACGCAACACTCCTCCCGTCTTGTTCCTAGGAGCGTTGCGTGACGACACTAACAAAAAAGGCTGCAAGGGAGACTAAATACTCAAGGATAAAACTTAAAAGCCAGATCGAATATGGATAAAAATATTCTTAAAGTGAGAAACATAAAGGAATCTTTCGAAAATTACACATGTCTTGGGAACCATGATAAACAAGTCAAACAACCTACCTGATGTGGATGGTACAGAACTAGATGGCGGTGCATTCACAGTACTGCTGGGCACGTAACAACGACAAACCACAGTGGTTAATATGTTAGTGGAGGTACTGGGTGACACGCTTGCTGATGTACGGACAGATGTAGATGCTGAGACCCTGGTTGAAGTACTGGGTGACATGCTGACTGATGTATTTGTCGACGGACTAGCCGAGGTACCAACTGATGTACTTGGCGAGGCACTGGTTGAGACTCTAGTTGAGGTACTGGGTGACATGCTGACTGATGTAGCCGAGGTACTGACTGATGTACTAGGTGAGACACTGTTTGGCGGAACAGTGGGTGACGAATAGGCACTGGTGGAGACACTAGGTGAGTCACTGGGTGAGACACTGGCTGACGTACTGGCACTGATTGAGACACTGGCTGACGTACTGGCACTGGTTGAGACACTAGGTGACATACTAACAGATGCACTGACTGAGACGCTGGTTGAGACACTGGCTGACGTACTGGCACTGGTTGAGACACTAGGTGACGTACTAACAGATGCACTGACTGAGACACTAGTTGAGACACTGGCTGACGTACTGGCACTGGTTGAGACACTAGGTGAGTCACTGGGTGAGACACTGGCTGACGTGCTGGCACTGGTTGAGACACTGGCTGACGTACTGGCACTGGTTGAGACACTAGGTGACGTACTAACAGATGCACTGACTGAGACGCTGGTTGAGACACTGGCTGACGTACTGGCACTGGTTGAGACACTAGGTGACGTACTAACAGATGCACTGACTGAGACACTAGTTGAGACACTGGCTGACGTACTGGCACTGGTTGAGACACTAGGTGAGTCACTGGGTGAGACACTGGCTGACGTGCTGGCACTGGTTGAGACACTGGCTGACGTACTGGCACTGGTTGAGACACTAGGTGACGTACTAACAGACGCACTGACTGAGACGCTGGTTGATGTACTGGCTGAAACAATTGTTGAGACACTGGTGGAGACACTGGGTGAAACACTGACTGACGCACTGGTACTGGGTGACATACTGGTACTGACTAAGGGACCTACTGAGACACTAGTTGATGTACTGGGTAACACACTGGTTGAGATACTAGTTGACGTACTTGGTGACACACTGGTTGACGTACCAACTGAAGGACTTGCTAAAACACTAGTTGATGTACTGGGTGACACTCTGACAGATGTACTTGGACTCATTAAAATACTGGGTGACTTGCTAACAGAGGGACTGGGGAAAATAGTCATTGTTGAGCACACACACACCGTTTCCACAGCATTGGTCGTACCTAAAAAAGTAAACAGTTCTTAGTGAGTTTTATGGCATTTGGATACATCTTTACTGGGACACAGTGTTCACGTCCACGACCTTTACGGGAAGAAAATAAGATCATGAGATGCACAGCACGACTGGACAATAAGGTACTTCTGTACTGAACAGTAGTCCATTTTACAGTTGTGGGCTTGGTGTCCTAGCCTTAGAGTAAAGGTGAGGCTGAGGTTAACCTTGTTTTGATACAAACCTTCTTCCTTTTCTAATGCAAATTTTGCATTAGAAATACCAGTTAGTGTAACAACAACATGAAATACTATATCTAGTTAGCGTAACAACAACATGATGTACATAATAAACCAAGAAAGGTTGTATCAAAACAAGATCAACTCCAGCCTTGTTTCCAACTGTAACTGTAAAATGGGCTATTAAAACTTACTTCAGCTGGTATAAATGACCTTATTCGGTAAAGTGAGAGTGGAAAAATCGATAACGAAAAAAGGAAAGTTAATTCAGTATTATAACAGCTGCCTAAGGTTGTAACTTGACTTATGTACTTGAGCATCAACTATGTGTAGTATAGAACACAAAGGTTTCATAAAATTTAAATTGATAAAGAGGGTAGCGCAATTTCGTTTTCTGGCATCTTTCAACCTTTTGTGACCTTCATTACAAGTTCACAAAATAGATCGTAGCATAATTTATTTTTTTGATACAAGAAGACCGAGTAAACTGTGTTGTTTCTGTAAGCAACTTGGCAGAAAATGGCTTAGGGCGATAGATTGAACTCGGTCGCCGCTGACTCAAGTTCTTGTGTTGGCAACTGACTGGATTTGTTTCTCCAATTGTTCAGACACGCTTGTAAACAGCCAACTGGTATACCACCTGCAAATAGAGGTTTATTTTGCTATGATTACAATACTTTGAAAATAATTTTTATTTAAATAAATGTAATACTGAGGGAGGTTTTAAGAGTAAATAGTGATTTATAATGAAAAATATGTAAATCGGTGGTATAGACGAATACACTTTTATATATAGTATATTCATATGGGATGTTTTGATACAAAGTTGGTGTCTAGAAACTATAAGTCATGAAATATACAGTACATACACTGTAACACTCAAATAGAATTCTAACTTAGATTACATATTAAGTACTATTTCCAAAATTCGTAAAGATTTCTATCAGAAAACTTAATTTAAGAATTTGTCTTTATTAAAAATCATTTTGATAAGTACGTTCTAACTCTTTGCTTGGAGGGAAGCAAAGGGATAATGTAACAGTTCCTCAAGCACGTACACACAGTGGGAGAGAAGGAAGCCACTGGGAGTGGAAGTCTTTCCAATTCACTTCCTTAGCCCTTGTCCTCTATTTGATCTCTCCCATAACTCATCATAGAAATACTAGACCCCACTTAGTGCTACAGCTCCTCGGTAGTGTCTTCTTCTCCAAAATAGCAGTGCAAAAAGAAGGTACCTCATTGTACTAATAAATTTTAAACTAAAAACTTGCATTTACATAAAAAACAACAACTCACTTTTCACTCATGAGTACTAGGGTCGAGTTGTTCAAACTTTGGATAGCGCTATATCCACCGGATCACTAGGAAACTGTCTCAAAAAGTATTGAAAATTGTATGCGATGGAAAAAGTCTGGTTGTTTTAAAAAGGTTGCTGTTAAAATTTGAATATCATTGTATGAGCTCTATGAGGGAACTATCTATGCACGATCAATGGAATTCAGGCTCGATGCGCGTTTATCGGCTGCTCGTGCAAGATTATCATGCAAGCACGATGCACGCACGATGGCAAAATTTAACCTGAGGTCCATTTAGGCATGAATCTTTTTATTGCATTTAACCTGAGGTTTTCTTTGCATGAATCTTTTTACAGACATTTTCCCTTGCAGGAATTTTTTCGGTTTTTCAGCCACCAACCAGAACTTTTCTCTCCTTCACCCCACCACTGCTTTCGTTTTTGGCTGTAACAGTCTCAGTGATAAAGTCGAGCTGTTTTATGCTTTGCGAAGTGCATCGAAGGATCAGAGATTCGTTTTCTTTAGAAACCTAGAAAACTGAGATAAATATTTGTCTCTCAGTATGTTGCTATGGCAACTTTGTCCTTGGTACATGTAGGCAATGATGAAGGAAAATAAAATGGTGTCATCAGCAACTTGAAGAACTATCATTAAGGCAAGAGAAACCTTTCATGTCCGGTATTTTCACGCCAGGAAAGACTGAAAATGCGCGAGAATAAAGGAAATAGAATTACACAATCTCGTTTTAACATTTAGGATTGTGAGGAAATCCAGCATCACTTGTATTAATTCGCTGATTTTTTACTTTTTGGATTATCCCTACAACTTATTTCTTAATAGCTATGCCAAGGCTACGAAATTGTATTGATTTATTATTAAAAATGTGCGTTTCCTGCTATTTCAGAAGCCATTAAATATCATTGTCTGAAATGCTCAGCACGCGCGTAATATCACTATAATACACTAAACCATTGAGGTAAGTACCATGCCTAAAATGCTGAATGGTGTATTGAAAGCAAGTAATAAGCTGACCATCGTTCCTTTAATTGCCTGATCTGTTTAATTCATTCAGTTTTTCTCTCAGTTGGGTGAGACATGGACGCTTCATGCCCTAACGAAATTTGTCTTTTCTTAAGTTTTAAGTCCAATTTGCAGCGTGCAGCTAGGTTCTCTTGCTGTGGCAGCTGATTGGACAGATCACAAAAACTCTCTTTACCATAGCTTTAAGAAAATGTTTTGAAAAGAAGGAAAATCAAAAAGGCAAACGACCAAAATTACACCTACCATATATGATAATTGCTTGTACAAGCTGTATTAGGATCAATACCGCCAACAAATGAATCCTTGCCATTGTTCAAACACTGATACTGTGGTCTTTCGCAAATACTAGAAATCTTGCGGATTATCCTCTCCACTTAGATAATAAAGAACTTTTTACGTAACTCAAGGCAGCGCAGGAAACATCTGTTATGAATCGTCGTCACTTTTGGTTACGAAGCGAGAAGAAATACATGGTTCATTGGATTTTCGAAAGTAAACCAGTTGGTCACAACGTGACTCAGTTAATTGTCATGGTAACCGTTTGTCAAATACCGCATGATGGAAATGCCCTTAAGCTAAAAGATTCTCAACTAAAAATTCTGATTTCGAATCTGTTCATTGACGCACCCAGGCTAGGTTAGTTGATTGAACGCATGTATATAGAATAGGTGCCCGGTTGCACACACCATGATAAAAGCCATTTCTCATAGTAAAAAAGGCCGCGGTAAACTTAACGTGGGTTTAGTTTACAGTGGTGACATGTGATTACACATGAATTAATCACCAAGGTGAATTGGCCGCTTGTGCGGCTTCATTTGCGCTATTGTGACCCTATTTTGGTAATAATCGCGGGCGATCATTGAGGATGTCATATTCTGTCGAAAATTTACGTATAATATAGTACGTACAGTTTCATCTGCTATGTTAGTCCTCATACCTTTACGAAGGTATGTACCATTTTTTTTAAATCTACAGATTCCATTTTAAGCTCAGCCCATTTGGAATATCTGTCAGGAATAGTTCATATTTTTGGTAAGTATCGTCTCCAAACTTTCTAAAGAATTCTATAAAAAACTTAATTTAGAAATTTGGCTGTAGTCATTTTGATAAGTACGCTATAACCCTTTGCTTGCAGAGAAGCAAAGGGATAATGTAACAGTTTCTCAAGCACGCACACAGGTTTGGAGAGAAGGAAGCCACTGACAGTGGAAGGCGTTCCAATGCACTTCCTTAGCCCTTGTCCTCTGTTTGATCTCTCCCATAACTCATCATAGAAATACTAGACCCCACTTAATGCTACAGCCCCTCGGTAGTGTCCTCTTCTTCAAAATGGCAGTCCAAAAAGAAGGTACCTCATTGTTTTAAAAAAAAGGGTGATTAAAATGTTCTTTTTGAAAATTAATCTATTTCTCTGATATGGCTCACTATACATGCATTTCATTGCTAACTACCATTTGTTGAATTGAATGGAATGTTTTTTCTTTGGTAACAAGCCTAAAACCAAAAACTTGCATTTACATAAAAAAACAACAACTTAGTTTTCACGCGTGAGTTCTTGGGTCGAGTTGTTCAAATTTTGGATGGCACTTTCCACCAGATCACTACGTATACGAAGTTGTCTAAAAAAGTATTGAAATTTTATGCGATTGAAAGTCTTGTTGTTCTATTAAAAAAGGTTGCTGTTAAAGTTTAAATATTTAGACCATGAAAATAAAAAGTGAGTTTGTGAGCGTTTTTCTTTAATGCAATTCTATTTCTAAAAGCCTTTGGATATTTAGTCCTTTTCGCCTAGAAGATAAGAGCTAAAAACTCAACCGTATTAAACGCTCGATGAAAGCACGGTCAAGGCTAGATAAAGGCTCTATGAAGGCCGCCTATCTTTACGCGATCAATGGAATTCAGGCTCGATGCACGTTTTGTCGGCTTGTGCACGATTATCTCATTCAAGCACGATGCAGGATGGCAAAGTTTGATCTAATTTGTTACAGGCTGTGATCACCAACATCGCGTGCACTTAACCTGAGGTTTTCTTTGCGGGAATTTGTAACGGACATTTTCCCTTGCATGAAGTGTTTTGGTTTTTCAGCACCCCCCTTCACTTTTCTTTCCTCCCCCCCCCCCCATCACTTCTTTCGACGATAAATATTTGTCTCCCAGTATATTGCTATGGCAACTTTGTCCTTTGTACAATGTAGGCAATGATGTAGTCAATATAATGGTATCATCAGCAACTTAAAGAACTATCATTAAATCTAGATAAACGTTTCATGTCCGGTATTTTTGCCTCTGTAAAGACTGAAAGTGCGTGAGATTTCGAAAATAAGAGAAATAGAATTACAAAATCTCGTTTTAACTGTTTGCATTGTGAGGAAATCCAGCATCACTTGTATTAATTGGCTGATTTTTTTTCTTTTTGGATTCATCACTACAGCTAATTTCTTAATAGCTATACTAAGGCTACGGAATTATCTTGATTTATTATTTAATAAAAAAAAAATGCGTTTTCTGATATTTCCGTCCGAAGTCATTAAATATTCAGTGTCTGAAATGTTCGACACTCGAGTAAATATGAGTATATTAAACAAACCATTGAGGTAAGTACCATGTCTATAATGATGAATTAATTGTGTATTGAAAGCAAATAGTAAGCTGGCCATAGTTCCTTTAATTGCCTGATCTGTTTAATTCATTCAGTCATTCTCTCAGTTGGGTGAGACATGGACGCGTCATGCCCTGACAAAATTTGTCTTTTCTTAAGCTTTAAGTCCGATTTGCAGCGTGCAGCGAGGTTCTCTTGCTGTGGCAGCTGATTGGACGGATCATAAATTTCTCTTTACCATAGCTTTAAGCTAATGTTTCGAAAAGGAGAAAAATCAAAAAGGCAAACGACCAAAATTACACCTACCATATATGATAATTGCTTGTACAAGCTGTATTAGGATCAATACCGCCAACAAATGAATCCTTGCCATTGTTCAAACACTGATACTGTGGCCGTTCGCAAATGCTAGAAATCTTGCGGATTATCCTCTGCACTTAGATAATAAAGAACTTTTTAGGTAACTCAAGGTAGAGGAGAAAATATCCGTTATGAATCGGCTTCACATTTGGTTACGAAGCGATAACAAATGCATGGTTCATTGAATTTTCTAGTTTACGCCAGTTGCCCACGTCACTTAATTGTCATAGTAACCCTTTGTAAAATACTGCATGATGAAATGCCCCTCAGCAAAATGATTCTCAATAGATCGTTTTCAGTCACGTGGTCAGCATCTTTGCAAATTGCTTGGAATAAAAGAAAGTTTTAACATGTTAAAAGAGTTCAATTCCCTCAGTATTTTTTAAGTACGCAAACATGGCCGCCGTGACGTCATGTGAAAACAATCTATTAAAAATTTTGATCTCAAATCTGTTCATTGACACAACCGGGCTAGGTTAATTGATTGAACGCATATATATAGAATAGATGGCTGGTTACACACCATGGTAAAAGGCATTCACCACAGTAAAAAAGGCCGCGGTGAACTTAAATTGGGTTTACCTTACTACATGAAATTTTCGCGTATTTCGCAATACAAAAAAAATTGCGAAATTAAAGTGACGCGAACAATAAGTGTCGCGAACACTACAGGAGGCGAAAATTAAGTGACTCACATTTGTCCATAATCAAGAAATAACGAGTTTATTAGTAATGGTAACAGGACTGAGTGGAGTCCAATTCGGTCTGTAATCATACGAGTGATTAACAAAATCGGACGACTGCGTAGCGGGAGTCCGATTTGTTTAATCACGAGTATGATTACAAACCGAATTGGACGAAACGAAATTCTGTTACCAATTAATCATAACTTAAACAAAATTTGTGATATGATAGGCTATTTTAAAATCAAAACACAAGAAATTCGAAATTTTGTTTTGCTAGCAATAAAAAAAAATTAATTTAAGCGCGCGCGTGATAGCGCGTACTGTCCAATTACTTAGGCATGACGCGTACTGTCCTATCAAACTAGCCAATCAGATTTGAGAATTTTGTTATAGTTATGATACCACTGAAACGTTTCAAAATCACATTTTTACTTTTCTGAGGAATTTTCAGTGTAAACGGATGTTGTCTGGTTAATTGACTCAAATAATTCACGTACAAGCGTGAACTGCTTGAGAGAACGGCTTTGTTGTTACTGTTGACATTATTTAGTCCCGCTGTTGCTTTTTCCTTAATATTGACGGTATTAATTCATTCAGTTTTTCTCTCAGTTGGGTGAGACATGGACGCTTCATGCCCTAACGAAATTTGTCTTTTCTTAAGTTTTAAGTCCAATTTGCAGCGTGTAGCTAGGTTCTCTTGCTGTGGCAGCTGATTGGACAGATCAAAAAAACTCTCTTTACCATAGCTTTAAGAAAATGTTTTGAAAAGGAGAAAAATCAAAAAGGCAAACGACCAAAATTACACCTACCATATATGATAATTGCTTGTACAAGCTGTATTAGGATCAATACCGCCAACAAATGAATCCTTGCCATTGTTCAAACACTGATACTGTGGTCTTTCGCAAATACTAGAAATCTTGCAGATTATCCTCCCCACTTAGATAATAAAGAACTTTTTACGTAACTCAAGGCAGCGCAGGAAACATCTGTTATGAATCGTCGTCACTTTTGGTTACGAAGCGAGAAGAAATACATGGTTCATTGGATTTTCGAAAGTAAACCCGTTGGTCACAACGTGACTCAGTTAATTGTCATGGTAACCGTTTGTCAAATACCGCATGATGGAAATGCCCTTAAGCTAAAAGATTCTCAACTAAAAATTCTGATTTCGAATCTGTTCATTGACGCACCCAGGCTAGGTTAGTTGATTGAACGCATGTATATAGAATAGGTGCCCGGTTGCACACACCATGATAAAAGCCATTTCTCATAGTAAAAAAGGCCGCGGTAAACTTAACGTGGGTTTAGTTTACAGTGGTGACATGTGATTACACATGAATTAATCACCAAGGTGAATTGGCCGCTTGTGCGGCTTCATTTGCGCTATTGTGACCCTATTTTGGTAATAATCGCGGGCGATCATTGAGGATGTCATATTCTGTCGAAAATTTACGTATAATATAGTACGTACAGTTTCATCTGCTATGTTAGTCCTCATACCTTTACGAAGGTATGTACCATTTTTTTTAAATCTACAGATTCCATTTTAAGCTCAGCCCATTTGGAATATCTGTCAGGAATAGTTCATATTTTTGGTAAGTATCGTCTCCAAACTTTCTAAAGAATTCTATAAAAAACTTAATTTAGAAATTTGGCTGTAGTCATTTTGATAAGTACGCTATAACCCTTTGCTTGCAGAGAAGCAAAGGGATAATGTAACAGTTTCTCAAGCACGCACACAGGTTTGGAGAGAAGGAAGCCACTGACAGTGGAAGGCGTTCCAATGCACTTCCTTAGCCCTTGTCCTCTGTTTGATCTCTCCCATAACTCATCATAGAAATACTAGACCCCACTTAATGCTACAGCCCCTCGGTAGTGTCCTCTTCTTCAAAATGGCAGTCCAAAAAGAAGGTACCTCATTGTTTTAAAAAAAAGGGTGATTAAAATGTTCTTTTTGAAAATTAATCTATTTCTCTGATATGGCTCACTATACATGCATTTCATTGCTAACTACCATTTGTTGAATTGAATGGAATGTTTTTTCTTTGGTAACAAGCCTAAAACCAAAAACTTGCATTTACATAAAAAAAACAACAACTTAGTTTTCACGCGTGAGTTCTTGGGTCGAGTTGTTCAAATTTTGGATGGCACTTTCCACCAGATCACTACGTATACGAAGTTGTCTAAAAAAGTATTGAAATTTTATGCGATTGAAAGTCTTGTTGTTCTATTAAAAAAGGTTGCTGTTAAAGTTTAAATATTTAGACCACAAAAATAAAAAGTGAGTTTGGGAGCGTTTTTCTTTAATGTAATTCTATTTCTAAAAGCCTTTGGATATTTAGTCCTTTTCGCCTAGAAGATAAGAGCTAAAAACTCAACCGTATTAAACGCTCGATGAAAGCACGGTCAAGGCTAGATAAAGGCTCTATGAAGGCCGCCTATCTTTACGCGATCAATGGAATTCAGGCTCGATGCACGTTTTGTCGGCTTGTGCACGATTATCTCATTCAAGCACGATGCAGGATGGCAAAGTTTGATCTAATTTGTTACAGGCTGTGATCACCAACATCGCGTGCACTTAACCTGAGGTTTTCTTTGCGGGAATTTGTAACGGACATTTTCCCTTGCATGAAGTGTTTTGGTTTTTCAGCACCCCCCTTCACTTTTCTTTCCTTCCCCCCCCCCATCACTTCTTTCGACGATAAATATTTGTCTCTCAGTATATTGCTATGGCAACTTTGTCCTTTGTACAATGTAGGCAATGATGTAGTCAATATAATGGTATCATCAGCAACTTAAAGAACTATCATTAAATCTAGATAAACGTTTCATGTCCGGTATTTTTGCCTCTGTAAAGACTGAAAGTGCGTGAGATTTCGAAAATAAGAGAAATAGAATTACAAAATCTCGTTTTAACTGTTTGCATTGTGAGGAAATCCAGCATCACTTGTATTAATTGGCTGATTTTTTTTCTTTTTGGATTCATCACTACAGCTAATTTCTTAATAGCTATACTAAGGCTACGGAATTATCTTGATTTATTATTTAATAAAAAAAAAATGCGTTTTCTGATATTTCCGTCCGAAGTCATTAAATATTCAGTGTCTGAAATGTTCGACACTCGAGTAAATATGAGTATATTAAACAAACCATTGAGGTAAGTACCATGTCTATAATGATGAATTAATTGTGTATTGAAAGCAAATAGTAAGCTGGCCATAGTTCCTTTAATTGCCTGATCTGTTTAATTCATTCAGTCATTCTCTCAGTTGGGTGAGACATGGACGCGTCATGCCCTGACAAAATTTGTCTTTTCTTAAGCTTTAAGTCCGATTTGCAGCGTGCAGCGAGGTTCTCTTGCTGTGGCAGCTGATTGGACGGATCATAAAAACTCTCTTTACCATAGCTTTAAGCTAATGTTTCGAAAAGGAGAAAAATCAAAAAGGCAAACGACCAAAATTACACCTACCATATATGATAATTGCTTGTACAAGCTGTATTAGGATCAATACCGCCAACAAATGAATCCTTGCCATTGTTCAAACACTGATACTGTGGCCGTTCGCAAATGCTAGAAATCTTGCGGATTATCCTCTGCACTTAGATAATAAAGAACTTTTTAGGTAACTCAAGGTAGAGGAGAAAATATCCGTTATGAATCGGCTTCACATTTGGTTACGAAGCGATAACAAATGCATGGTTCATTGAATTTTCTAGTTTACGCCAGTTGCCCACGTCACTTAATTGTCATAGTAACCCTTTGTAAAATACTGCATGATGAAATGCCCCTCAGCAAAATGATTCTCAATAGATCGTTTTCAGTCACGTGGTCAGCATCTTTGCAAATTGCTTGGAATAAAAGAAAGTTTTAACATGTTAAAAGAGTTCAATTCCCTCAGTATTTTTTAAGTACGCAAACATGGCCGCCGTGACGTCATGTGAAAACAATCTATTAAAAATTTTGATCTCAAATCTGTTCATTGACACAACCGGGCTAGGTTAATTGATTGAACGCATATATATAGAATAGATGGCTGGTTACACACCATGGTAAAAGGCATTCACCACAGTAAAAAAGGCCGCGGTGAACTTAAATTGGGTTTACCTTACTACATGAAATTTTCGCGTATTTCGCAATACAAAAAAAATTGCGAAATTAAAGTGACGCGAACAATAAGTGTCGCGAACACTACAGGAGGCGAAAATTAAGTGACTCACATTTGTCCATAATCAAGAAATAACGAGTTTATTAGTAATGGTAACAGGACTGAGTGGAGTCCAATTCGGTCTGTAATCATACGAGTGATTAACAAAATCGGACGACTGCGTAGCGGGAGTCCGATTTGTTTAATCACGAGTATGATTACAAACCGAATTGGACGAAACGAAATTCTGTTACCAATTAATCATAACTTAAACAAAATTTGTGATATGATAGGCTATTTTAAAATCAAAACACAAGAAATTCGAAATTTTGTTTTGCTAGCAATAAAAAAAAATTAATTTAAGCGCGCGCGTGATAGCGCGTACTGTCCAATTACTTAGGCATGACGCGTACTGTCCTATCAAACTAGCCAATCAGATTTGAGAATTTTGTTATAGTTATGATACCACTGAAACGTTTCAAAATCACATTTTTACTTTTCTGAGGAATTTTCAGTGTAAACGGATGTTGTCTGGTTAATTGACTCAAATAATTCACGTACAAGCGTGAACTGCTTGAGAGAACGGCTTTGTTGTTACTGTTGACATTATTTAGTCCCGCTGTTGCTTTTTCCTTAATATTGACGGTATTATTTGTTCCTTCGATAAAGTCATTTTATTAACTAATTCAAAGACATGTTAAATAACATTGGCTTTGAAATGTAAATTGTTGTTCTCAAAAACGCGAAAAGAGAGTGATTCAAAATATAAAATTTCTCATGATCGCGAAATTTAAGTATCGCAAAATATGTGCACATAAAAATCGCGAAATAAACATGTCGCGAAAATTTCATGTGATAAGGTAGTTCCGGCGTGGTACCTTGTGGTTACACATGAATTAATCACCGAGTTAAATTATATAATAATAATAGCCACTTTTACGGCTTCATTTGGCCCATTGCTACTCTATTTTTTGGTAATAATCGCGGTCGATTATTGCAGGGTTTCATGTTCTGTTGAAAATTTACGCATAATTTGAGCCATCGCGCAGAATGAGTGGACATCATTAATTATTCATGACCGCCGAAGCGGCAAATTCGAATGCACGAGCGCTTTGAATTATAAGCTCCAAATAAGAGAAGAATGGGCCTATTTTGGTCCACCAGCGTTGATAAAACTCCTTGGCGCGACTTCGTTAGCTCCAAAATAAGGAACCTCACCACGTCGTGTTTGATTTCAATCGACTCTTCTTATTGAAGAGGGACTTTCATCACTCTCTCAAATACGAGACTGATCCTCTCTCTTGCCTCTTCTACGCGAACTGGATCCGGATCAGGGTTCTCGAAGGCCTCGACCAAGTCTAGCTGCAGATGATCTTTCGGTTCCCAAGTGTTCAGTCACTCGCACAGAAGTGAAACCATTTTACCATGTACTGAGGCTTCCCTTTAACAAAATTCTTGGCAACGATGCGCTCTGCTTCTAATGTACCAAGAACTTTAGGTTTTCTTTCGCAAATGCGTTTACGGGAAATCACAGGGAACTCGCTAATGCACTTGTAAAATCCCAGCGAAGGGCGAGGCCATTTTCCGCCATCTTCTCGTTTTCAGCTCGCAAAAAATTGCACCTGTGGCCTGTATAGAACTGCGGGTTTATAATGGTACACGAAGTGACAAGGGAAAGCCACAGGATCGAAAAGCACCAATGGGTTTTGGACTGAACGACAAAGATGAAATTAGCATAAAAATCCGTGCCAATTTATTAGCTCTTGGCACTATCTTGTGCCTGGGCCGCCTAGCAAATTAACATACGTGAGTCTTTTGCGTTTCATCTAGGGAAAAATTGTTCAGTAAAAAATAAAATTAGTTCTAGCCAGCTTTGGGCTTAAAGCGTAATAGTGATGACACAAGCGAGCTCTAACAGATCGCGCGCGACAATTTTTTTCAACAGTACTCAATTGCAACCAGTTTTCAAAGGACTGTAACTTTATTCGACCTCAGTTGTAAAAGCATCGTAAAATTGATTCATCTGAAGCACATTGAAATATTAACTGCTCTTTACGACTTCTGTGTTTCTGTTGTCACGCTTGTAAGCACGCGTTGCATAAGCCATTTTAAAAGGTGAGATATTAGGAAACAGAAGGAAAAACAATAGCTCGCATGGCCTTTGTTGCTTTGCTCCGCCCTGAAAAGTTAATGAACAAGGCGATAATCGTTACAAACGAAAAACCGCGCAGACTTCCACCAATGACGGCGATCCAGTTCACGCTTCACCTGTAATATTACAGACCTATGCTTCTAGCTCGACTATAAGTAAATGTCCCGAGAACAATAGCCATTCTGCGCGATGACAATTACATCTGGTAAGATAGTCCTGATAAATCTAGATTCCATTTTTAAAATTCAGCCCATTTCTATCATCTGTCAGGAATAGATCATATTTTTAGTAAATATGGTTCCTACACCTGGCTCAACAAACAAGCTAAAATCTTGCCTTAAAATTCCCCCGTTACTTTCATGTCAAAGATGGTTAGAAACTGGTTTTTTAAAGTTTGAAAACTTGGCGCAGTAGAGATTGTATGGCCATGGCATCTACTGAGAACAGTGGGTTACCATTGCGCCGCTGATGTCAGATTGCCCTTTTGCCAAGGTGCCGGTCTATCATAATTTTTGCATCTTCAGCTGTGGATTATATTTTAATAGAATATTCATCACTAAAGATAAGACCCTATTGCACACCGAATGAAGTAAAACACACATGCTTGTAATGGTTGAGTCTCCCAGAAAAATCTACAGGATGATAAAACTTTAATAAGTTATCTTAAAAAAATGACATAAATTGCGCTTGATATGCGTTTTAAAAAGCATAAAAATTTCACTCCTGTCATTTAATAGCTCTACAAGAAATATGGAATAAATTACACGTAAGGTACTTCAAATAACAGTTACCTCTTATTTGATCAAAGATCACTAAAATACTTAGAAAATTTTAGTCTCTGCTAGTTAACAAGTGAGGAGGACTTATACTAAACATAGTTTCTTGTAACGCAAAAAAGAAGGCCCGCTTCAAATAGTGAGTAGAGCGAGCCAATTTGTTTTGTTTGCAAACTTGAAATCTATGTTCTGTCAGTCAAGTGTTTACTTCCGAGAACCAGGCTCGGACTGCACCTGTGTCCGATTCCTCAAAAGATGGTTACAATTTACCCAGTGTTAGGGCACATTTCAAGCAAAGTTTTCTTTACTAGGGAATCTGTAACAGAAATTTTTGAAATATTTTCGAGTCTTCACTCCGACATCTAGTTATGATAAAGTAAAATGATACTCCATATGAACACTTTATAGGAAGGTCACCTCAATCCAGGCCCCCGTTGTTCAATTGTTAGATAGCGCTATTTACCGGATAAATCACTATCCGGTAGCCTGAATTTCATCCAATTGCTTCGAGTCGTTTACTCCTCTCAGCAACGTCTAAATCGACCAGCCGTTAATGCTGTCCAGCAACGTCACCACTACCCGAAAACCGGGTACTGATTTTGATTGGTTGATTGTCTAAACATTCGCATAATTATGTATAATTATGAGAAATGTAAGCGGGATTGTCGATTGATATTCAGCAGATTGCATCGGTGGCATCCTTGCGTGAAGTTCAAACATTTCGATGATAATCTTTATCGTAAACAGCAAAATTGCCCTTGTCTTCGAAACTGAACTGAAATTGAAATTGAAATTGAACTGCGAAAGAAGAATCGTTGCAGAGATTCGGTAGGTGTTTCATTTCCGCAGTGGGATTTTGTTTATGCAAAGTTTCAGGGACCAATGTCATGTTGTCATTCGGCCTTCTTGCTATTTTCACGTCAAGAGTAATGATTCTGTTAGTTTTTCTTGTTTCCTTGTTTACTTTTTTCGTCGTTAAGGACCAAATAGCTTCTTTTCAATTAAATGAAATTGTTGTGTTTTTGAACGTGTTTCCGTGTGTTTTTATTTCATTGCGTGATTGCACCCGAGTTCGAATTACAACCGGTTCAGATACTGCATGCACTTGATAGTTTGAACGTTAAACATGAATTACGATCGAAAAGAGGTAAAGCAATTCTGTCAGGCGTTCTGTGTCATGTAAACATTTCCAAACGATATTTCTTGGTTTCCACTTGAAAATCATGTTTTACTTTTTGCATGAATTAAAGCGGAGGAGTAGTGACGTCACTGGAAGGCATTAACGGCCGGTCGATTCAGACGTTACTGAGGGAGTAATAACGACTCGAAGTAATGGGATGAAATTCAGGCTAACTATCTTGTGGCTAAACATAATGTATAGATTTTTGCCAGGGCTAAAAGCGAAGCCTCCCTTTATGTCTTATAATAATTAACAGTTATTATTCCGCTTTGCGGCTCGGTAAATATTCCTGAAGCCACTGAGATTGAAAAGAATGATTGGTTTAGTTTATACACACAAAGCGATCTCAAGAAAATCAGAAAGGAAACCATTTAAAAGTACGATTTGATTGACGGATCAAATCAAGCAAACAATAGATCTTTGCAGAATTTTCAGACATGATAATTCACAAGTTTATCAGGGTCATCCCTGGTGTAATATAATTTATTCGTTTTCTTTGTTTCATGGGCTATTTTCAGGGTTAGGTTCATTGTTAAGGGTGTTTTGTTGTCAGTTCGTTTTACGTAAGCTGTGAGTAATAAATTATATTACTCCCGAGATGAACCGTTCATCACTTCGCAAACACCAGCGTAATGGCTTAAATGGAAACTTTTTGTTTCGTTACCTGAGAGGAGAGGTAGAGCCTTAATTGTTATTTTCTGTTAACTCGCCAAGTTTATAGCCAAAAAGGTTTGTTGTGTCGTTCTTCGCATGAAGTGCTGACATGGCGGCTCGGTTGCTCATGGCAAGGCGTCGTTTTGCTTTAGCATTCTTCGTCTTATTTACTTGAAACGTAGAATTTCTACAAACATTTGCTTTACTTTTGGTTTGTCATAAATAGACTTCCATTTTTGGGCCAGATGTTTGTTGGTAGGAAACGCTCAGTGCACGAAACGGCCTACAATAACCTGAATTTCAGACGATTACTTCGAGTCGTTTTTACTCCCTCAATTGCTGGTTTGCTCGTGACGTTTTCAGTCTTCGATACAATCCAAGTAACAAGGTGGACAATTGAAAGGATTGAAAAGTTGTTTAATGAATTAAGATGAGTCGATAGTGCAGAGAAACACTGTTAACTTTGGTTTCCCAACAGGGTGATAAAGTAAATTTATGATCATAAAGAGATTCTCTAGGACTTTTTCCCTAATGCCCCCTATTTCGGATCACCTCACAAGTACAAATATTTTAATAATTACCAAAGTTTAAATAACGAAATTAAATACAATACCAGCCCAATGAAAGGAAAGAGTATCCATTGATGACGTTTCGTCCTTAAGATAGCAACAGATAACTCAACTGGATGTTTCATCGCACAAGTTGACAAATTCCACTCGTCCATTTTATGGACACTTGAAATGACTATGACTGTTCTCTGGAAATGACTATGATAAATATCAAGTATGAATTTTAAAGTAAGTAGAACCGTTTAAACTTTCAAGTGTTAAGAAACTTAAAAGTATAACGGCATTGGTTTAAGGTATCCAGTTAATCTTGAGGGAGTTTGTGACCGAATAGGGCCTGGGGCCCCTTTTCTCGAAAGTCCAGGTTACTTTTCGGACTCGAAAAGCTGTTTTATGTTTGCCATGTTGGCATTCAAGATCAAAGTTTCAACTGTTTTGAAAATGATACAATGAAACTATCAGTCAACGAAGCAAAATTGACCTGTTTGGAAATAGCCATCCTCGGAGACCCAGGGGCGGATAAAGGGGGCGAGGGAAAGTCTAAACGGGTGGAAAAATATATATGGAACGAAGAAAAGTGAAGAACGGCGAGAAGAGCCCCTGGGGACAATGTCTTACCAGACCAGTTCCAAACGGTCGCCGCCGTTCTGGGTTCTGATTGGTGCTGATGACAACAACAACTTTTAATTTTTACCTAGCGATTTGCAGTTTATTACAAAATAAATTTAATATACTATAATTAGACTTTGCAGCTATATAGGCTGCACTTACTAACCTTAGAGGGCTAATGAAGATAGGGTAGTCGTAGGTGTATTTATGATAGTAGACAGGACAGGATAATGGTCCTTATTATCATCATTATCAGGAAATATGGAGCCTCCTGAGTTGGCATGCCGTTTTCATGCGTACAAACCCATGTGGCACACGATGACTGAGAGTATCAATGCTGTTCCTCAGTAATCAACTTTTTTTTCTCTGGAGTAATCCTGTATAGTTTCTCATTGGCAAACCTGCTATAAATAAAGGTCGAAGACTTTCTATGCCTGAAACTTGTCTTGGAGCTGCCTGGCGTCAGAAAAAGTGTCGGTCTTTTCTGAAACTACCCTACAAGTTCTCTGATGGGCGAACTATCTCAATATAGCTGGTGAGACGAGTAAGGAGAATCTCCTGCCAGGATCGTCCCCTAGAGGGTCAACAGATAAATGCGTATTTTTCCACCAAACCACGTAATCGTTTATTGATCTGTCTTGGCCAATTGATTTTTAGTTTCAGTTTATTCAGTTTCAGTTTATTTCACCACAAAAAAACAAACAAACAAACAAACAAAAAAACAAAAAAAACAAAACAAAGGACAGGAATATAGGAATTCACAGAAGAAATTTGGTGAGGGAAACCATAAAACGTATAGCCTGATATTGGGCTCCCTCAGAGTAAAAAAGTATAAGTTTAATTTACATCGCCAGGATTGAGCGTATACTGAGTATTTAAATGACATTGACAAAAAGGTAAATATGTATAATTAGTATAAACACACTCAGTGATTTTGGTAATTCAAGCAATCTGATTGGTTAGCTATCTCGGACTATGACGTTTTATAAAATAACTGAGATAGTACGCGTGATCTGATTGGTCAAAAACCTATGGTTTATTATATCGGTAAACCCATAGAAAAAGGCATCCAGACCACGAGCCATAAACAAAACCGGCTATCGATCTGCAGACAACGACTTTAGAAAGGCTAAAAAACAGAACAAGTTACTTACCCAGCCCTTCTTAATGTTAAAAGCGTTGGTTTCCACATTTTATTACTGAGCGTCACAATTCGCTACTGCCATAGCTTTAGAAGTTATAAAGTACAAAGCTGGAAAACAGTTTACATTTCACGACGATGCCAAATCGCAGAGAAAGACAACAACTGTGTGAATTTCTGCTGTAGAAAGTCTCTAGGAAAACTTAACCATTTGCCAACCAGCAACAAAACGGATAGTTTTAGCATTCTTGATTTATTTCATGTCAAAATTAAATTCCTTAATGAAAGAACTTGTTCAAAAAAGAGATCTCTGATCAAGATATGGTGCAAAATCGGCCGCTGTAGGTTGTAAACAAGCTGCCAAGGATGATGAAAGATGTCAGAGTTTCGGGCTGGTTTTTTCCAACATTTGCACAAATTATGCGGTGATATCGATGACATAACCTACCTCATGAACCACCTAACTTCACGAATCGACAAATATTAACGTCAATATGTGGCTACGGCAAAGAAACCTTTCTCCACCACTGACATATTTTCATCGGTCGCTGTACGTGCATACAAAGTTACATGCGACAACTTCGCAAATGCAGCCACGTCATTACCGCAGCATTTCTTGATCATAATAAAGTCCAGAAAACAGATCTTAAACCACTGCTTTTTACTTTGTAAAAAGTGAATGAAGTCCTCCATTACAATAGCTGTCAGTTCCGTCTGTAATAACGAAATTCTTACGGATCGACTCAACAAAATACGGCTGCGTACAGTCTGATGTTCAATTAATTTCTACTTCTGTAGTAAACAAACCATGAACGTATTCTTTCATTGTACGTTCGCATGAATATGTGTTGACTTTTCCTGTAAAACAGCTTTCATAAGTTATCGTGTAATGAGTGCAAAAACTCGTGTTTTGAAGTGCTGCTTCTTGTTGTTTGACTGAACTGAGTTTTGAGAAAGTTCAACGCTGTTAAATCGTGAGTCATGATTGGCTTACGATGACTTTAGAGAGAAGACGTGACTTGATCACGGTACTAGAACCATATTTTTTACCTAAAAGACTCCATTCTACTAAAAGTTATTTTATAAACGCAATAGACCACACTTTCTATGGGTCTACCGGCGTGATAACCCACTTGGGATGTTGGGAGAACACTCGAAAAGCTTGTAAATCACTCGCCTTCGGCTCGTGATTTACAAGCTTTTCTCGTGTTCTCCCAACATCCCGCGTGGGTTATCACGCCGGTAAACCCATAGAAAGTGTGGTCTATTGCTTAAATATTCACCGCGCTAGGCGGTGAATATGAAGCAGAACAAAATCGCTTTTGTGAACTGGGTGTTTTGCCAAAGTTTCATAGTAAAGCCTTTTTGAAAATCCACGAATATCCAAGTGCTGATGACTTTCAAGGGAAGAAAAGACTTCATGGTGTATAAACAGCGTGATTTGTTGTGAAGTGGTTTACCGTAGCTGACTTTTTGTACCCTCGAAGCTCTGTTTACCACTACAGAGGAAAACGACGTCGCTTTGTCATTGATTTTGATTTCGGGATTCTCTCGCAAGACCAATTTTGCCTATAAATGAAGTTAATTTATGGGGAAAAGAGGAAGGCAAATATTGTCGAAAATTGCACGCGCTAGCAAGTTAACAAGGCAAAAAACATTTGAGATAAACAGCGCTCACCCTGATCGTAGTCGCTGTTGACAGCATTTGCAAGAAGCGACAAAGAAAACTTTCTCATTCTCGGTGAGTTGACAGAGACAAATAAAGCTCTACTTTTCTTCTCAGAATTGGGTAGTACTATCATTTGCCATGTTTGAAGATACTGTAAAGATTTAACTTTGCGCGTCTGTTTACGGCTTCGTGTTCACGCATGAATCCACCCGTCAATCGAACTAATCGTTTTTTAATGGTTTCCTTTCTGATTTTGCTGAGATCACTTCGTGTGAATATACTAAAACAATTATTCACCTCAGGCTCAGTTAAAAAACAGCCACTAAAACAATTATTCAACAATATTAACTTCGCTTTCGGGGAATAATTGTTAAATATAAAGTATAGTAGTGTCCCATTATTTAGGTTATAGGTTGGTTGTGAAGAAAAAATAACTAACTGCAAGGCTTATAATTAATAATTCTCATAGAAATGTTTGCGAAGCCAGAATTGAATGAGGAGAGAGAAGTAGAATCTTTGCTCTCATTTCCTAAAGAGTTTTAATAAGATGCTCCTGGAAAACTCACAGAAAATTTGGTTGTACAGATGGAAGGTGAAAATTATTCGCATATTTCAGGGTCGGCCAGGGGGGGTACTGGTATACCAGTATACCCGAAAAAAATTCGCCAAAATACCCCAAAATACCCAAAATTCATCCAAATATACCCAAAATTAATCGAAGGTATATTTATGCCTGAAATTCAAAGAAAGTGATATACCGAATACCCGTATTTGTATAGGTAATAGCATGATTTGGAGTGATATTTGGCATAAATACCATGAGTGATATTTCGAAATTGTTATAGGTAATTTCACGAGCCGTTAGGCGAGTGAAATTTGTGACAATTTTGAAATATCACGAGTGGTGTTTATGCCAAATTTCACGTACAAATCATGCTATTATTTGTTTATACTACTACCCGCTAAAGGTTTGTAATTTTCACATGTAGGTATTTCAAATTAAGCTGAAATACCACTGCTCTAAGCCAATCAAATTGCAGAAATTTCTCATGTAGTGGTATAAAAGCTGCAATATACCGTATACCCGATTTAAAAAGCCCCTGTATACCGTATACCCAAAAACCCTGGCCGACCCTGATATTTAGTGTCATAGCTATGGACCTTGTTTAATGAAACGGTAATCTTTAAAAATTACTGGCAGAAAAGAATGGCTAAAGGAAAACATAAATTTACCTAGTTCTAGTTGTTTAATGTTGGAAATTTTTATTTGCTCTAATTTTTTGAAAATAGGGTTTAAGTGAGCATTGAAAGTTGATTTAGGAATAATTCTGACAACTCGCTTTTGCACAGAGACAAGACGAGGACGATTGGTTTCGTAGGTAGATCCCCTGACAATAATACAATAATGAAAATAAAAAATAAACTAAATAATAAACTAAACAATAATAAAGAGTTTTTAAAGAGCCTTGAAGTAGAAAAAAATCCTGCTTTATATAAATGATTACTATTGGTCTAGAGATGTTTGGAGCAACTCGAGAAATGTGAGGTCTCTAAGACAGATGTTCGTCAAGGACTACCCCGAGAAATACGGTTTCCTTAACCTGTTCGATTCTTTGTTCATTTGTGTATATTTGCACTGGAAAATGACAGCTTTTCTGTCGAGGATTATATCAAATCTAAAGGGAGCTTGTTTGCCTTAAACCAAGAGAATAATTTATTAACTTCGGAATTTTACGAGGTTGCCAGGTGGGTAGGATCTTTATGGGACATAAAAAAAATTAGCGTCATCAGTGAATAAAGTCAGTTCGGCAAGCTTCGATACGTTGTTTAAATTATGAATGGACAACAAGAAGAACAAGTGGCCCAAATAGACCAATTTCGATACTTGGCTCCATATGTTGGGAGAATAAATTATTAAGCCCCGACCCTCAATGTGATTTCTTTTGTTTTATCCCCGCAACCCTCGGAACAAAGTACGAAATATTAGTCTATTATTTTCATAATTGCAGGGTTACATGAGTGGAATCCAGGAAATTTTTACCTTCTCGGCATCTAAGCCAACCCTCGTTATTAGTTTGCATTTAAATAATGAACACTCAAGCAGCATACATTAAAATTTCTGAAATTTTATTTGCACACGCTATATATAACTATGTAAGTTACTGTCCTTAGTCTAAAAAGTCTAATACAGCGACCACCTCTTTTAAAGAGGAATTCTACTTTTATATCTGAATTCGCTTTCCTATTACGACTCTTCTGGTTTATTATATAAATAAAATCACCTTTTATACACACACCTAAGAATCATAACTGACAATATTTATTGACATTATTCAATACTTAGCAAGACACACGCCACACTTTTCGCATGCCCACAGACACCCTAAAGTGGCAGCCAAGAGTTTGATCCTTGTTAAGGGAGCCCTCTTTTACCCGATTGTTTTCAGTTATTATTTCTCAACGTAAATAATTATCTTTGTATTGATGGAAACCTCAAAATATTAGCTTGATAATGTACAAAAACAGCACAGAAGTGATTGCAGGCTATGAACGATAACGGATGGTTTAAAAGCTGGAGGAGATGACGACTCATGCATTTAATATTGAGCAAACCTTGGCTTGGCGTAGTCAACGTAGTGCGTGCTTGACTTGTCAAGTTTTGGTTTTAATTGAAAGTACACTATTGCATTGTAATGTGAGTTGGCATTGGAAAACAAGAATCGGAAAAGCAGCAGACCGATATCAACTGATAAAGACGACAACGGAGGAGAACATTGCCAACGGTCCTATTTTAGTTAGTTTTTAACAAGTATCTATTCCTGGCTGCGGTTCCTGAAAAGCCGATTAATCTATCCTCCGATTAACGGTTAATCCACGATTAAATATTTTATTTCCCGGATAACTAATCGTGGGTTAAAAAGTTGTTCCTGAAAGCGAAATTATCCCGAGATTAACTAATCCCAGATTAGCACTAAAAAATCTGGTTTAACGAGTTTTTCGACCGCCTGCTTGGCTGCTTCTAAAAAAAAATAGGTGCGAAAATTGGAGCAAAAAATAGGGAACATCGCACGGTTTCTTGTCGTCTTCCTTTGGAGATCGTCTTTTAGGATTCCTACTAGTTATACTTGGTCAAACCTTTACCTGATGCGAAGTTCTTCGTCTGTTAGTTGGTCGAGACCAATTTCTCGATGTTGGAACTTTCTTTCGCGTTTTTGTGAAACAGTAAGTCCGCCATTTTGTTTGTTTTGACAAACTTTTTCTCCTGATTAGGGAGTTAATAGTACTCGCTAGATGGGTTAAATTTACCACAAAGTTTATTCCTAGATTATTCTTAATCGTGCTTTCAAGAACAGAATCTAATTGTGGGATAAAATTTATTCCGCGATTAGCGATATTTTTTCCTGGATTAGCGATAATTGGCTTTCCAGGAACCGGGGCCTGTACTTTATATCTTATAGCTTATTTTTTTTATTTCAGTCGGATGTTAGAAGGCATATTAAAATAAGGAAAGGAAGGAAGGAATTAAACGGCTGTGGAGGAATCAAACAAGTACTTAGAGAACTCGCCCCATGTAAGGGAATTCGGATTCCATAATCCGGAAACTTTTGGGGATCCGGAATCCTGGACTTTGAAATTTGGAATACAGCTCAAGGAATCCGGAATCCTACTAACGATTGGAATCCGGAATCCAAGTTCCGCTGACAGAGAATCGTGAATCCAGTTCCTGAAATTCAGAATCCAAGACTGTCTTGAATTTCCTTACATGGGGCGTGAGAATGCTTCATTTTGGGTTTGATACTTCACTAAACCGATACACGTAAGGGAGTGTACAGACAGCTACTTGCTTACATCCATTGATTTAGTCAGAAGTGTCCTTCTCTGCATCAACGGCTTATGGAGGTAACTATTCAATTTTTGATACCTCTAGTTCAAACGAAAAGGTGACAGTTTAAACATGCAATTTCAGTCGTTCCTTGTAATACAATTTTAAGCTAAATGTCTTATTGGATAAATCGTATTGTTATCGTTTATTCAAGTGTAAACTTGCGACGATTATTGTTCCATAAAAGTAACTTTGATCTAAGCATCGAAGAAAAGATGATGTATTCGAATGAAGCAGAATTCAAAGACATCCTCTATACTGAAATAGATTATACTGATAAATAATCAGAAATCGCAAGTGTAAACCAACCTTACACTCAGCGGGTAAGAGTTGGACAGTAGAGAGAAAAAAGAAAAACCTTCCAAAGAACTTTAACTAAAAGAAACTTTTTCGTTATCAACAATTTAGAAACTGTCAGCTCAGAAAACCTATTAAGTAGTTTGACATAGTGAGTCCGCACTCCATGAGTCCCTAGCTTGGAAATACAGGATTTTCTTCGAAAACAGCGTTCCGTACGGACCTTACTACTCCACGACTCCATCGCTAACAATCAAGTGGAAACTGGGATGTAGAAGTCGGAAGCAGAAGCGGAAGAAGCAAACCAATCACAAAGCGTGGAAATGAGCTTTGCGATTGGTTTCTTATGTCAGCAGAGAAAAGAAAATAACTTTGTCCGCTAACTTGTGCAGAGGGTAGTCGTAGGTGTATTTATGATAGTAGACAGGACAGGATAATGGTCCTTATTATCATCATTATAAGGAAATATGGAGCCTTCTGAGTTGGCATGCCCTTTTCATGCATACAAACCCATGTGGCACACGATGACTGAGAGTATCAGTGCTGTTCCTCAGTAATCAACTTTTTTGCTACTTTCAACACACTCTAGGCGATTAGCAATCCAGGCGATTTTACAAAACTAGTTTCGAACAGCATGAGTTGCTTTCCCTTGTGATAGCTCAACAGTTGCAGACAGGACGGTAAATTCTGCACCTATGTTTTCCCCTTCGGTTAATTTAACAGACTGTGATCCTGTTGATGAAAGAGACACGTGCTTTAGTTTTATGAAAGCAATGAATACGTTGAGCACAGAACGAATAAGGTTATTTTTAAATAAAACCACTGGAAAACGTTAGGCATGCTGTCATTCCTTGTCTTGGCTTATAACTAGAATATCTACTAAGTATATCAGTTTTCATTGTTATCAAGAGCAATATGTCATTTTCGTTCTCTGATATTTTTCAATATTTTTCGAAGTAGAAAACATTATTGTAACTTGCTCATGGCATAATCTCACTTACCTGAACATCCATACCAACGTTATCACAGCGAGGACGGCGAAACTTGGAGAATGAAGGGAACAGGCTGTCGATTAAATGGTAAAATTGAAACTGTGAACACAACTGGAAAAAATGTATCTTTGTGTGGATTGAATTTAGGTGTTAGCCGGCGAGCAAGTTCTCCATTTGGAGATATATCGTGAGTCAACAATCACGCAGCACGCAAAGGGAGACATGAGTGTCAGGGGGTAGGAAGGAAAATCTTTACCGCTCCCTCGCGTGTTCTCTTACGGATCGCTTCACCCATCACCACTACTTGAAATGAAGAGACTATTCGCAGGCTAAGATCGGGTAGGTAAGGCTGTTACTTAGCAACGTCGGTGAGGATAAGTATACTCCAAATTAAAAGGGCTGGTTACCAGTCGCAAACGCTTAGAAGAAGAGAAGAGGCACCACAGAATAAAACGAAGAAAAGTTTTTAACGAGGACCTCTCCCGCCGTTAAACTGCCAAACCAAATCTTTTAAAATGATTAATCCGCGCAACTTAACCGCGTTGAAAGTGTAACTTCTCGGTGGTTTAAAAGGGCGCATTATGGTGTGCTCGCACATTTATTTGTTTATATTTGTGGTTGTTTTTAGGGTCATTATAAAAGTCTTTTAGTTAAACGTAAGTACGGTTTGTTCTTTAACGTAGCTTTCGCAAATACACGCGCCTGAAATTATAGTTAAAGTTCTTCTCTTCCTTAAACTTTAAATTTTATAATATTTTTAGCCTTGATTCAGTTGCTTAAAAGGTTGCCACGCTACTGCTAAAAAGAGAGAAAAGTCAACGCCCCACTACAAAATAAACTCATGCACTTCTTCATAAATGTATCCGTTTGGGGTAGCCAAAGTTATTCTAAAACCATAGTCAAAAAACAGCAGCAAATGGTGTCAAATACATGCTTTGTGTAAGACGGTCACCTTTGTCACATTGACAAGTGCCTTTCACTTCACCAGGGCAGTACCCTTCCTCTTCTTTTTCGGACAAAAATCCTTGACATTCGCTAGGCGGACTGCAGGTCCCCATGAGTTTAATAGGGCCTCCAGCCCCATCGCAGCATACTCTTTGGCATTCCCCATCTTTGGGCTCGTATACCACAGTTCTACCTTAAAGAAACAGACAAGCACATAAACATGATCATAAGTGTCTGCTGTATTACGCTAGGGGCTACTCCGCTACGGATGACGGAGGTGCTCCCCTGAAAGGCACCATAATCTCGTTTTATGGGTGGGCCAAGAGTTAATAATGATTCTGAAAAACAAATTAACTGGTATTGGCGATAAAGACTGTGATTCAGTGAACAGTAACACATACTTTCTTTCATTTCTTAGTTTAATACCCTTAAATGCTAGGAAAAGGTACCGCAATATCATAAGGGGTTGACAAGCCTGACTCACGCCTTCCACCCCTGTGTTTACAGCTTTTAATTCTCAGAGTTTAGCTTTACTAGCATATCCTTCAGCGACCTTCCTCGTCAATTTTTGGAGGTTCTTCGTAGATCTGTCTAAGAATTGTTTGGTTCGCTATCAGTCGCCAGTGTTTCATAACAATGTTTTTAAGACTAGGAACTGATGGTTGATAGTGCGTGACAAAGGGCAAAATGGTTTTTTCTCTTGAAGGTTTTTGTTGGAGTGTCTCTTTCCCGTTTTAAAAGTGTATTTCAGAGAAAGTTGGAGTTATTTAATTCTGTGGATATCCCTTCTCTCTAAGGTGCTTTTGAAATTCTTCAAGTCATTTTTGAAAGTTTTCTTTTGAGGAATTTGTTCTGTGTAGCCGGAGGGCTTCGCCTTTTACAAAGCCTTTCCTGACCCCTTCCTAATGGGTGGCAAGATGAGAAATGTGTATATTGAAAATGTTTCAGTTGGCTTAAAATGTGTTCTTACGTCGAGAACTGACGTACTGTTAAACCATTTTCCTTCGTACACAATTGTATCCAGAAATGTGACTTCGTTCTCAGCGATTTCTGCAGTGAATTTAACAGTAGCGTGATGATTATTCGCTTGTTCAATGAAGTGTGTTATTTGTTCTTTTCCGGTCCGGGGGGGCACTTCGAGAAAAATTGGGTGGGAGTGAGCGGCACACTTCCTAAAACCCTTCAACTATTTTAGACCAAAATCTGTGATTTTCCCTACCCTATTTCAGACCTGATCAAAAATTTGATACCCTGTTTCAGACCTGCCTTATAATCAGTTCCCTAGGTCAGACCAATGTTAACGGAAATGTTTACACACTTTTACTTAGCAGGATACAAACTGTACAGTTACGGCACGTACACGGTTAGCGTAAAAATTAAAAGGGAAATGGTCTTATTGCCTAATGACGAAGAAGTAGCTTCTTCTAAAAAAACATACCCAAGTCAAGACTAGAGCGCACAAACCACTATTTCAGACCAAAATGGTCAAAATTGATACCTTATTTCAGACCAAAACGGCTAAAAAGCCATACCATTTGGAGCCGCACATACCTATATAGTCCATATAAGACAGTACCCCCCGGGCTTTCGGTAACGCAGAGAGAGAAGATGTCGTCCATATATATTTTCCAACATATTGGCTTTATTGCACTTTTGTTTAATAGCTCTGTTTCTACTGTCGCCATGAAGATATCTGCGAATGCAACAGCGACTATTGTTCCCATCGCTGTCCCATGTGTTTGAAGATAATTTTTGCCATTAAATTGGAATGTGTTTTCTGCTAAAATGAGTCTGAGCGCTCGTTCAAGTGACTGTGTTGGAATCGGAGGTCTATCTTTGTAATAAAAGCCGATTAAAGCCGATACCAGAAATTTGAGTAAAAAATATCAGCAAATTTTTTACTAGACTCGCTTTTCTTTGAACGGTAGGGTCCTTTTAAGCGCTAATTTAGCAAAATATATTTATCATCAATGAAATCGGAATATTTCGTACCATTGCCGAATGATATCTGTTGTTCTTCGCAAAGTTTCTCAGCCATCGCGTTAAAAACGAAAAAGTTATGATGAAAACTTCGTCACAGCTAAATGCGCCTGTATTAATGTATTGACGGAGCCACCTTAATACTATACACAATTTTGAGAGCCATCAAAAACAACCCACCTGGTGTGACTGGTGAAGTACTAGCTGAGACATTGGTTGAGGAACTGGGCGAGAGTATGACCGATGTACTTGTCGATGGGCCAACCGAGGTACTGACTGACGTACTAGGTGGATCACTGGTTGAGTTACTAGGTGACATGCTGACTGATGTACTTGTGGACGGACCAACCGAGGTACTGACTGACATACTAGGTGAAGCGCTGGTTGAGACACTTGTTGAGGTACTAGGTGACATGCTGTCTGATATCGACGGACCAACCGAGGTACTGACTGACGTACTAGGCGAAGCGCTGGTTGAGACACTTGTTGAGCTACTAGGTGACATGCTGTCTGATATCGACGGACCAACCGAGGTACTGACTGACGTACTAGGTGAGACGCTGTGACTGGTTGAGGTACTGGGTGACATGCTTTCTGATGTCGACGGACCAACCGAGGTACTTACAGACCCACTAGGAGACACGCTGTTTGAGACGCTGGGTGAGGTACTGGGTGACATGCTTACTGATGCACTAGTTGACGGACTAGCTGAGGTACTGACCGACGCACTGGCTGAAACACTGAGAGAGTCGGAGACGGTTGATTGTGCCTTGGTTGCACCTAACAAACGCAAACACTGCCTGGTGAGTTTTTATTTGACAACACCTACACAGGGAAACAGCGTTCAAGACCTCGACCTTTATGTGACCAAAATTAGATAGGAAAAGATTATGAGATGTACAGCATACTTGCCGGAATGGAAGGTTCTCTACTGAGCAATTAAAACTTACCTCAACTCATATGAATCATTACCGAATTGTTTTAAGTAAGTGTGGAAAAATTGACGGATACCAAAAAGAACAGTTGATTTGAAATGATAAAAGCCTAAGTTTGCAACGTTATATGTGTACCTAATCACAGTCACGTTTCATAAAATTGGAACTTTTAACGTCTTTTGACTTTCATTATCAAGTTATAATTTGCTTTTGTCTGTACAAAAAAAAGTTTCGTTAAACAGGGTGGTATTAATGGTTAAGGACGCTGATCTTTGCTGGACCTGGTCACGTGTTTGAATACCACTTGGTAACGGCTCGCTTGATGGCAAGACATCCAATCGTTTATTCAGATCCGAAAGCGTTGAGTGCGATCGGGCGATGCCTTCCTTGTTTAATTCAAACGTCTTTTAAGTATTCTAGTCTTGTCATTTCGGTTAAATTCTAACAGAATAATAAGACTGCGAACGCTTCGCTCAATCACACTCAAAGCTTTGTGATCAGGGCTAGAATGAAGGCTTGGATGGCTTGCCATTCAGCAAGCCGTTGCTAATTGGTATCCAAGCACGTGACGAAGTTAATTCTGCTTAGGGCGCTTAATTGAAGGTGTTAACCGCAGATTTAAGTTCTCGCACTGGCGACAGAGTGGATTTATCTCTACAATTGTTCAGACATGCTCATCTCTGATATAGACCAACTCATTCTTGCCCTGATGTTTAGATATGAGGTTATTTTGGTCGAAAAAATTGAAGGTTAAGTTTAGCCGCGTCTTTAATAAGATATAAAGACACTGATTGAACATTAATTTTCTTTGTTCTTTCTTTATCAATTATTAATGAATTTTTGAACGTAACATAATCAACGAAAGGTTGGATGCTAATTCATAGTTTTTGTTCATGCTAAGTATGAATTTTTAAACAATTGCTCTATGCCAAACTCAAAACCTTAAGATGTTTTGTTGTTGTTGTTTTTTTTAATTCTATACTTTCGTGGAGGGCTTGAACTCCTGTAGCCGTAAAGTCGAGCTGATTTTTCCGCTCTGTGGAGTGCATCCAGGGGCACCCAACGAGAATATAGTTCAAAACCACTTAAACATAGCATCGTTGAACGTATTTTAGTATTTAAACGGTAGATATAGACTTATTTTTATCCCCTAAAAAGTTTTCATCTGTTCGGATTTCCTAGCTGAAAGTCTAGTGATCCGAAAATTATAGGGATCAAAACTTATCTTTTCGAAAATTTCAGCCAGAAAAAAGGTTTCCGAGCATTCTAGCTGACCTTTATAAGGTAAAAATCCGTGAAAAATGGGCAATTATACCATTTTTTAAATGTTCGAAAATCCTAGGAGAGGCAGGCAAGCAAGAAATTTTACACCAAATGCTCCGAAAATTCTAGATCTCAAGTCGTCTTCCGAACAGATATTTTCCGAAAATTGACATTGGGTACCCCCGTGCATCGAAGTTTCACAGCTTGCTCATCGTTTTCCATAGAAACCACCAATAACTAAGGTAAATATTTGTTTATCAACATGTTGCTTTGGCAACTTTGTACATGCAGGCAATGAACAAAGTCAATTGAACGGTGTTATGTGAAACATGAAGATGACTAAATGAAATCTAGATAAATGTTATAATGTCCTGTTATAGTGAAATGCGCGAGCTTTCAAATTAAATTCATAGCAATATAATCATGAAATATTTCTCGTTGTAAGAGTTTGCATCGTAAGGAAATCCAGAAGAAATTGTATTAATTCGCTGTCTTGTTGCTTTTTCGGATTCTTCACTATTGGCTACAGCAAATCAAATGTCTTAACAATTGCACCAAGGTTACGAAATTATCGATTTATAAAGGTGGTTTCTAATTTTTTCCGAGGTCATTTAATATTGTACGAAATGCTCACACACGCGTGTATATTTCACACACCCTTGTTAAATATGTTGCCTTATACAAGCCATTGCGGTTAGTTCCCTTTATGTCTAGAAACTGCTGAATTGTGTATTTAAAGCAAATATGCCCATCTTCTTTCCTTGCTTGATACGTTTAATTCATTCAACTAGTCTTTCAATTGGCTGAGACATGGACGCGTAAAGACGTTATGCTCTATCTTTGTTCAATATTTGATCAGATTGCTTTGCAGCGTGCAGCGAGGTTTTTGGCTCACTGTTGAGGCTTTATAGAATGGTTACAGAGCTCTCTTATCTATAGCTTTAAGCTCATGTTCACCTTAAACGTTATTCAAAAGCTTTTCGGAAAAGGAGGTAAATCAAGAAGGACCAGAGATCAGACTTACCAAATAAAAAAATTGCTTGTACGAGGATCAAATAAATCCTTGCCATTGTTAAAACGATACTGTTGCCGCTTACCAATATAGAAAACCTTACCGTCGATAAGGAAACGTTTTCTAGGTAACTTTTGTCAGTGTCGAGAAATATCCGTATTGAGCCACCTGCTCTTTTGGTTACGAAGTTACAACAAATGCTTCAGTGGATTTTTAAGAGTTATTCAATTGCTCATTACATCACTATAATGTCATGGCAACCGTTTGTAAATACTGCGTGATACCCTGCAGCTATAAGACTCTCAATGAGAAACTATTTCAAACCTAATCAGCCATGATGAGCTAGCCATCACAAAAGACGAAAAATGAATATTCCGTCAGAAGTCCGAGATTAATTGATTGAACTCGTATTTGGTTGGAGCTCACGGATTTAAAAACTTGAAATGCGGCTTTAAAGCAAGAGTCACAAGAATCAAGCAGACCCTAAATATGACAATCTTTTATGTTCTATATTTCTTCCACATTTTGTACAAAATATTTCCTCGATGTTTAAATAAGTAGAATACTGATTATATATAACAGCTGAGCAGCTTACTATTAGTTTTCCGTGAAATTCGTTGACGCAAAGTTTTACACTATGAAGGAAATTCGTTTGCCTTTCACCATTTGGCGGGTAGCTCCAATTTCTCATGTTCAATTTAACGAGATTGTTTGTGCGACAAAGACCTTTGGCAGGATGCGTGCTACCTGGAGGGTAAAAGCAAATGTACCTGTTAGTCTGTTTTTCTAACTTTGCGAATAAAAATAACCTACTATATTTACATGTACTAGGTAAGAAAGAATTATAGGTATCATCTTTATCACCACCTTTAATTTATCTAATTATTTTTTTTTTCAAGGATCGAGCTTAATATAGGCAAAAGTTTGAAAACGCGTACAGATGTTCCGTTTACAGTAGGAATCATGATTATGTTAATTTCATGTCGGCATATAATATAAAACATAACGTCGGCTGATTGCTTTCACTCACGAGATCACTTAATTTTTAATACCGGTCGCGAAAAAGCCAAGCAAAACATCAATGTATTATAAACTGCCAGAATTAGTTTTGATTACATTTCAGGCGACAAATATCTCCGTTTTTCCTTTAGAGACCTATTTCTCGCTCGTTGTTGTTGGATAACGAGGTCGTTTGAACTTTCAGCTTCGATTCCAAATTCTGTCGTGCTTGAATAGGCACAAGCACCTTTTTGTTTTTTACTTTTTTTTAAACTCAGTGTCTTGCCATGTCTCAGTGTCTCGCAGTGTGTATGTCCTCGAATCATATTAAACAAAACTATACTGAAAAACAAAGGGGAGATTTGAGACAGGGTTGTTGGATGAGTGAAGCTATAACAGTATTTGCAAACAGCAGGCTAAAATAAGATTTTAATTGAAATCTCTTTGAATACAAAATGAGCGACATTTTTCACGTGATAAGAACCGGTTTTCATTGGTTTGCTCTATCTTGGAACACATGCAATTTACAGAGCCAGTTAAACCAAGCTTTTATCCGTCAGATTACTTGGGGCTATGATAACAGCCTTTATGGTTTTCATAATAAAGGGGGGCCCTTTAGCGGACGTTTAAGTCGTCTTCCGTTTATAGACTGAGCTTATATAAAATTAATACCTATCAGCTCATAAAAGGGCAGAGGATTACTAAATGCATATGGGATAGCATGTACAAAAGAACACTTTACAATATCTCAGTAATTAAACTCATAAAAGGAATTTCATCCTTTAATATTCTAAAACATTTTTTGACCTGAAGGCCGCACTGATGCTGAGTTCACTCTCTTTCAAAGGAAACAGAGAATTTTCTTCTTCAAAGTGAACCGGTTTGCCAATATCGCGGGGACATTAACCCGATCAGCGTGTAACAAAATTACGCGTGCAACAGTTTTGAAGCACCGTCTCATCAAACTTCTACCTCTTTATTTTACTTGTCAGTACTTGGCTTCACCTTGACCATGTACGCACAAGGCCATAAATACTTTAATGTTAAAAGTCGGCGTGTTAAAACAAAATAAATACTGTCAACCAGAAAACGGCGCTTTTTACAAAGCAAAACTGCGCATCGTCCCATTCATCTTTCATAACCATTCTCTTTCAATAACCTTTCTCGAAGAGAGAAACTTGTTGCTGCTAATGACCTCATTATGCAAGGCAGTGACACTGTATCAGTCAAGCGAAGACTGAGAGTGATCAACCACATTAAACGCTAATATCAGTGACTTTTCGCAATTTTTTAAATGACGGTTCCGAGATAAGAAAGAAAACGAAAGTTAAGTCAGTTAGTGGACATAGCTGGGTAAGAGCTAGTGGGAAAACATAACAGAAATAGCATGACTACTGGATCGATAAGTACTGTCATGATTGAGTTTTATCTTTGGTTTATTTTTTTAGAATTCATTTATTAACTATTTTATAAAACGTTATTTCATGGCATGTATAGAGGTAGGGGAAGAATAAAAACTGATCCAAAATAAAATTGAATCACGCATCATATATAGCTAAGGTGTTGATCAAACGTTTTTGCCTCTTTTCAGTCCGGCAATGAAAAGTTAAAGATTGTTAGGGACTGGCGGCAATTCAAGTGTTGCTTGAATTCCTTTACTTTGTCCTTCACACATGGTGAATGTAAAAGAGATCCCTAATCAGTGAGTTCACTTTCCCTGTACTGCTCTTTTCTAATGACATAGTGGTTCCTTTTACGTCTTTCTCTATGCAATTGATAAGGAAGAATGAAGGAGATAAGGCTCGTGGCTTCACGTCAATGCCCATGCAACCACCAACGCGATGACCTAAATGACGCGAGTTGTTGAAGACGTGCTTCGGGGCATGTTCATTTGTGTTGTTACCGACCATTAATCTTTTCTTACAAAAGAACAGGATTATTAGAATACAACAGTAATGATGAAGCACCGGTCCACAACAATTTATTGGTTTGTTGTTTATGCTCCGATAACCAGCTAGCATGCATGGCCTTGACCGCTCACATCACGCAAAAGCATAAAAGAACGTGAGAGTTAATTTTGCTACATCATTTTAAGTCGGCGTCGTCCTTTCATACGACGTTGGACTAACGGCTTAAAACAACGTGCGCGCTGGACCTCAACGGAACTCTTTCGCAATCAGGAAACCCGCAAAATAAGGGAAAACGAACGTAATTTTACAATGGCTACATCTGACTAAGAGCGGAAAAAGCTCACCTTGCTTAAAATGTTCGAATTTATTTGCACTGCTCTGAGCGTTTTGTTAAGAGAGCTAATTCACAGCGAACGCAATAAATAATACCTGAGATGCCATTAAGGTTGTAGTTTATTTTTTGCAATTGATTAATTTTTCAAAATTGAGCTGTATTGATCAGATTAACATAAAATATGATCCAAGGATAATACGAATTAAAACATAAGCATGGAGCAGTGTGGAAATTCTCTTCCTGAAGACGGACGTTTGTGGTCTTTCAGCGAGTAAAAAGTAGTCTGCCGCCTCTAATGAATGACTCCCTTAATATAGTCAACCTCTTCCCCTCCTCCACCTTGGAGAGAGGACTCTTGCAATCAGCCTGCAGTAGTGTCGATTTAGTTGATGGCTTCCCCTGGAAGGAGTAATGGAATTGTACTGAGGAAATTGTGGCTCTTTTTCAAAAACCGTTCAGATGAAAATTTTGCTCCAAGCAGTGCGAATACAATCGAAATAAACTCAACCAACGATATAATTAGTTTTACACAACGAGTCTATATAAGCAAGAGAGATCACGTAAGCTAAGCGAAACAGCATAAAGTTAACACCTCATACCTATGAACTAATAGCAAAAATAACCATTTTGATAATAATTGTAGTAATAATGACAATATTTATGATGATAAATAGTAACAATAATATTCCTAGATCAAAGGGGCTGTGTTACGAGGATATTGCCGTTTTAGTTCACCAATTTAGCCTACGAACACAGCCGTTTCTCCCTGCTACTCGCCGCTAAGGACGTTCCTACTGGTGAAACGTCCCTAGTTTAGAAGCGGCGAGGAGCAAGGAGAAACTGCTGTATTCGCCGGCTATCATCAATTTTGTGCTCAAGTCATTACTTAGTGTCTTAACCCTTGCACAAAATGCTTCTGTAGAGTTAAGAAGAAGATATCAAACAAATTTCATCAGGGAGCTAAACTACTCATAACAGTTGTGTTGGTGATTTTTGCAGGCATAGTATTCAATCCATGTCCATTCTTGCCATCTGTTGCAACAGACGGCAGGAAACTATTTCAGTGCCAAAATATAGTCTTGACGTTATTCCCTTTTCAAACTTGACACAACTGATTGCATATATATGACATTGAAGAAATGCAATACAACTATAGGGTCACCTTGCCCGTAAATCTAAGTATTTTTTTGCTCATTACGCGTGAAATGATCGAAACTTGAACAACCGTCAAAAATTCTTATTACGGAGCAAACGCTATGGACAGAATATTTAAACGAAGTCTAACTTAAGCCGCGGTTTATCGAATCTTTGAACCTCCAGATGTCTTCTTTGGTGGGTTGTTTACCGGGGGGGGGGGGGGGTACTCCCATACATTACCTATACGGGTATGTGCCGCCCAACGGGGTCGTGATTTTGAAGCTCCTGATTTAGAACGGGGTATCCATTTCAGAGGCGTTTTCTAGAACGGGGTATAATATTTGGAACGTACGAAAGCTCCAGTTTTGTAAGCAGCCATTTCACTTTTTTATTCAAGGACAGATTGCTTTTTAAAAATACGGTTCAATGCGTTAACAAACAAACTGTTGTACTCTTGTTGCACCCTAGAACGGGGTATTAATTTTAGGGGAAATTTTTTTAGAACGGGGTGCCAATTTGGAGTCCCGGGCGGCACATACCCACCCAAAAAATACCCAAGTGCCCCCCGAGGTTGTTTTAAGATAAATGCTTTTCTAGTCTTCTCTATATGCTTTCATAAAACTGTTCACAATAAATGTGAACTTATTGTTTGATAGGGTCAGGGTTGGGCACCATTGGTGCCTTCTCTTCTGAGCAGCTGCTACACGACCCGTTTGGAAAAACAAATATGTAAGGTTGGTCTGAAAACTTTATAAGCGGGAAAAAGTTTAAAAATAAAATAAGGTTAAATAGCTAGTTTTAAGGCGATAACGAAAGTTGATGTCTCACTCAATGTCTCCTAAGGGAGCGCTTCATTGAATTGTGTGTACAGCTATTTGACTCCCAAAATGTCATGTGTTTGCACTGTGTTTAGTGTATTAGGTTTTCGCGTATTTGATACGCAATTACTAAGTAATTAACAATTAATGAATGAGGCTGAGTATCTTATGAAGAATTAATATGGAGATCGAGAAGGGTGTTATCGGCCGAGACGGATGACATCCTCCGAGTCTCTATAATTCTTCTTAATATATGGCTGAGTCTGTTTTCGCCATGCGATTGGTCAATTTGCGGTCCGTAACTTGCTATACGGACCAAAATTTTTAAAGAAAATGCTCATTTCGCCGGGAGGTCTAAATCTCTTTACCTCGGAAAAAATGTTTAAATAAAGTTATAAGACGCCTGTCAACCTTGAGGACTTGGATGTTGACAGACCGAGAATATGCTCGCCGAAGCAGCCGGGCCAGATCAACGCGCGGCCAAGAAAATGAGGCCTGGGCACTGTACAAAAAATTCCATCCCTGGAGTCCTGAGGTGACCTTTCAGGGGACTGATACATCATTTGCCCAAAGCCACCCTACCCTGCTGAAAAAATACTTGATAGAAGGCAATTGTTCTTCCTAGCCGTACCACCCTGGCCTGTTATAAAGATATTATGTCCCTCCCGAACTATATTCAGCGCCTGGCGCTGGTCCTCAGAAAGTCTATAAAAACATCAATATGGCAAGGTTATAAGGGCAAAGGAAATAACAACGAAGGAGGATTTAAAAACTTAAAACGAGGAAAAGATGTAAGTGAATTTTGGCTCTTACCGCGGGATTTGTACAACAGGACCAAATTCAAAGAGAGGTGTGACGATGGTTCACATATTTAACTGATAGAATGTCCGGTTGTATTGACAAGAAGTCGGCGTACGTGTTACGGCCGCATTAATAGCTAAATCTGTTAATCGTGCTAGTTCTTTGTTTACTGGTGCACATGCCTTTCACATTCGTCTTAGTCATCGCAATTCATATTCTGTTGGAATTTT
>NC_133202.1:22506641-22564141 GCF_958299795.1 Porites lutea
AGGCAATATCACGCTGGTATTTTGATTTTCTGATCGACAAGAACGGTGATCAGGAAGTGATCACCATGTTTACCTTATAAAGGTTACCGCTGACCAGCCGCTGAGTGAAAACAGTACGGCGCGGGGTGGGGTGGGTGGCGGGCTCATCGTTATAAGATACCGTAAAATTCCTAAAATAAGCCCCGGGGCTTATATTTTTCAAAGGCCCTTTTTGAGTGGCTTATTTTTGGAAGGGCTTACATTTGGAGGGGCTTATCTACGGAGGGAAATTTGCGTTTCAAAATCGAACGGGTTAGCCGTATAGTTGGAAGTAAATTTACCATTTTTGCTTTGTTTTACTTTGTATTTGAGGGCAATTTTCCAAGTACAAGCCCCCGAAGGGCTTATATTTGGAGGGGCGATTTAACGGACGGTTTTTTACGTTACCGGAGTGGGGGGCTTATATTCGGAGGGGCTTATTTTCGGAATTTTACGTTATTCGAATACATGCTAAAAAAGCTTCAGGACTCTCAGTCTAAACAGTGAAGGTATGCTTCGTGGTACAGACAACTTTTATTTTATTCTCATAACTTTTTCCTTTAAATTAGAACTGGTATTAATTAATAGAGTTATTTAAATATTTTTAACCGAGGTACCCATATGACCTTTTTGCTTGTCATCAGTGGTATAAAATAAGGTGTCTTTTCTTCCAGAACCTTTTATTTATGCCTTATTGCACGGAATGAACACTATACTTAAAATGTTTGTTCTAAATCATTCTTGCTGTTCCCAAGAATGTATGCAAAATCATTACTTTATACAAAGCTGACTCTAAAATATGATTTCCGTAACAGTAACCAATGTCATTTACGTAAGGTGTTAATAAAACTAGTAGCATGCCATGTACAATTTTTAGCGTTTTCCACTTATAAGCCTGACATACAATTGTCAAGTGAACTATATTAGTTTTGGAGCTCATTCCTTGATTCGATGTGACCTTTTATCACTAAACCCTATTCTTTTCATTTGCAATTTTCCTGTACATTTTTTTTCATACGACAACGACAAAGAGTTTTATAAGTAAGCCAATATTTTGGTGTACCACGCTTATTACATTGTATATACAAATACATGCAAAGGGCCAGCTAAATGAGCTCCTCCCCCTGCTCCTAATTTTTTGGTTGCTTTCGCCCCATGCCTCTGCACGACTCCCTGTTGGCTAAAAGGAAATTTGAAAGACTGCTATGAAGGACACCTTTTCTTTTTCATTTTCAGTTACCCCCTACAATTTGTTTATAAGTATGTAAAGATATAAAAAACACAAAGGTTTTTACAAGTAAACTGTTTTTTTTGTGTACCACTCTAAATATATACATATGCTTTGTTCTGGCAAAATGGTGGCTAAGAACGGCTGAAGATATACCTACTTGGAAATAAAATGATGCTGTTTGGTTTCCCGTTGAAATATTACGTAAGAGTGACGCGTGTCTGTTCAAATTGTGACAAAACGACGTCACAAAGTCAAAGCAAAACAGAAAAAAGTGTAATTTTCATAACCAACTTACAATTTTGATGGTGTAATTATCCTTCCACTGAGCACTGGCATTCATGGGTCATTTTCTTTGTTATTGACATTAGAACAGCTTTGGAATCTCTAGATTTAAATGGGAGCTCCAAGAAAGTACAGATTTCCTTAAGCATGGAAACGGTAAAATAGTTCAATTTTTCCTCCTTGACGTCAGAGTCACACAAGTCTAATGTCAGAAATAAAAACCTTGGTGTTTTTTATATATTTACATACTCATAAAAAGTTTTTTTTTTCTCATAAAAAGTTATGAGAATAAAATAAAAGTTGTCTGTACCACGAAGCATGTCTTCACTGTTTAGACTGAGAGTCCTAAAGCTTTTTATATCTTATGACGATAAGACCGCCACCCACCCCACCGTGTGCCGTACTGTTTTCACTCAGCGGCTGGTCAGCGGTAACCTTTATGAGGTAAACATGGCGATCACTTCCTGATCACCGTTCTTGTCGATCAGAAAATCAAAATACCAGCGTGATATTGCCTCGAAAAATGAAGCCGTTATGTTATTTGATTCGCACTTCACATTCGAGTCGAAGCTTGGGTGGCACAGGTTATTTCTTACGGTGGAATCGACGAGGGGAATTCGAACACTAGTTGTAGTGTTTGAATAGTTGGAAGAAATGGTCTCATGGGGATGTAGGAATGGTAGGTTTAACGAACAATTTCAAATTTTGCCCCTTGAATTGAAAGTGAAGTTCATTTGAATGCTTTCGTATGTATTTCTGACAGTTTTAGATCTACCTGCTCGATCTATATCTGCTACGCTTCATGTTGACAAGTCCCTCAAAATGGCGGCCAAACTTGGAGATTGCCGAAAATTAGGTAAGTTCACGGAGTTATAAAGTTTTAGTAAAGGTCGGGCCGCAAAGTTTTTTTCTGTAGTTACCTTTTCTATAGCACCTACTTACTATCTATATTAGTTGGATCAGTTAAGAACGCCTCACTTTCACCCCCACTCCCCCCCCCCCGCGCCAACAAATTGCCTTGAGACATTATATGACGTCTTACATGACGTACAAGGGATCAAAATGCGCTTTCATCATTGCAATGACGAACTAATCTTTGTCATTGACTAAACATGTGCAAAAATGTCCCAGAAACTGTACAATGAATAAAAAAAGTTCGATTTTTGTGAAAAAATGGACTAAATTTCAAACTAAAGCACAGAAATGCCCAAAAGTCCATTTTATCCGGGAGATTTGGTGCTCTAACCGGGAGATCGGGAGATTTGATGAAAAACTTGGAGCCTTCCGGGAAAACCGGGAGAGTTGGCAGGTATGCTACTTCCTAGCTACTTAGTTGGATCAGTTAAGAACGCCCCACTTTTTCAAAACTTTACCTTGAATTTGATCGGTTTTCGCGTGTGTGACTTAAGCTAACCGATATGGTGTCATTCAAGTCTTCCTGTTTGCTTGATTGAAACGTGATGTTCACGAAAGTCGCCTCGATGGATAAGATAGACTTAATATACATGGCTGTGGTATTTGGTTTTTGCTGAGTCCCGTAGTTTTTTGTAAATTGTCCTCCAAAGTTGTCTCAAATTAAAGTCTTGAAAAGTGTCACGACAGGCCTTCGCTCGAGTGAAATTTAATTTCCGTAAAACTCTGAAAAATAAAGAGATCCCATCAAACGGATTCTGGTTTTAGTATAGGTACATGAATGTCTTCCACACACAAGAAATGAGCTAAATCTGTGTCTCAAGCAAAATTAACCGGACCGCTCTTACAGAGACACTCTCTTAACTCTGCAAAACATCAACACGACACCGAAAGAACTCAAAACAGAGCGGGATTGTAGCCATAGACAGCTGTTTCGCCCTCTTTGGGGCTCGTCGTGTTGATGTCTTGCAGAGTTAATTTTCACGTAGTACGATCAGCACTGCAGTATTCTGCTTGCAGAATTTAATATCTCTAATTTTCATTTTTGCTGATCAGGTCTTCATAGATCCTACGTTCTCCGGCATATTCGTTTGCGGTCCTTTGCAGTCCTTTGTGGTTAATGTTTGTACTTTATGTATTCTGGGGCCGTAGATCTTTTATAGATCCGATATGCCGTAATTTTTGCATGGTTTTGTCCATGTGTTTAAGGTTGGTTTTGGCCAATTATTTATTTTCTCTGCGAGACATCAACTTGACTCTTGGACTCTTGCCCCCCAGAAGACACGTGGTATGGCGTGATTCTGTGGGTGTTGAGAGTTCTGGGTCAGAGCTTAAATCAGAGTGCGCGGATATTTTTCACCAGAGCTTTCTGGTTGTTACACCATATTTACGAGCCCCAAGGAGGGCAAACAGCTGTCTATGGCTACAATCCCGCTCTTTTTTTGAGTTCTTTCGGTGCCGTGCTGATGTCTTGCAGAGTTAATTTTCACGTAGTACGATCAGCATTGCAGTATTCTGCTTGCAGAATTTAATATGTCTAAAACATGCTTACCTCCATCGATGTTAAGTTCATCTTCGATAGTGTACGTTTAGGCTTGTTCAGCTCCGCAAACATTCTCCAATAGCAGACGACGCCCTTCGAGTTGTCTTCTTGCTGTTCTTGCCATGTTTTTAGCTATTATTTCGCCTAGTTCGTACTCTTGAAACGAGTGCCATGTCCGCCATTTTGGGTTTTCACGACAAAAACAACTCAACCTTTTCCCCAGGTCTTCTTGGTCAACAGTACATTCCCCTTCAAGGAAGCTGCACTTTTGACTTCATGGGTTCATTAATCGCAAAATTCTTCCAAATTTGGTCATCAGTAGCTGCTTATGATGAATTATGCGTGTGCTTTTAGCCAATCAGAAGGGGGGAAATAAATTAGGCTTCGGTAGGTAATGTGTACAAACCTCATCCTTAATGATTTTAATTATTGCGCACAATCTCACATATTTGTTAGTTGACAAAGTTAAACGTAAATATAGCGAAGAAAGTGGCTCTTCCAAGTAGTCAAACTATTACTTAGCCCCTAAAGTAGTCTGCTACACAGCCGTTTTTAGTGTCGTCACGCAACGCTCCTCCCCACAAACGGCTGCTAAAAACCGAACTACATTCCTTTCCCTTTGTGTTTGTGGTCTAACGAACAAGCCAATCATGTATAAGAAATTTGACAATACGTGAGCCTCAGGGCGCTAGGAAGCGAGCACGCTTCTCAGTTTGCGACAAATCAATCAATCGTCGCTGAATTTAGACGGGCTCTGTGTTTTCAAGCAACGAAGAGGTTAATTTGCAAAAAAGTTCGTTATAAGCGGTCAAGAAAGTTCCAAGTGAAAAAAAGGTTTGATAGGCCTAGAAGACTTTTACCAGGATCGGTTGGTTCTTCATTTAACGTGCATGTGTACTGATATGTAGTGAAGAATTTAATGTGCCGGATGTGTCATTGTGTTCATGTGAAGACTAAACTCTCAAGAAGGGTACTGATTCAAACAGCAATGTTATAAATTATCGATGAGCGATTTCCCGAAACTATACCTGGCAACTTTATGAGCACATCCATGCTGTGCATCGCAATTTGCTCGACTTGCTTGCTGCTGCTGCTTATCTCCTAAATTTTGAATAGGACTCGACTACGACAACACTACTGTAGTTAATTTCTTGTTTTCACGCGACGATTTTGATTATTGACATTCACACAAGGGGCACCGATAAAGCAAAGCTGTGATTGGAGGAGTCACAGTACCGCAAACGTGGCGCGAACACCTTCCAGAAAATGGGAGCTGAATTATAATTGGCTAATCACGGGAAACGAATGTAGCTCGGTTTTCAGCAGCCGTTATAGTCGGGAGGAGCATTGCGTGACGACCCTAAAAACGGCTGTGTAGCAGACTACCCCTTAAGAAGACTTAAACATAACTGAATATACATAGTACATATATAGACATAGAAAAAAGGTATGGAGAATAATAAATTATAAAACAGAACTATCCCCCGAAAGAGAGATTAATAGTAATGCTCGCGGAGCGAGAGGCCGTTAGGCCGCGAGCGAAGCGAGTTTATAATTTTGTCGCGCGCGCGGAACACGCAAGGATCGTAAGCGAACTGCGATTTCGCTTTGGTCATACATCTTTCTATCGGTTTAGTATACGCAGTTGCCTAGCAACAAGCCATAAACAAATCCTTACGACGCCATTCAACATGACGTTATCGTGCATTTTGGGTTTCCAGGCAACACGTCCAGCGACTTGGGCTTATTTTATTCATCCTCTGTTTATTGTACGTAGGCGAATCGCAAAGTATTTTTGAGGCAAATAACAGCCAGCTGCAAACACAACACGTGCCCGATTGGACAAGTGGCTGGAAATCCTTGCCGTGGAAGGCTTAACACCGAAAGAACGGTCACGGTGACTTGAACTTGAGCGAGAGCAGCGCAGAAGAAGACCAGTCTGTTAATCGAGCGGCCTATACAAAGCCGGAGAGTGAATAAACACGGAAATGATGCCGAATGGTTTTGAAATACTCGTTTCAGCTATTTTTCCTCAAATGTATCTTTGAATTCATAATAAATACAGCTCCATAAGGTTCAAACAATGTGAATGGCAGAGAAAGATACTTCGACAAGAGAGGATAAAGGGGACAGAGAAGGCATCCCCCTTACACACCCTATTCCATAGGTAATTCGTCTCGAGTTATTTTTAGAATCAGGATAAAGTTACCTCGCGCGCTGCTTGGATGTTTCGCGGAGATTTCGCATGACTAAACGCCGTGCAAAACATGTCGGGCGAGAGGCAATGAAGGCGTAAAGAGATCGAGAGCATTCCTGAATGTTGAAGCTAAATGAGTCGGCGCTGATCTGGGAAAAGGGAATCGCTGCACTCTGACAACCCGTGAAATCAGTTTAACTCGAAGTTGTCGTAACCTCAGTGCTTTAATAAAATGAGAAATTTTACCGGTCTATTGAAACCGGTCGTTTGTATAATTAACAAATAGATTCCATGTTGCCGTGCGTCTGTTCAGTAATAGATCACAGATGACGTCAAAATGTCGTAAAAACAGAGAAGTGGCACACGAGCCGCAGGTGAGTGTGTCACTGTTGTTTTTACCACATTTTGACGTCCTCTGTGATCTATTACTGAACAGACCCATGGCAACAGGGAATCCATTTGTTTTATACAATGATCAGAAAAGAAAAAGACCGATACACATACCTGCCTCGAACCGCTTGACCTTTTGAGGATTTGTGCTAGTTTAGGCATTTTTTTAAGTCCCAAACCCAACTTTTCATCTTAGCTTCTTCTTTCTCTTACTTGTGTACAGTTTCTTCGAAAAGTTTTTCACCGTCTTTTCTTGCTCAAAGAAGAATAATAGCGAAAACATTTTGCAAAACAGCGAGTCTCTCGTAGCGAAGACACACGATGGCAACTGTTGTGAAGATTTCTTGTAGTTTAGGCATTGTCAAGTAGTCAATAGCTTTTTTGGTCTCCGTTTCTCCATTTTTCTTCTTTGTAAATAGCTCCTGCTAAACTTTTTCCGAAGCTTTCACTTGCCTCAATCCGAAATAATCTCACAAACATTTTCAAAACCGCGTGCCATATTGAACAAAACAAAGAAAACAATTTCCCGTGACGTCATCCATGTATCTGTACTCTAATAGATCAAGGGCAACGACCAATCACAGCGCGCGTAGCATTTACATCATTGTATAACTAATAATAGTTGACACTACAGCTGCCCCCGTTCTGTATATTGTTGGTCAATAGTATTCTTGCTGGTTGTGTAGCTCTTTGAAATATACCGATTCATAATGAAGATTTTCACACATATTCCATACAATAGGTGAGATAAATACAGGAAACGCAAGGTTCCATGCACAGTTTCAGCTCGATTTACACAGCTTTGATCAAAACATTCTCAGTTTCGAGAATAGTTTATTCTAAACCATAAGAAAAGATTTAATTAGAAGTTGAATTTTTCGCTATTTCTCTTTCCCTTTTTACATTCAGTTCATTTTATTTGCCGGAAAGTAAGCCTTAGAAATTAAAAAGACGTTTGATCGATTCACGCTAGCCCATTCTAGTCTTATTTGAAACTTTATAACGGAAGGACATCTGTGAGCAGGGAATAAGGCAGCACAGAATTTGATTGACGGCGAATTTCTGTAAATGTCCATCAATCTGCTAGTGATAAACTAGCCGTTGTTCACTCGTCTTGCTTGTTTGGGGCTGAGTCTTATTCCGGTCAAAGAGAGAGAAAGATTGTCTGGCAAGGTTTCCAATATAAATCAAAGATTTGTGAACTCGTGTCTGGTAAACTCTCCAAGTGTTTATATATCTACACAGTTAAACGCGCCTGCGCTTAACAAGTGTCTTTTGGTCCATAACTTTCAAAACAACTGCTCTACAGAATATCACTGCGCAACGCAAAAGAGTATCGAAGTATGACTGCACAATAAATGTCACAAAATCTACTTGAGCGGTCCCTTCGGGATTTTCTGTCTTTACGTCATCCTAACCATTTCGTACTTGCGGGCGCAAACAATAGAAACGTCATCATTACCTACCGATTCCTCGCGGCCCCAGTTCCAGCAAATCGAGATTTTTTCTAGTATACTGACTGTATATTTGAACTGTAAGTACTGTCCTTAATATACGCGCGAGTTATTAGGGTGCCTCCTCGGGATTTCGCCTCTGAGCGAAATCCCTGCGGGGGCAATAAAGCAAGTAGAACGCCAAGTGTTATTTTTGTTGAATAATAAAAGAGTAAGAATAAATATTAAACCAGAAATTGCTCTCTTCAAACTGCAAATTATAAATGATCCTGAGAGAATATTCAGTGTGTTAAGGATTTCCCTGCTATACTGTTAGCTCTATACAAGAGAGGAAGGGCGATTCTTTTTTAATTTCCGTTTCGCTGACACAGCTTTATCAGAAATCTCTCTTTAGTTGTTTTCCACCATTTTTTCTGCGTCAATTCATGAAGGACGCGTGGCTCTGAGCGTGGGTCATCCACGCGGAACACATTTGCGCTATGTGATTGGCTGTTGTCTAATCCCCGTTGGGATCTATGGTTTTAAAAATAACTCGAGACGAATTACCTATGGAATAGGGTGTGTATGGGGGATGCCTTCTCTGTCCCCTTTATCCTCTCTTGGCTTACGCTAATATCCAAGTATTGTGACTGAGTTCACCGCATACCAAGAGGCGTATTAGCCTATAATCTTTTAACATATTGTCAATTCAGTGATACTAACTTAAACGTAACAAAACCGTTTCCCACGGGGCAATCTCCAGACAGCAAAGTCCAGTTATTATTAGATGCAAACGAACCTCCTCTACCAGCGCCGCTATGATCCAGATTTTCGCTCTTCCCGTCCACTTGAGCACCACCACTTGAGCACCACCCCCTCCCCCACAATTCCCACCACCACCAAGCCCTCCAGCACCACATCCAGCCTTTTTGTTATAACCTCCCACTCCAGCAGCGGAAAATGATTTACCTCTGTCGTTCCCTGGACATGGTTTGTTGCATTGTCCATCTTCATAGCAGCGTCCATTCGTTATTAGGCCACCACCTCCTCCATCACCAACTAAAGATTGAAAGGCGGCATCTGACACACAAACCTTTCCTCCCTTTCCTTTCGAACCACCATTTACGCTGCCTATTACACTTGCTTGTCCAGGATCACCATCTACAACTTCAACTGCACCCCCACCCCCGGCCACAGCTAAAAGTTTGCCATCTGCAGCAAATACAACAAACGTACCACGACCACCCCCCCCCCCCCCCCTTCCAGTTGCTTCCTGCCTTGCTAAGACCCTCAGCTGTGTTCCATTTTGAAGTTGAACGCTTTCTTTTACCCTAGCGCCTCTTCCACCTCTGGTGTTATAAAAACCGTTGTCCGCTCCTGAAGGTCCACACAGTTTGGCTTGATTTTACTGAGGTGCCTTGGTCATGTGCATTACTGGTTGGTCCAAATCTCCCCGTAGCTCCAAGAGAAGTAAAGTTATAGTAAATGTCTATGAGGCAGAAATAAAGACAAACACTCACTTATTCAGTGGCTGTGAATGGTGATATAGATGGAGAAAATAAGAAAATAATGAGTTTCTGGTTGGAGTGGCACTAGTAACCCTTTTTAATGCCAAGGACGTATATATACGTCCTCTCCCTAGCATGGTTTTATTTTTTCCGGTTGCTCGGCGTTTTCGTCCGTGGTTGTTTGAAAGTGTTTGAGAAGGAATTGAATAATGTTAACCGCTGACCTGAGGGTTTTTAAGGAAGTCACTGATCGCAAGTTGATGTTGAAGTATTGAAAGAAGCTGCCATGCTAGTTGCGACTGCCATGCCAGATCACATAGATTTTCACTGTATTAATTACTTCTACCCCGATTTATAAACACCGGGGTAACAAACGTTTTGTAACTTAACCTCCTCTGTCTTTGCTTGTTTACTGTGTTGTTTTGTTCCTGTCGTATCTTTTCTTGGTTGGATCGTAGTTAAGACCAGTTTTGTGTAGAAGTGGTGGCTGTAGATATAATTTCGCGAATTCGCTTTCTATCTACCTCCCCACCCCCCCCCCCCTCCCTCTTTGGTCTTTTTCCGCCTCTACCCAGATCTCTCTCTCTAACACAAGCGACAGTAATGTTACTTGAAATCAGTGCTCGCGTAAAGCTGGTTTCGGTGCCGCAGCGTCTAGCAGTAGTGTATATTTCGTTGTTGGTCAACTGTTCCAACTGTTTAACTGCATGTTTATTAATTATTGCAAATTTTACAGCAAGCAATATCCACTGTCCGCAGTCAGCAGATTAGCTAGTCGAGGCGAGCAGTGGTTACACGTATGTTGATAGAGAATAAGAATAAAAGATGTTAAATAAATAGATAAAAATAAATTCAATTCAATTAAGTTTACAATCATGCCGAGTTTTCAGTAAATTTTTGTTATTAAGTCGGGTAAATCAATTTAATCATTTTCTGAAAGTATTTGGAGTATATTTTTGGACATATGACGCATTTCACGCAATAGACCATTCCAGATTTTTACACCATACCTTGAAAAAGACTTAGTTTGTTTGTCTAATTTTGAGTGTTCAACATAATAATCACCTCTTGAAGGTGATCTTGTATTATATGAATGAATAGATTGGGAAGCAAATAACTTGGATATGTTAGTAGGTGTTAAGCTGTTAGATATATCATGCATTAGAACAGCAACGGATTTAAAGCAAAGTAGATCTAAAGGAAAAAAGCTAGAAGAGACAAAATAAGGTACTGCATGAGAATTGTAGTCACCAAAGAACGTGAGGCGGAGGGCGCGTTTTTGAAGAATAAGAATTTTGTTTTTGTAAGTTTTAGCAGTTTGGCCCCAAGCGACTATGCCATACAATAAGTAGGGCTGGATAAGAGATATGTATATGAGGTGAAAAGTATTCAGGGGTACAAAGTATCTAAGGCTGGCAATAATGCCAGTTGTTTTACTCATTTTTGAAGCGATGTGGGCGATATATGGTATTTCCAAGGAAGATTTAATCAATAAGCAAACCTTGAATAATTTCTGAATTCTAAAGAAATGTACGAGTTCAATTAGTGTTATGATGGTCAAATACTTTCAAGTTGACTTTAGTGGTGATTTAACTTTTTTTGTCTTGGTCTAAAAATGACAAACAGGGTTCGATTTCTTTATATTTAGTGATAATTTATTTGCGATTAGCCAATTATAAACCCTAAAAATTTCTGCATTAACTGTAGATTCAAGCGATATGAGATTTTTGGCAGCATAAAATAAATTGGTATCATCAACAGATAAGTAGAGCTGAGAAAAGTTTCCCGGAGGGTATAATGCAAAGCTGTGAGATGGGACATATATGTGATAAATACGATTCGCAGAGAGGTCTGCATCGTTCAACATCTTCCCGTATTCTCGTTTCATTTGGCAAGTCAATCACCCTGATCCGCGCTGAAACAGAAAGGTATGAAGCAGCTCGCTTTTCCCGGGTGAAAACAAAAATTTGCCTTGGAAAAAAGGTTCTAACAGTCAAATCTATTCAGTCGCCAAGACTTTTTTCGTCGGTGTAAAAACAGAGTCTTTGCTGGTCTGCCGACCGTGTGAGGAGTCTGAGAAGAGAGAGCTCGAATAAGACGAGTGTAAAAGAAATGTCTAGAGATGTTTATCTGCCAAAAGCCCGTAGTGAGTTTTTCGTAGTTATTTTATTTCATGATATTTGGCTTGTGTTAAACGTGAAAAGATTATGCGTGATTGTGGATAGAGTTATCAGTGCCGCGAACGTGTATGTTAACTTTGTGTGATTTCCGTATGGTGTTGACAGAAAGAACACAGGTTGTGGTTACGTGGTTGAGACGTTGTACTAAAAGTTTCTGTACCAGCCATAAAGAAAAACGCTTAGTAGGTGTTTAATTCAGGTGAATGTGCCTTAAAAATCCCGACTCAGGAAAATCTATTCCATGAGAAATCCTGTCATTCATCAGTTCGAGAAAATAGTAGTGTTTTGCTAGATATTTAAGAGTGTGTCCATGAGAAGACCAGGCAGAACCGGGCAGGGGGTGATAATGCTCAAATCACCGATTTCGCTCAAACTCGGCACAAATGTTAGGTATCAGGAGTTAACTTATGTGACAGAATGTCAGGTCAAAATATTAAATTCCCTGGGAGATCTGGGCTCCCCCTGTAAAAATCGCCATTTTGCCCGTTTTATGCATAATTAATTAGCTAACTTTACAATGCCAGTGCAACAAACAGAAAAGCTACCCTGAACTTAAATGCACTGAGAGATAATCTGAGTTCATAAGACTTTAAGCACGTTAAACTGTTTAAAGTCGCCGATTCGATTTCCTCCCTCTTAGCCCCCTTAGGTTGGGTCATCATTTCCAAGTTTTGAGTAAGTCGTAAAATTAGGGTATTTTATTCCCAAATATCTTTGATGAGCAACAGCTTATCTTTACAACTTTTGCATGAGTAGTTAAAGCCATCACTTAAGTTGAGAAAAAGATCATAAAAAGTTTGGGCAATTCACTTTCTTCCATGTGTTGACATAAACTGTTCATGTGACTGAACGACTTTTGCATATTTCATCAAAATTCAGGCCCTCCCAATATTCGTGTGTTTGCCTTTGAACGAGGAGAAATCGAACAAAAAAACTCATCAGATAATGATTTAACATTAATAAGGGTAAAATCGTTGAAATTGTTGTGCAAGAAACTCTAACGATGATTTTTGATAGCTATATACGCGATCTTTTCAACTAAAAACAACATACAAAGATTTAATTCACAGTTTTACTTACTTTAACAATTTCGCCCTAAAAACAATATAAACGGTCAATAAAATCCATATACGTATCTCTTAGATGTCTCAACTGCTAGTTTGTGCACGCTTTGAATTGTTCTTCATGCCACCTTCGATATCCAGTTAAGCGTACTTCAGTGCCGTGACTCGCTGTACGACTAAAATTCCTCAGCCATCAGTTTACGCACCAAAATCCAAATCAGGTTGTTTTAGGAGAAAACAATACGAAAAGTAGAAAGCCGATTTTTAACCCAGTGAAAGAATTATTTCTGCCACTGTTGTAGCTCAATTCACATGTTACAAACGTCCGCCATCTTTGACATTAACTGGAGCCCACATTTTTAAGCAGCGGTTGCCACCATACGGAAACATCGTATCGCGAGTCAGGAGCCAGGAGCCAGGAGCCAGGAGCGAGAGTCCAGTGAACAAAATTCAGTCGAAAATATGACTTTCCGACATTCTTTAAGATTATTTTATTGTTATTGTATGCTAATAAATAATTTAGAATTCCAAATCTATTGGCAACTTTATTCAGACCATGATTATAAATGATCCCATGTCTTCTCAAACTCGAAGATAGAAGTCGCTTTGTCTTCGTGTTTTGGAAAGAACTATTTTTCTATTTTAGTCCCACGTGAAATAGCAGCGAAGTGAAGCCGGATCTTGGTGTAGACCAGTTCAAAGAGACAAATAAAGCGTGAGACACGTCCAGATTGGCTTGTGACAAGAATACCATTTTTTTTTTCATACTGGAGTCCCCTCTCCCCAAGGGAGTAGCCAAATTGCGTACAAATGCCCTACCCTGCTGGCACCAGATTTGACTGTCATAAACACTGAATTTTTTATCTACCACTGTCGTTTGGGGGTCTTATGAAGCCTAACTGTGGCAGTAATGTTCCCAATTAGAATTCAAAATACACCACACTTTCACATTGAGTTAGATATTTTTCTCAAACAACCGCTTCCATATGTTTAGCACCTTTCCCAAATTGTAATACAGTGGAAGCTCTCGTAAGAGGACACCCTCGGGACGAGAAAAAGGTGTCCTTAACTGGATCTGGCCGCTTACAAGAATGAATCTCATACGGTAACTCTGAAACGGATATATAAGAATGATTCATAACAGTGACAAACAGCGATGACTGTGGACATGATATGAAAAAAAACAACAACAACAACATTCAGAGGCGGATAAGATTTTCTTTTGAGTGTCTGCTTAGGAGAGCTTCAAATCAAAGCTAACATCTAATTCACCGGTAAACCCTTTAAGTGTCCGCGGCCGCCCACGGGAATGTAAAAATCCAGAGTTTGTGTTGAAGTTGAAACGGGATGTGATGGCGGTCGTAAGTAGAGCTATTCGCTATATACGAGTGTCCGTTAAGAGAACTTAATCCACTGTATGAATCCGCAAATGACAGCTTAAATGAGAAGTGAATATAGTGTATTAGTCTGTGTTCAAGAAACTGTACTTTTACACCTTCCTTGAATAGCTAAAGAAGTCTTGTCGACTTTTTTTGCAGTGTATTAGTGCCTCCTTTTGGGTCTTTTGTATTCCTCAGAAGTTTTCCTCAACACTTTTATAAACGGTTATTATTATATTTTTGTAGTCAATAATATACCCAGATACAGATACCAACCTGTATAGTTGTAAGACTACGAGGATTAAAATACAAGTAAGTAAGTCAGTATACCCAATGGCAAGTCATTAATTGTCTAAAAATTGCACGGCACGGTCTGACTACAAAAGGGGCTATTATGGACGATTATTATCATGGGAATTTATATCAACACCGAATAAACTCAAAATTTCAAGTAACACAACTTTCACAACCTGTTTTCAACACACCAGTTATAACAGGATATTGGCGCGTACAAACAATAGATAGCGTATTCCACATTCCGGAGTCCGGTAGTCCGGCGTCACAGATTCCATCGTTTTGGCAGAGTCCAAAGTCAAAGATGGAGGGTGTTCGAGCAGGTGGTTGTTTTCCGTAGATATAGACGGATTGTCAGTGATCTTTCTTGTCCTTTGAGAATGATTTTGTTCATTCTGACTACAACTTATTTCAAAGACTTCGAATGTTCGGTAAAAAGCCCACAATTTTAATTTTGCAATGTTTCAAGATGTTTCGGTTTCATTACCTCGTCACAAAGTAACGCCACAGAGGACCAGACGAAACTGGAACAGCAAATCTGAACTAAAGCATCCGAGAGACGTGTATGTAACATTTATTCACTATCTTTTATCCTTGTTAGGTCTTTTTGCACCTACAAGTTGGACCGATCGAAGTTTTGAACTAACTCTGTTGCTCCTTGTGTTTACTCAAGCGTTCCATAAAATATCCATCCAAACGTACATTAATAACACAGAAAACATGCCTCAGGTGACACTTTCTAACAATTCCGCTATTAGTATCGATAATGACGCATCTGATTTGTGACTTCTCGTCAACTTTGTGCTATTTTTGTTTAAAAAAACGAATGTTACGTTTCTTCGTATTTGGTCAAATGACAAATAAGAGTCAAGTCAGATGTACATAATACGTCATTATTGATAAAGTATGAGATTGCCCAAATATTTTATGATTGATTTGATAACCTTAAAGATGTCTCTCAAAGAATATGTGAGAATTAAGTACATAGGTTGTTGCTCATGGGAGATGTTAGCCACTAAAATACCTTAAATTTAGGGTTTGGTGAGAAGATGTCTTTACTTTAGGCTAAATAATAGGAAGAGATGGAATTAGAGAGTAAAAATAAATTACTGAGCATTAAGTCTGATAAACATAGAACATGATAAAGTTGATTAGATTTGAAGTTGTCTTTTTTTCTTGTTGAACAGCCAAACCAAAGTTAGCTAATTAATTATGCAAAAATGAGTAGATTTTGTCGTTTTTAGGGGGGGTCCCTGTAAATCCCAGGGAATTCAATATTGCGACCTTATTTTTTGTCGAGGTTAATATCTCACCACACCCATCAATTGTGCCAAGTTTGAGCGAAATCCGTGATTTGAGCATTATCACCCCCTGCCTGGTTCTCTCATGGACACACTCTTAAGCTGTTATATAAGCCTTAAGCGGGCACCTTTTGACTGCATTTCAGTCAAATAGGAAGTTTCCAGACTGAAATGACACCGATTTGAAACTCCATGGAGTAAGATCATTGAATAAATGTTTTAAAATGCGGACTCAGTGAAATGCTATTAGGGACCTCTAACTTACTGCCTAGCGTCAGATAAAGGTTTTTAATCGGCCTTTGAATGATTTTTCATTGTTTTTAATTTGTCAAGTAGTAGAAGGAGTTGATTTTCTTGCTAACCCGGATTTCAAAAATCCGGGTATACTTGTAAACTAGAACATCCAAGTACATTTCTACCAATTTTCAATATTATCAAGAGCAAAATTGTTCGAAGTAGAAAACATTAAATTACAACTTGCTTGTTGAATATCCCACTTACCTAAACAACGGTACCAGTGTCCTTACAGCGAGAACGGCGAAACTTAGAGAATGGATTGAAAAGCCTGTCAATTAAATAGAAAAATTGAAAGTGTGAACAAACTGAGAAAGAAACATATTTTTAAGCACTGAATATTGTTATCAGATTAGTCTGCTGGTATATAAACAGAACGAAATCTAAAAAGTAAAACTGACTACTGAATGAGTTTTTGCGTTGAGAGATATTTACGAATTAAATCGTCGCCAATCAATGCCATTTGGTTTATTAAAGCTAATTTCCTTGAAGCAGTTTTAAAGAATAAAATATTTTAGACTATATAGGTATTGGTGCATAGTTCTTTTCGAATTTTTTACCCTTGCGGGCTCTCAAAACTGAAAAAAAGCTACGTGGATGCCAAAGAGGAGCATATACTTGTATGACAACGTATATGAATCATGAAGCTACTGTATGACTATATACATGACCCATTAAAACAAACTAACACTTTAGTACTTTGCCAGGCTTACCATTAACTCAGTTTCGGGTTGCTTTCGACGTTTCCGTGGAAAATTCCTGAAACAAATTAAACGGAACGTCTGAAAAGGCATTCGCCTATTTTCCTGGTTGGAAACTTCCAGGCGGAGGTACGGATTTCATGTATTCAAACCTTTTTTGAATATTAGTTTTAGGCTTTCGCGGCCGTTTTTCATTAAACGAAACTGACTCAGGAAAATGGTAAACGCGATTACCGAACGGAATCAAAATTAATCAGTCCTGAATTCTCCTCACCATTTGCCCAAACAGTGAAGCGACCGGTTTACCCATGTAAAAAGTAGAAAAGCCTTGTGTCCAAAAGCCTGCGATACAGCCTCCTCTCATCGCTATCTGCCGCTGGGGACATTTCGTCAAAGAGCGGTGAGAGGCGAGTGTATCGCAGACTGTACGTCATATATCTTAAGTACCTTCAGGGGCCTTGTTAAGTGCATAGTAGATCGTAACAAGGGCAGATCGTTACAATATCTCTAATTACTTATTAAGAGACACCAACGGAAAACTCGCTATTCTTCTACCCCCGACAAATGTTAAGAAAAATAGTTTTTCTGGAGCAGTTCTTTGGAATAGCCTTCCTATATATTGACCAGCGGCAGGCGAAGTCTCTTGGGGTTTTGAGGGCCGGCTGCAAACAATTCTTCTGGAGATCTACACGGTACTTACGTAAAGCAGACTAAGGCTTTCAGTCTTATTCTGTTTGTCACAAAGGCAAAGGTAAGGTTTTGGAGGCCTGCTTGGGCGTCTAAGTTTGATGGACTAAGGTTACGGAGGATGAGGAAAGCCCTCAAGTCAGTTTCCTTTTTTGTTCCCATTCGTTCGTTACAGGGTTCTTCTTAGGTTTAGCATTATACTCTATTTTGTTTCCCTATTTTTATTGTTTTTTTTTTTATGCGGAAAAGACGATTTTCTCTTTCAAAACGCTGTTGAAAGGAACTTTCAATCTTTTAACCTGTCATCTGCAGTTCAGTATTACAGCTAGAGTTTCCATGACACTAAAACGTCAATCAGTGCAAAGTCTTTCAGACCACAAAGCAGCGCGTACTTTTTGCGTAAGCCAAGAACGTGGAATAGTCGAAGGAATGGTCTGGACCAAAACAAAATGGTCGTTCCCTCTTGTCTGGAGCAGAGGGGGCGAGGCGGGGGAGGGGGGGAGGGGAGGTGAGTGAGACTGGAAAGAAAAAAAATTCGCAGTCTAAAAGCAGTTGAAAAGTTAGTACTACCAAATCCGTTCCTGCTGATCAATAACAAAGCGCCAAAAGTGCTCGACGCTCAAGTTGAATACCGTATTTATTGGAATAAGCGCCCCACCTCGAATTAGCGCCCACCTCGAATAAGCGCCCATCCTAAAGGCAGAAAAGTTAATAAGCGCCCAGCCTCGAATAAGCACCCACCTCGAATAAAACGCCCACTCTTAAGGTCCAAAAATTTAATAAGCACCCAGGGCGGTTCATCGAATAAATACGGTATATACCATAAAAATTTGTAAATGAAGGGCGTAGTTAACCTGTAACAGGCCTACAGGTAGTTGGGAAAACGTAAAGAAAAGTGGGCTAGAAAAAAAGGCGAAGGGGCGGGGTTAGGGAGAGAAGGCGAAAGGTCCTCCTACTCTCTCCCTCTTACTCTCTTCCACGTTTGTTTTCCTCCGTTCTAGCCTCCCACGCAGACGTTCTTACGGGTTCGTCACGCAATCACGTAGGGTAGGAACGCGTGACGAACCCCTAAGAACGTTTGCGTGGGAGGTTACCTCCGCTCCCCATTTCGCGCCACTATCCACTATCCACTATCCACTATCCACTATCCACTACGCCTAGTTTCATAGTTCATAGTGGGCCAGAGAGATTTTTTTCCAATGGCGATGCAAGGGATCTATAGATGTCCTTTTAGGAGCATTTGCCATTTTTAAAAGCTCATGATCACGCTGCAACTATTTCTGCTTTAGCATTAGTAAAACGCCACTTTTTATATATATATATATATATTTTCCGTTTTGCTGTAGAGGAAAGTTTTTGGTGATTTTTTTTTGATGATGATGTTTCATCGTCGATCGAAACGAGTTAAAATGTTTTCTGAAACGTTCGTTACGATGTACCTTTATAAGTGTGATAGTAATACATCGAAACGTACATGTATACTTATACATAATTACTTGAAAGAGAAAACTCGCAAGAAAAAAAAAAAGTGTTCTGATTAGTTAATATTGGTTATTCCCGTCTTAAATTTAATGTATTTATGCCTTTTGACGGATGCTTAAATTAACAAAACACACCACTGCACTTGTTTAAAGTTTGTTTTCGTTGGGCTCTGGTCGTCGACGTCTTGCCGACGTCGCTCAAAAAGCCGACTTTTGGGCAATTCTACACTTATATATTGTATCCAAACAAAATGACTCTTCTAAATAAGATAAGTGTATTGAAAGATGTAATATAGATTGTATGCTGGAATTTGGCATGTGATCAGCGTTGAATAGAATGCAGAAAGGGTCATTAAAACTATTCGTGTTCTTCAAAGACTGCCAAACTGTTGTGGTTTGACGTACGAGTCAATGGAATTTGTGTAAAATTTCGCTTTACCGGAAGTCGATTTTGAGCTCTGAGCGGGCAAAATGCATTTTCTCGAATTTTAACAAAAGAATACGTTATTTGGGAAAACTAACTACAGCATGTTTCATTACTCATTAAGGGTTATCGATGAGCCAAAAATGAGCGAAATTCGAATTTTGAACTTGTGCCACAAAAAGTCGATTTTGGTCGATATTTACAGACAGTCGCTCCTAAGATGTTTTTTTTTTTAAATACTACTTTCGTGGAGGGCATGAACTCCTGATGCCGTAAAGTCGAGATGCTTTTTCCCTCTGTGGAGAGCATCGAAACTTCACGTAATATATCAAACATGAGATGCAGTGTTTCATCACCAGATGAAACACCGAGAAGAGAGTTGAAAATACGACGCGCAGCGGAGTATTTTTGACGAACTTCGAGGTGTTTCATCTGGTGATAAAACAATGTGTCGAATGTTTGATATTTCTTCTCAAACAAAATCATTTTTGAAGGAGAAATTAAGGATGCAAATACTAAGCAGTGTTTCATCCGATTTCCAAACACTCATTAAACATTAATTTCCTTTGTATTTTCTTAATGAATTATTAATGAGTTTGAGAAAGATTGTTCATCATTTTCATTAGAAACCAACAAAAACTAAGGTAAATATTTGTTTATCATCGTGTTGCTTTGGCAACTTTGTACATGGAGGCAATGAACAAAATCAATCGAACGGTGTTATGTGAAAAATGAGGATGACTAAATTCAATCTAGATAAATGTTATGATGTCCTGTTACAGTAAAATACGCGAGCTTTCAAATTAAATTTATAGCAATATAATCATGAAATATTTCTCGTTTTAAGAGTTTGCATCGTAAGGAAATCCAGACGAAATAATTTGTATTAATTCGCTGTCTTGTTACTTTTTCGGATTCTTCACTATTGGCTACAGCAAATCAAATGTGTTATTAACTGCACCAAGGCTACGAAATTATCGATTTATAAAGGTGGTTTCTAATATTTCCGAAATCATTTAATATTGTTCTAAATTGTTTTATAGAAGCCGTTGCGGTTAGTTCCCCTTATGTCTAAAAACTGCTGAATTGTGTATTTAAAGCAAATATGTCCATCTTCGTTCCTTGCTTGATACGTTTAATTCATTCAGCTAGTCTTTCAATTGGCTGAGACATGGACGCGTAAAGACATTATGCTCTATCTGTTTCTTAGTTCAATATTTGATAAGATTGCTTTGCATTGCAGCGTGCAGCGAGGTTCCTGCCTCACTGTGGATGCTTTATAGAATAGTTACAGAGCTCCCTTTTCTATAACTTTAAGCTAATGTTCACCTTCAAAGTTTTTCAAAAGCTTTTCGAAAAAGGAGGTAAATTCAAAAGGACCATAGATCAGACTTACCAAATAAAAAAAATGCTTGTACGAGGATCAAATAAATCCTCGCCATTGTTTGAACGATACTGTTGCCGCTTACCAATATAGAAAACCTTATGGATTATCCTCTCCACTTCGATAAGGAAACGCTTTCTAGGAAACTTGTGTCAGTGTTGAGAAAAATCCGTACTAAGCCACCTGCTCTTTTGGTTACGAAGTGACAACAAATGCTTCAGTGGATTTTTAAGAGTTAGTCAACTGCTCATTACATCACTATAATGTTGTGGCGACCGTTTGTAAATACTATTTAAAACCTGATCATCCAGCCATGATGAGCTAGCCATCACAAAAGAAGAAAAATGAATATTCCATCAGAAGCCCAAGATTAATTGATTGAACTCGTATTTGTTTGGAGCCCACGGATTTAAAAACTTGAAATGTAGCTTTAAATTTTTCGTCTTGCACGTTCGTATTTTGAACGCGCACTTGTGCTCCTAGGCGTTAACGTGGGTAAATAAATTATTGATTTATTGATATTGATTGAAAGCAAGAGTCACAAGAGTCAAGCAGACCCCAAATATGAACAATCTGTTACAGTACCTTGCAAAAGAAATGCAAACGAAATTCGGTGTTTTTCGTTCTTTGTTCTCGCGAAAATTCGACGAAATTTCGCCACGAAATTTCGTCAAAGCGCTCGCGAATTTTCTTTGAGTCAAACGAAATTTCGCTGTTATCTTGGCGAAAATTCGCAATGGCGATATTTCCACAATGCGAAATTTTGCTGGAAATGGAAGCGGGTTGTAATGAAAACCCTTGTTCGGATTGTTGCGTTTGCTGTACTTGTACATGTAATTGCTTAAAGCGAAGTCGTCAGATTGAAAGGTCAAGTATGTTGTCAATCGTTAAACCCACCCTTATGGTACGCTACTTAGTACTACAGGATATAAAGTACTAATTAAAAGTATTCCTCCCGGATTCATAGGGTCTACCGAGAAACATCAACAGAACAAACTTACAAAAATTTCCGGTTTGTGGTAATGTTGGTGTGCTTTAATTTTCACCTTACATATTCTGTCACAGGCTTGCGAGAAGGACATCCAAACTCGATATTCTCTTTAGTAATTTCGGTTTTGGAGTATAACACAGCAAATAATGTTATGTCATGTTTCAGTGAATAGCGGTGCTTTCTGCCTAAGACACAGAGTCAGGGATCCGATTTCTGTAGCCTACTTTGATCGAGTCGCTTTATTTTCTTATTTTAACCATTTATTTGAGTTACTTTGACCAGGTTTTGCTCCCTATAACAGTAGCGCCTTTTTATATATTGGAATTAATCTCAAAAAACATTTTAAAAACCCTCACGGCGAGTTTTATGAACAATTTTCATGTCGGAAACGCATGTTTCCCATACAAAGTCTTGGAGTAGAATGCCAAGTTTGTCTGAGTCACGCAGGGGGTCTAAGGTGACAAAACCTATTTTTAGTAATAGTGGAAAGCGCTATTGATAATTAGGAAGAATGAAGGAGATAAGGCTCGTTACTTCACGTCAACGCTCATGCAACGACCAACGCGATCACCTAATTGACGTGAGTTGTTGAAGACGTGCTTCGGGGCTGTTCATTTGTGCTGTTACCCACCATTGAATCTTTTCTTACAAAAGAACATGAATAATAAAATACAACAGTAATGATGAAGCACCGGTCCATAAAACTTTATTCGTTTTTTATTTATGCCCCGAAAACCAGCTAGCATGCATGGCCTTGATCGCGCAAGATCATAAAAGAACGTGAAAGTTAATTTTGCTATATCGTTTTAAGTCAGCGTGTTAAACTAGAGAATAATCGTCGGACACAGCGCTTACAACAGAAAACTACTTACTTTCATACGACGTTGGACTAAGGGCTTAAAACAACGTGGGCGCTGGACCTTAACGGAACTCTTTCGCAATCAGGAAACCTGCGAAATGAGGACAAAAGAAAGTAATTTTACAATGGGTACAACTGACTAAGAGAGGAAAAAGCTCACCTTGCTTAAAATTTTCGAATTCATTTGTTCAGCGTTTTGTTAAGAGAGCTAATTCCCAGAGAACTCAGTGAATAATACCTGAAATGCCATTAAGGTTGTGGTTTATTTGAACATTTGATTCATTTTTTAAATTAAGCTGCAATGATCAGATTAAGCTTTTTATTTAAAAATTGATCCAAGGATAATACGAATTAAAAAATAAGCATGGAGCAGTGTGGAAATTCTCCTCCTGAAGACGAATGTCTGTGATCTGTCGGCAAGTAAAAAGTAGTCTGCTGCCTCTAATGAATGACTCGCTTAATACATTCAACCTCTTCCCCTCCTCCACCTTGGAGAGAGGACTCTTGCAATCAGCTTGCAGTAGTGTCGTTTTGGCTGACGGCTTCCCCTGGAAGGAGTAATGGAATTGTACTATGGAAATTGTGGCTCTTTTTCGAAAACCGTTCCGATGAAAATTTTGCTTCGAACAGTGCGAATAATATCAAAATAAATTTAACCAATAATATAATTAGTTTTACACGTCAAGTCTACATAAGGAAAAGAGATCACGGAAGCTAAGCGAAACAGGACACAGTTAATTAGCAATTAATGAATGAGGCTCAGTAGGATATGAAGAATTAAGCAGATAGAGGAAGGTGTTATCCACCGAGGCCGAAGGCCGACTTGGATAACACCCTCCGAGATCTGCGTAATTCTTCATATCCTACAAAAGCCGCATTCAATAACTGTTTTATTATTCATTCCAAATAATTCCTAGTTTTAAAACATAGCTAAAACATGCTTACCTCCATCGATGTTAAGTTCATCTTCGATAGTGCACGTTTAGGGTTGTTCAGCTCCACAAATATTCACCAATAGCAATTGTCACCCTTCGAGTTGTCTTCTTGCCGTTCTTGCCATGTTTTTAGCTATTATTTCGCCTAGTTCGTACCCTTAAAACGAGTGAAATATCCGACATTTTTGTTTCCACAACCAAAACAACTCAACCTCGTCCCAAGGTCTTCTCGGTCAACGGTACATTGACCTGCAAGGAAGCTGCACTTTTGACGTCATTGGTTCATTAATCGCAAAATGCTTCCAAATTTGGTCATCAGTGGCTAGTTTTGGTGAATTATGCGTGTGCTTTTAGCCAATCAGAATTGGGGAAATGTATTAGGCTTCGGTACATGACCTCATCCTTAATATTTTTAGTTATTGTGCACAATCTCACATATTTGTTAGCTGACAAAGTTAGACGTATATATAGAGGAGAAAGTGGCTAATTTGCAAGTAGTCAAACTATAACTTAGTCCCTAAAGAAGACTTAAAAATAACTGAATATACATGGTCCACATATAGCCATAGAAAAAAAAGTATGGAGAATAATAATTATTAGACGCAACTATCTGCCGAAGGGGAGATGAATAGTAATATATAACAAGACGCGAAGTCGGCGTCGAGGTACTAGGGTAATGCAATTGGTGTGCGCACTACGATCGCTAAGCATCATGGGCGGTATTCAAAATCTGATCATTTGTGTCAAGATGGCGTTGAGTGAACATCTCGACTGCGAAGTGAATATTCGTTAATTACGCTGTAGATATATACGATTTTGCTTTGAATCTCTTCCGGAAGCTCTTGAAAGAGAAGGTCTGTCCAATTCTCAGGGAAAAAACAGTCTCATTCCGTTGATACGTGTATTATGATGTATTTTGTTCGTAATCACTTGCATCCTGTTTGCAACTGAGGGAAAAAAGTCGGCACAGAAACGCTTTGTTCAATGCTTCAATCATGAAAAGAACTGGAGTAAGACCCGCGGTTCGCCGAAAATTTTGAATTTACCGTGAAATCAGTGCAACTAGTGCTAAGAGGTACTGATATGCATAGCTGTTATATACTCATAAAATACTAGGAGCTTCTTCAGAATACCCGGCCACGGTATTTAAACACAGTGAGCTTGTTTTGTTTTGTTTTTGCATTGCAAGATGTTCACTTGCTAGCTGTAATAAGGGAATCGAAGTTGAGGGGGTCATCTTTTCAAGGACTTGTTTCTCTGTTGGCAATAAGTCTGCATTTCGTTTTGCTTAACATCTGTATTTATCATCACATGAAGACAAGAAAATAAAGTAGAGAGTATTTGTGTACAATGAACTTGTGTCCTCTTTATAGGAAATATAATGTTGAGCATCTTTATTTGCCCATATATTTTCTATTGGTATGAGTCATAGAATGTCTTATAACTGGACTGAAGCTGAAAATGGCATATTTGTGCCGATTACAAAGCCTTATGCAGTCAATAGATTTTAAAAGCTTCAGCCACTATTTGTTTAATGATTGTGTCAGTATGTACAAACACATGTTATCACATATTTTTTTGGATTATAAAAACTCTTCAAAATGTGAAATTCATACATGTTTACAAATCTCCTGTAATCAGGGCTGGGGCAACATAGCTTGAGACCCCTTTCCTTTCTTCTCACCCCAATTTTATAATTTAAATATGGTGTCATAGGTCTCATCATACTCACAGTCAACTCTGTTATACAGACACTGAGGGGACCGTAGAAATTGTCCATCTTAATTTAGAGAAAATTTAAGGGCTTTTTTCCAGGGAACAAAGCAAGCTGTCTGAAATGATGAGCACGGCTGTGCTCCAAGGAACATTGAAAGGAGCCCAGTTCTCTGAACCTGTAAAATGTAGGCTGCCCAGCATATGATTTGTATGAAAAGTCTGAGATTTTCTAGTCACTCAAAAGCAAAAGTTAGGTGCCTGGGGCCTCAGGGCTCTGCTAGAGCACAGCCCTGATCAGGTGTCTGTATGAAGCGGTTGTCCGTAAAGAGGGCTTTTGGGTTACCAGTTATTGCAGAGGTGGATCCTAGTAGTACAGTAAAACCCCCTGACTTAGAACCTGAATTTTAAGAACCTGTTAGGCTAAAATATGCCAAATGAGCCCTTTCTATATAAAAACCTGTTTAGTCTAAAATTTGAAACAGGTTCTTATTTTTAAAATCTTTGAAAAAATTCTGTACACTTGAGCAGAGATAAATCAACATTTAGAATCTTCTTTGGAGACAAAGCTGTCTTATCACTCCAACTGCAATGTAAATGCCAATGTTTAAATTTAAATACATTCCTCTTTTTATGTCCAGTCTCACATAACTTCTAATTTGGTATGCAAACTTTATATGAGGAATAAGGTGAAACACAAATACTCTTAGCTACATTTTTTCTTCAGAAAATATGAACCCATTTAAAAACCTAAATAGCCTAGACTTGTGCTAACTACTATTTATATAAGAATCTGTTTAGGCTTACTTAGTTAATTTAGGTTCTTAGTCTCATGATTTTACTGTCCCATTGTTCCACTTTTTATATTTCCTTTCCCTGTCACCATTTTTTCAGCCTTGTTTTTCCAATATCAATAGTACATTCAATGATCTAGCAATTTATATTTTAACTAAAGCCACCAAAATATGCAAATTGCTTGATATATATTAAACAGTGTAAAGGGGTAAACAGATTGAATGACATCACTTAGCCTGTGTGGCAGGCATTTCAAAGAAAAGGGAAAGTGGGTCTTGGTGCAAGAGGAATGTGAGGGAGGGAGGGAGGGAAATGCCTGCCATACAGGAGACTAATTGTTTTTGCATTATAAACATCAACCAGGTTAATGTTGAAATCACTCCCTCCTTCCTCGTGCACTCTTCCCATTTCTCTTGTGCCCAAAACCCCTTTCCCTTTCCTTTTGAATGCCTTCTACAGAGGCTAATCACCACTGAATAAAACAGGGACTAGGCAAGAAACTGACAAAGTCAGTAACATCCACACAACAACACACACCAATCTTGGAAGTAGATTGTGATTTTCTTTTCTCAAGAGTGATGTGCATATTTCTCTGAATAAAAGTAAAGTGCAAGCTTGGTGAATGTTATGAAACTGTTTTTCTACACTGCACTATTCTTGCAATTCTCCCAAAAACCATTTTTCATAAAGGATGGCTGGTTTCCAAATGCACAGGGCTTAACTGTATAATCAAATTTATCATTTAATTTACCGGTAATACCTGTAATTCTTATCCTACTGATTTTATACCTGCATAAAGGGAATCACATGTATGGCTGCAATTTTATTATGCTTTTTTTTAGTCCTATTACAAAAACAGACATTCCTACATCAGAGTACTCATCAGCCTATTTATATACCAATTTCGAACATTTTAGGCTCACCTAATGCTATTGTTTGGAGGAACCAGTCGCGGCTGCCCCGCTATTATGTGATCAGCTTGTGATTACAACAGTAACACAGTCCCAGTAACATGTCACATTAGTCTTCGCGAGGCTACATTTTCCCATGAAAACATGCCGGTTTCAATTCGGAAAAAATTATCACAAAACGTGGGGCGCGTTGAAGAGCCATAAAAAATTAGCGTATAACAAGGTTTGTGGAAACACTTAAGAGCCAATGTCTGTAATTTTCGAGAATCGGTTGACAGTCGTGAATTTTTGAATTTCTTCATATTTTGCTCAAATAATCTCTATAGTACACTAATTTCAAAAATCACGTTAAAACTTGTAATAGCTTTTTATTTTTTCAGGAATCAGGCAAAGTTTGAAAAACTCTAAATCGGCGCTCTTTCGAGTATGAAATTAGCGAACATTGAGCATTTTCTTCGCGCTCGTACATAAAAACGGAATAATATCTCTACGTGAAATCAAGTCACAACACAGACACACATTTTTACTCTACAATTCAGCAGTTAACTTTAAATAAACCGTTTAAATGTGACTGTACCGGCCGCAAGAAGAATCACGGTTTCGGCACTTTTCAAAAATGGCAAATTTGACCTAACTTCACCATCGTAAAAACCCAGTTGGTACATAGAATTTCAGTATGAAACAAGAACTGTATTGAAGCATATCCTTTGCTGCTGTTTGTGTTAAAATATTTCTGGCGGCATTCCAAATGCACACCGTCGAGAGACCAAAACCTGAAGGGTATTTTGACACCAGGAAAGCGCGTGCAACAAGCAAGTTTCAACGCTTGGAATATTAATCCTTCGCAAACCTAAGTTACTTCGACATTTAAACCCTCGTCAGAGTTGTAACGGTTTCAGATTATATTTCGGCGTTTCTGTTCGGTTTAACATGATTCCTTTCAACTGATTTTTGCGATAAACCATAATGAAGAGACGAATACGCAGTTCAAATCACAGTTAATAGAGGGGAATATTGTCGAAATCCTCGCTTGCTATAGTTTTAATCGTATTGAAACCTTAATATCAGAAAAGTTATTTACTTACCTGAATTTAAATGCTAGACGGGGTCACAGTACCGCTAACTAAATTCTGCATCACCGCAGAATCGAAGTTAAGTTTGTATATGTTTTCAATCTGTCAACACGAGGGAAGATGACATTCTGGAAGTGCGTGACGCGTAAGGGAAAGTTAATTTAATATGACAAGGGGGGGGGGGGGTGAAGATATTGAGGGGGGGCTCCGAAAATTTTTAGACACCCGAAGGGGGGGCTCTGAAAAAATTGTTGCGCTAGGAGGGGGGGCTCCGAAAATTTGTATACTTCAAAACCAACACATGACATCATCATACAGATCGGATGGTTTTCAACTCAACAATTTAATGACCTGTGCAACTCAGCTATATCACGTGGCTTACAGATATAACAAATGTAGTCTCAGTAATTATTACACTCTTGTTCATCCCAAAAATGCTTTAGAAAATTGTATCACAACTGTATCTCAAGTTTGTCATAGTATAAACCATTGAAGACAATAACGGTAAATATATTTAATACAGTCTAGCGATCTTTTTTCAGGGGAGCAAAGGAATTGAAGGAGGAGGGGGGGGGGGGCTCTGAAATTTTTTCGACTACCAAGGAGGGGGCCCCTAAAAAATTGAACCGCTAGCGAGGGGGGCTGCTAAAATTTCAAGCTTCGAGTTTCAATATCTTCATCCCCCCCCCCTTGTCATATTAAATGAACTTTCCCTAACGCGCCGAAAAAGAAATTCCTGGTATAAGTGTTTTAGGGTGCAAGTCTTTGTTGTATGTTCGTATAGCATCTCGCACATATTCAAACTTGGTTTGTGACGCCTGTGGCCCGAGTAATGCTGAACGTATTGGGATCATAGAAAAGATGTAGTGAGTCACTTGGTATGCTCCCGACTTGTTAGTCACGTGAGTATGTAGGGCAATAACCAAACATCGACCCTACCAGGTTGCTGATGATAAAAGTAAGGTTTTCTGCATTTACGTTAGGTGATCTTTGTTTGATCCACAAAATTGGCGCATGAAAATAAGAGTTTTCCTCACCACCTCTAAATGTTTGTTTCCGGGTAGCGGTGCAACAAATCACGTGGTACCGTCCTAGATCAACCTACTGGCTGCTCATAGAGGGGTCCATAAGGGCACATTGATTGATGACTGCGTATGGCCTGAACTGAAAATGATATACGCAGACGTTTTCTGAGCGACGAATGTGTAGCTTTTATACTCCTCTTTCGTTTCGGAAATAGACGAGCACGCGAGCGAAGCGAGCGCGCGAGAGAGAGCCCCTTGCTCTACTGGTCAATAAATCCCCCCGCGGCTTTTATTTTCATACGTAAAATCGACGATCTCCAAAGAGAAAATAGATCGACGATCTCAAATGAAAAAGTAGAGTGTCTGTGAACAGGATACGAAGGTGCTTGCTGTCATTTTAGTGAACTTTACAAGAGGTCTCAGGTGATTATGTTAACGTCATGAAAAGTCTACTTTAGGAAAGGAGGCGGAGATGGGTGGGTTGGTTGGCATTGGGTTCTCTACACATACAAAACTTCATGTCTTTATCACTACATTTAGAGCTAACAGACTTTGTTTGATGCACAAAATTGGCGCATAAAATCAAAAGTTTTTCCTCACCACCGCTAAATGTTTGGTTCCGGGTGGCGGAGAACGATGCATGTTGTACCGTTTCAGAACAGCCTACTGGCCATGCTGGCTGCTCATTCAAAAGGGGTCCGTAAAGGCACATTAATTGATGACTCTGTGCGGCCTGAAGAATATTATATACGCAGACGTTTTCTTAGCGACGAAGGTGCTGCCTTTACACTTCTTTTTCTTTTCGAAAATGGCCACGGACTTCTCTCCTCGCTCCTCGCCGCTAGGCGGTCGTTTTTGCCTGAGAGATACCACCACGAAGGAGTTTTAGCACACAAGTCACTGCAGGTGCAGACCTAGGAAAAGGGCATTCTCCATCTGAAATTTTAAATCGAAATGAAAGGCTGTTTTCAGCCTTTTATCTCTTTTCTCCGCAACGTATTTGGTTAAAAGATAGTAAGTAAAATGGCTGAGGCGCTTTAAAGCATTTTTTTCATTTTCGCGACGGATTTTGACGTTATGAAAAAGAATTTGTCGGTGAATTGGTTTATTTTCTAGCCTGCGAACAAGTGCCGGATAGAGCCAGGTGACTACACCTTTTTTCAGGCGGGAGCTAGCAGTACGTACATTCTGGTCTACCCCATACTGTGTAGACTGGCCTTTAAGGGCCTCTGTTCGGGGGGCGAGGGATCAGTACAATTCGTCAACAGCAGGTTGAGGTCTCGCCAGAAGATGCCCTTGCTGCAGAGGAGCAAAGCAATACTACTTTCAGTAATTTAAACATGTTAAATACTTGTATTTCGCTCATCAAATGTGTCCATTGTCCATTTTCGATTTGTGGTTTTTCAGGAATGTTCTTTTGCGGAGCATTAGCCAATTTTCTTTAAACAGTTTTACTCGTTTCCATTTCCCTGCTCTACCCTCATGTTGCATATGGCGTACGTGTGTACCTAAATCCCTCAATTCATACTGAGGTGATCGATAAAGAAGTCTATACGCTACGCAGGGTTAAGATTAGTTTATTACAAGCAAAGGCGCAGAAGGCTAAGTGCAAATAAAAAAAACTAGTGTGAAAAGTTTTGCAGACTCGGCTTACTCTATTTGTTTTCTTTCTCTATTTGAGTTTCGGCTGGTGACATCCTAAAATCAAGTTTAGTTCCACATGTTTTGGGAATATAAAATATAAAACTAAAAAAAAAAACAGTGTTAATTGTACACTCGTGCGATGATTTATCCTTGTCTGTGCAGTTGCGTGACCAGACTCAAATTACACACGGGCTTTCATCACGCATCACGGCGTTTAGTCTGAGGCTAAACGACGGAAGATTTCAGTAAACTGCGACCACTTGCGGTTGAAACGACTGTGGTAAGTAATTATTAGAGATCTCGAATCCTATTTAGAGCTAGCACGCCGTTTCTAGCGGCTTTATTTTAGGTGCAGAAACTCGAAGTTAATATTTACACTCCATGAGAACTTAACAGCGTTGTCTTTTTCAGCTACTTGCGTGCAATTAAATGCTTTGTTAATCTACTTAGTCCTTTTTTATAACCATCAAATTGAAAAGCGTTTTTCAAAAGATTTTTAGAGCTTCCCGTAATGTGCCCCTTGTAAAAGAAGCTAAGTTAGCAAAAACATTTTTGTGCCTACATTCGCGGCTAGCTTGTTTTCAGCGTTCCAACGTGCGAAACTACGCTGCACGTTTCGGTGTCTCAGCGACGCACTTTTGTAATGCCGCCAAAATTTTTTTAACACAAGAAACAGAAAAGAATATGCTTTAAAATAGTGTTTGTTTCATGTTGAAATTCCATGTATCAGTTGTTTTTCTCGATGGTGAAGTTAGGTCAAATTTGCCATTTTTGAAAAGAGCCGAAATCGTGTTTCTTCTTGCGGCCAACACAGTCACATTTAAACAGCTTATCTAAAGATAATTGCAGAATTATAAAGTACAAGTCTGTGTTTTCCTTGTGACTTGATTTTATTTAGAGATGTCATCCCGTTTTTATGTACAAGCACGAAGAAAATGCTTAATTTCGCTAATTTCATACTCGAAAGAGCGCCGATTTGGCGTTTTGCAAACTTTGCCCGATTCAGGAAAAAATAAAAAGCCGTTACAAGTTTTAATGCGATTTTTGAAATAAGTGTACTATAGAGATTATGTGGGCAAAATATGAAGAAATTCAAAAATTCACGACTGTCAACCGATTCTCGAAAATTACAGACATTGGCTCTTAACAACTATCTCATACTTCCGACGGGCAATATAATGGAAATTATAGCTTCTTAAAAACCGGGTTCAAATTTCATGCTCTTACAGGAGGAATCTTCGGGCTCCACGTTTTAGATTGAAATGAAGAATATTGATTTGTTTTTCTTCACACAAAAAATCTAAACAAATATTAGCTCATGAAATCGAGAAAAACGATCTAAGGAAAGAATTGTATCTATTGAAAAATAAAGCATATAACCTGCGAAAATTCTCGACCTTCGCCGCCATCTTGAAAATTTTGAATCCACATGCATCGCAATCACACCACCTGAGGGTAATGAATCGACCGTGTGGGCGTGATAGAAATTAACCAAATCAGTCGGATAATTTGCAATGAACGAGTAACTTTAATTTGTATAATAAGGAACTGTATCGTACGTCTCTTCTTTTAAACTGGAGCAGACAGAATTCTAGAGATTAACACCATAAAGAGCTAACCTAATGCTATTGATTTCTTTAAAATAGATTGTTCTTGCATTTTGTAGTTCATTTAATCTGGTACAGATCTGGGGGGGGGGGGGGGGAGGTACTGCCATATATTGGCTATATAGGTATGTGCCGCTGTGAAGGGTATGGTTTTCAAGCAGTTTACTCTAGGATAGTGTATATAAATCAGAACATTGGGGGCTAGAATAGGGTATCATTTTTCAGGAAACTGATCAGTTGGTTGAAGATACAGATTTGTGTTAAGGGGGATTACAGTTGCTTTTGGGTGGGGGGGGGGGGGGATGATGTTGACCTGCCGGAGGGAAATAAATTAGGGTAGAAAAGGTATACACATAAACCAGTCTGTTACAATGGGATAAGTGGCCTTCTTGTGGCTGGTGGACTATCTAGCATTTGTCTAATATATATATTTAGCCACAGCTAAAAGCGAAGCTCCCACTGATAAATTTATAACTTAAATCAAACAATAATTTTGTATTCCACAAATCAGTTAACTTAAGGGCACATTCCTGTGACTTTTGAGGGAAAAGCTAAGTGATTTTGGAGTAAAACAAATTTTGTATCGAGTTGATACAGCCTTATATGTACACCCAAAAAATAGTCTTCGGTCACATTTAAGAGCATTGATGGCTCTTGATCACAGTAGATAAGTCGTGGAAAACAAATTCTTGGAAAACAAATCAGACCGAATTTTTTGCGTTCGACAAGTTTACAAATTCTTGCCAATAAATCTGAGTGCGTCCAAACCAATCTTTTATTTTTTTTTTTATACACCACATCTGAGGAGAAAGAGTACTATGAGGCGCTGTTTTTACTATACAGACCTTGTACAAAATGCAGTATTTCACAATTTTGCAAGACAAATTGCATTCATTCAAAATTCAGGACCATCGAAGCACGCGTGGACTTTTAATTAGCGAAACCGTTCAAAAAATTTCCAAAATCACCTATACGGCCAGCCGGTTCTAACTTTTGACAAGCGCCAAATTTGCGAAGAAATTTCAAAAGAGTTACGCTTCAACGTGATAAAGAATTCATCGAGTCTATTTTTGATTATCGGTTTTATAACGATGTGTAATCTTAAAAAGCGTTTGATACGCTTGGCATTTTGAGCACTCCTGCAAGCGATGTTTATGAACGGCTGAAAACAAACGGCAAAGCGATGAAAATTACACTTTTGAGACTACCAGATATCAATAAAGAAAAATAATTCGATAGAACATTTACAGAGACAACAATTTTCATTCACGAAAACAAATGAGTATTTCAGTGTGTCTAAGAATCTTCAAGTCTTTACTAGTAAGCTTAAAGTTTATGTTTTAAGCCGCCGGTTTCGCGGTGTTGGCTGTTTTCAAAGATGAACTCACGACAAGAAAATTGTTCAAAGCTTTCTTTCTACAGCCAAAATTATAACTAAATATTCTTCGGAAAGTTTTTTCTTTCTATTTACGGTGAATTAATATCGACTAAAGGCTTTTTAAAGTTCTGTAAGGTTAAGCTTATATCAAACCTCATACGAGGTCAGATCAGTGTCTCAGTCAAATCTTAATACAAACGTGCATAAACTAGCTTCATAAACTGCGCCGCTGGACTTCATGAAATTACATTTAAATACAATAATTACTCAGGCTTACCATATTTCGAGATGCAGCTCCTGAAAGCTATCAAGTAAGGCAAGGATCGCTTGAGCCTTTATAATTCTCGTACGCATCCAGCAAGGTGAAAAACAAAAACGATGCAATCCGAAATCGGATTATCGGCTTTGACAAGCGACGCATTTTTCAACCAAAAACCCAATAAACAAACCAGCCATGAATAAGAGAACACTCTTGATAGCAGCTGTATTTCATTTTGTACATCCAGTGGAAAAAGACAGTTAAAAACATCACAAGTTAACTCAAAACCCTGTCAGCTTCAGCTGTCAAAGTAAACAATTTTCAAGATGCTGCATAAATTTAACGCATGAACTCACCTGTCAAATTTTAACCAATCAGAGCATAAAAATTGGACGTGGAGCGTGACCAACACGTGACCATGATAAGAAAAGGTCTTCCCCGCCTGTATTTTAAAAAAACTGGCTGAATTTTTGCGTCTGAGGTCAGTTTGAAATCAAAATCGCAATAGTGCGGGGCGATACTGACATAAACACAACATATTTGTTGTGAATTTAAAACAAAAATAAACGTGAGCCTGCGATCATTTAAATGGGTCGACACCTGAGCCCGCGATACGGTCAGGTGATAGTGGTCAGCGGATACCCTGTTTTGACAGCTGTCAATTGATGACAACATTGATCTGCAATCAGCTTTCTCCTGAGAAAAAGTGGCTACAATAGAAAGTGTGAGAGTAAACATTGGTATGCCTGTGGTGCGGACGGACGGTCGGTCGGTCGGTCGGTCGGTCGGTCGGTCACGTGATTACCAAATTTTCTGGGATGGGTAGATTTCCTTAGCTATGGGGCTCCGCCCACGCGCGCGCTTCGCGCGCGCGAGGAGCTCCGCTATTATCTATTCACTTTATATTTTAGTCTTTAGCAACCCCCCAACCCAATTTTCTAGTTTTCCAAAATTTGAAACATCCCCCCCTAACTTTTTGTACATTAAAAGCATTCGAAATTCACAAAAAAGTTATTGAACCAAGTACCCTGTGTCATTTTTTGTTGATTGAGTGAAATCTTCAGTGCCTAGATATTTTTAAATATCTATCTTAAAAGAAAAAGGGCGGAAAACAACGAAAACAGATCGCGATTGTTTGAGTAGCAAGCACCTGTAATAACACGAGCGGCCGGTTTGTGCAACTTCTGGAGCTTAACCAACCTTTAAGCCAGTCCTATGTAAATTTGTTCTCATTAGTACAATCCTTATTATGGTTACATGACATTAAGTTAAAATTTTACGCTCAAAGGTTACCAGGTTTTTTAAACAAAATGTATTTCAACCTTCTCAAGAACTCAAAAAAAGGCGAAAAGGGGGGGGGGGGGGGGGAATTAAACGCCTTAATATCTGTACGTTTTTAGTAGTGCAACTTCAACGTTAGTTACTAAAACAATTCATGTACTTTGTTGGCAGTCAACCAGAATTGAGCTTACACTAATATCCAAGTGTTCTGACTGAGTTCACCGCATACCAAGAGTGGTATTAGCCTCTAACCTTTTAAAATATTGTCAATTCAGTGATACTAACTTAAGAACGTAATAACAAAACCGTTTCCAACGGGGCAATGTCCAGACAGCAAACTCCAGTTATTATTAGATGCGAACGAACCTCCTCCGCCAGCGCCGCTAAGATCCAGATTTTCGTTCTTCCCGTCCACTTGAGCACCACCACCAGAGTACTCACGCAAAAGACAGGTTCCCGGTACCGAAGACGTATATATACGTCCTCTCCCTAGCATGGTTTTATTTTTTCCGGTTGCTCGGCGTTTTCGTCCGTGGTTGTTTGAAAGGGTTTGAGAAGGAATTGAATAATGTCAACCGCCGACCTGAGGGTTTTTAAGGAAGTCACTGATCACAAGTTGGTTGTGAAGTATTAAAAGAAGCTATTTTTGGACATTTGACGCATTTGACGCAATAGACTATTCCAGATTTTTACACCACAACTTGAAAAAGACTTAGTTTGTTTGTCTATTCTTGAGTGTTTAACATAATAATCACCTCTTTAAGGTGATCTTGTATTATAGCGGAGCTCCACGCGCGCGAAGCGGAGCACCATTGGTAAGAAAATTTGGTAGTCTACCCATCCGAGAAATTTTGGTAATCACTTGACCGTACGCCCGTCCGTCCGTCCGCATCACAGGAATACCAATGTAAAATAACTCGACCAACAGGTATGGCAACCCAAATGCAACTCGAGTTTATTTTGGCGGGAAATCGCATAGCCACCTGCGTCTTGTGAAGCAGAGACAACTAAAGAGTCAATAAAGACGAAAACGGAAAGCGGAAATTGTTTCTGTATCCTTGTTGTCTAAAGTAAGATTAATAAATATTGTCATGTCCACAAATTTGGAATATAGAGAAAAAATAAAGTGGGCGACAGGCCAGTGAATTTCAACGAGGAAAAGAGCGACAGAGAGCTAGAGCGGAAGATAAGGGGCTATTTGTTGGAAGAACAACATGAAAATTTTTAAGCGGCCGTGAGAAAATGAGAAATCCTAGCGGCCACCAAGGTGAAAATGAGCGAGTGAAAAAAACTGAACAACAACAGGTACGACATTTTCTCCATAAAACGTGTAACTAGGAAGTTTCTGGAAGTTTCACGTTGTGGTCGTGCAAAACAAGGGCAAAGAAATGTACAAAAAAAGTGTGCTGCACGTGCAAAGTTGTTTTTATGCTAATTAGACCTGTTGTTGTTTTTTCACCGTTCTGGTTGCCTTCGCCGCTTAGCATAACATGATTTTATATTTTGTTTGAGCAAAATATGAATATTATCGAGAACTTCGCTTTTAGCCCTGGCTAAATCGATATATTATGAATCAATATTAGATTGGGAAGCAAATAAGTTGGATATCATGAGAGGACACAGAGGTTTTTTACTGGAAGTACAATCCCACGCAGGGATGTTTTCTCCGCTGGCAGCTAATCCGACTTAATCCCATTTAATATGTCGCGCTCCTCGAAAGTGCGAAAATTTTCTTGTCGTGTATTAGATTTCAGATACATTTTCTTAATCTTCATTTCGCGCCAGAATAAATTAGTTTGCGCGCAAAGCGCTCCTGAAAAAATCACAAGGTTTGTCCCACTTCGAGTCCACCTTCTGGAGATACGCCGGCTTGGTAGCTAGAATACATTGCCGAGGCGAAGATCTGGCGTTTTTTCCTCCTCGTCGTATTTTCTCCACGACAACTGTTTATATTTGTGGTGAGAATGCAGCGCATATCGGTAGATTTTACTTCATGCGGCTTGCTACTTCTGAAAGAAGAGTGCCGGATTTCATCGTTTTGTCCATGTTTACTAGTGTTGGCGAATGTAAGGTAAATGAACCGACAACTGTAAGGTAAGAATTGAAGTTTTAAATTTGTTACTCGGCGAAAAATCGTGGAATTGGAATTCGTGAAACCCGTGGGTATTACCTCTGTTACCTAATGTCATGCGATGACTCCTCGCTTTTTCGATCCGTAACACGGATACAAGAGATAAATTTCTTTCGCAAAGTGAAGTATAATTTACTTAACGACACCATTTGACGAATATTTCTGGTTATATGCTTTATTTATATTTGCTTGGCTTATTCAGGCTACATGCCAGGAGTTTGATGACAATGTTTGGGGCTATAATTATACTGATAAGTTTTTGCACCTTTATATTGAAACTCATGTAAGTCAAATGTTTCTAACCTCTAGCAAAACACTCTTCTATTGTGGAGGAACTTTTAACGTCTTTCGGGGCCCAATATGGTGTCAAACTTTTAGGGGGAACAAAGCTTGATTTTTGGCCAAACAGACTATAGCTTTTTTGTCTCTGAAGAGAGGGCGAGGCAAACGTCCGTCACAGAGCGCAGTGTAACCCAGTGATTCTTTAGGTAGAGCTAACAAACATAGGCTGCACTTTAGGTGGCACACCCATGGATGCAGTGTAACCCAGTGATTCTTTAGGCAGAGCTAACAAACATAGGCTGCACTTTAGGTGGCACGCCCATGAGTGCAGTGTAACCCGGTGATTCTTTAGGCAGAGCTAACAAACATAGGCTGCACTTTAGGTGGCACACCCATGGGTGCAGTGTAACCCAGTGATTCTTTAGGCAGAGCTAACAAACATAGGCTGCACTTTAGGTGGCACGCCCATGAGTGCAGTGTAACCCAGTGATTCTTTAGGCAGAGCTAACAAACATAGGCTGCACTTTAGGTGGCACACCCATGGGTGCAGTGTAACCCAGTGATTCTTTAGGCAGAGCTAACAAACATAGACTGCACTTTAGGTGACACACCCATGGGTGCAGTGTAACCCAGTGATTCTTTAGGCAGAGCTAACAAACATAGGCTGCACTTTAGGTGGCACACCCATGGGTGCAGTGTAACCCAGTGATTCTTTAGGTAGAGCTAACAAACATAGGCTGCACTTTAGGTGGCACACCCATGGGTGCAGTGTAACCCAGTGATTCTTTAGGTAGAGCTAACAAATATAGGCTGCACTTTAGGTGGCACACCCATGGGTGCAGTGTAACCCAGTGATTCTTTAGGTAGAGCTAACAAACATAGGCTGCACTTTAGGTGGCACACCCATGGGTGCAGTGTAACCCAGTGATTCTTTAGGTAGAGCTAACAAACATAGGCTGCACTTTAGGTGGCACGCCCATGAGTGCAGTGTAACCCAGTGATTCTTTAGGTAGAGCTTACAAACATAAACTATACATGTGTACATCAGATGGCAACAAGTTTTCCAGTTAAAACTTTGTCATAAAGGGCTACACCGTGGCACTTAGACAATTTCTTTATCGCGCGCTTGATACATTGTTTTGACGCACAATTGATAGTCAGAAGAAGTCGTATTTTCTAAAATCATAGCAAAAGACAAATTTACACACATCACAGAGGTAAGGTAAGGTAATACACGGTATTTCCCTTAGGTATATTTACATTCAAGTATAGAAATATAACCAGATAAAAACTAAAATAATAACGATATAACAATGAAAAACCTGCTTCACATTTAGGCCTTGTGTAAAGATACATATATCTAAATTAAGGTTTTTTAATTTTCCTTTAAAAAAATTATTGCCGCACCTTCAGAGACAAGCTGTTCTACAACACTCTTCCGTTATAAGAAAGGCTTCTCTTTTAAAATTCAGTGCGGGGTTGTGGAACAGCGAGCTTGTTTGTATTATAAGCGATTAAATCGCATGCAGCGACGAACAAAACGCGAAGCCGTCAGATATTCTAGAACCGTGTTATTTACAGTGCTGTGCATTATTATTGCTTAACTAGCTAACTACGCGCTGATGGAAATAAATTTCGCCCCTTAAAATTTCGAAACAATTCCCTGGTACTGTATAGTCATAATTGGAACGGAAAGTTAGCACGCGAGCAGGGCGATTCTGCTGTAGTTTCTGCAATGTAGAAGATATTACGGCAATGAGGCTCCCGAGGTCCGTTCCCGAAATCACAACTACATGTAGTATGAAATGAATTCTGCGTGCAGACGTCTCCTTTTCCAGGTTAGGTTAAATAAACCAACGGTTTGTTTGACAAAGCTCCCGCGAGACGGTTTTTTGATGATTTTATTAATTTTTCCGATCCATTTTTTGTTTCATCTCAAATTTCGCGGCTTTTGCGATACAAACTAAATTCATTTTTAGTTGTGATGGCCTTACACTGCTTAATCATGACGGCTTTGGAAGAAACTGAATATATTGCACTTCGCGATTTCGCAAAATTGCTGCGAGAATTAAAATATATTTTCTTCCAGAAAAGCGTTTTCACGCTTCTTTCTCTAGTCAATTATCTCGTTTTCTAAAGGTCCTTGAAAACTGAATAAGACAACATTTTATTACCTACAACCTACAAAACTGATTTATTTTGACCACATCGAAACAAAACTGGAAGAAGAAAAAGCCTTTTATTTTTGCCGGCTTCGGCCTGCCGACGCGATCGTGTCTGGTTTGCTTTCATATGATGACATTTTCCTGACAGAAGGGTGTCGGGAAAAACACCTCGCGCTGATCATACGTGACAAAATCCGCCGCGCCTAAGCTAATGAAGAAAAGTCTCCTGGAAGGCTCCATACAATTCCTTATAACAAAATTATAAGGAATTGTATGGAGCCTTCCGGGATACTTACAGTGCAAGCCCTTTGTGTCTCCTCATGGTTAGTAGGTGTTTAAAAGCTGTTAGATATATCATGCATTAGAATAGCAACGGATTTAAAAAAGAGTAGATCTAAAGGAAGAAAGCTAGAACAGACAAAATAAGGTACTGCATGAGAATTATAGTCACCAAATAACGTAAGGCGGAGGGCGCGTTTTTGAAGAATAAGAATTTTGCTTTTGTAAGTTTTAGCAGTCTGGCCCCAAGCAACTATGCCATACAATAAGTAGGGCTGGATAAGAGATATGTATATGTTGTGAAATTTGTTCAGGGATACAAAGTGTCTAAGGCTGGCAATAATATAAGTTGTTTTACTTATTTTTGAAGCGATGTGGGCGATATGGTATTTCCAAGAATGATTTTCATCAATAAGCACACCTTGAATAATTTCTGCATTCTAACGAAATGCACGAGTTCAATTAGTGTTATGATGGTCAAATACTTTCAAGTTGACTTGGTGATTTAACTTCTTTTTGTCTTGGTCTAAAAATGACAAACTGGGTTCGATTTCTTTATATTTAGTGATAATTTATTTGCGATTAGCCAATTATAAACCCTAGAAATTTCTGCATTAACTGTTGATTCAAGTGATTTGAGATTTCTGGCAGCATATAACAAATTGTTATCCTCAACAAATAAGTAGAGCCGAGAAAAGTTTCCCGGAGGGTATAATGCAAAGCTCTGAGATGGGACATATATGTGATAAATACGATTCGCAGAGAGGTCTGCACCGTTCAACATCTTCCCGTATTCTCGTTTCATTTGGCGAGTCAATCACCCTGATCCGCGCTGAAACAGAAAGGTATGAAACTGCTGGCTTTTCCCGCGTGACCACAAAAATTTGCCTTAGAACAGTCAAATCTATTTGACCAAGACTTTTTTCGCCGGTGTGAAAACAGAGTCTATGCTGGTCTGCTGACTGTGTGAGGAGTCTGGGAGGAGGGAACTTGAATAAGACGAGTGTAAGAGAAATGTCCAAAGGCGTTTAATATCTGCCAAAAGCCTGTAGTGAGTTTTTCCTCGTCGTTTCATTTCATGATATTTGGCTTGTGTCAAACGTGAAAACGTTAAAAGTGATTGTGGATTGTCTTGTCAGCGCCGCGAAAGTGTGTGATTTCCGGATGTTGTTGACAGAAAGAACACAGGTTGTGGTTTCGTGGAAGAGACGTTGCACTAAAAGTTTCTGTACCAGCCATAAAGAAAAACGCTTCGTCGGTATAACTCAGGTGAATGTGCCTTAGTGTTTTGCTAGATATTTACTAAGCTGTTATGTAAGCCTTAACCCGGCACTTTTTGACTGCATTTCATTTAAATAAAAAGTTTCTAGACTGAAACTACATGGAGTGAGATCATTGAATAAATGTTTTAAAATGCGGACTCAGTGAAATGCTATTAGGGACCTCTAACTTACTGCCTAGCATCAGATAAAGGTTTTTAATCGGCCTTTGAATGATTTTTCATTGTTTTTAATTTGTCAAGTAGTAGAAGGAGTTGATTTTCTTGCTAACCCGGTTTTCAAAAATTCGTGTGTACTTGTAAACTAGAACACCAAAGTACATTTCTACCAATTTTCAATATAATCAAGAGCAAAATTGTTCGAAGTAGAAAACATTAAATTGTAACTTACTTATTGAATATCCCACTTACCTAAACAACGATACCAGTGTCATCACAGCGAGAACGGCGAAACTTGGAGAATGGATTGAAAAGGCTGTCGATTAAACAGGAAAATTGAAAGTGTGAACAAACTGAGCAAGAAACATATTTTTAAGCACTGAATATTGTTATTAGATTAACCTGCGAGAAGGTTCTCTATTTGGGAAAAATTCCGTGGTAGATCCAGGAGAGAGGCCCGCCCGCCCCCACCCCTTATTTTTAGACCAACTGAGGCCCCGAAGGGGCAAAAGACCGCCCTCCACCCCCCTCCCTTATCTAGTGAGTCAACAACTGAGCAGCTCGCGAAATGAGACATGATAACGAGGAGGGAGGAAGCCAGACGAAAAGAAACCTCGCATCTTGCTCGCGCGTTCTTTTTCGCCAACAAATCGAATTGGAGAGCTTGCCCCAGCCTTTTATCTTCTCCAGAATAAAAAACAGCAGTAAAACTTGTTGCATAAAGACCCTCTAACCTTTGTCACATACAACTGATTGGCAAGTGTCTTTTCCTTCTCCAGGGCAATGTCCGATCTCTGTTTTTTCCTTAGGCGAAAATCCCTCGCAGTTGGAAGTGCAGGATTGCATAAGAGTAATAGGGCCTCCGGCATTGCAGCATTTTTGGCATTCTCCACTTTTGGGCAGGTATACCACAACTGCACCAAAAAAAGAACAAAGAAGCCAACAAACCTGATTATAAGTGTCTGCTGTATTACACTTGGGCGGTGGCTAAATGACTAGGTACTCAAAAAGTTGGAAATACCCCTAAAAACAACAGAGGGAGTGTCTGTGGGCTTGTTTTGTAACAGAAGAAAATTTTATCTGTATTGGCAATAAAGACTGTGATTTAGTTGAGAGCAACAAATGTATTTTGTTTCATTTTTTGGTTCAATTCTCTTAAGGTAGTAAAGTGTACCGCCAAACTCTAATATTAAAGGTTTCGGCAACCTGCATTCATGTTTCATTCCGGCAATCCACAATTTCACTCCGTTAACTGTAAGACGCCCTACACGTGTTTTTAATAAAGAAGTCCCCAGGACAGCATATAAATGACATTTTATCTAGAATATCTCATGTTGCCCTAATTTTTATTTATCAAAGGACATACACGATGCTTCCTTGAAAAATTGTTCCAGACAGATACAAAAACAACAATATCTACTTCAAGGGCTGTTAGGAAACTTGCAACTGAATTTAACAGAAATATCAACCCACGTAGCAGAGTCATGGGAAGTACAGAGTCCAAATAAAAGAGCCAGCACTGTTTTGTCGAACAACGGCCTGTTAATCTCTTATGCGACAGCTCCGATCAACCTGAAAATTTGAAGCTATTGACAAGAAAATGGGTTTTCTGCAGGGGCTCTTAACAATTACATCATCCTGATACTTATGGATAAATATGTGACCCTCCACAGGATTTTAATGCTAAAGGTGAAACCAAGCGCACGACACGCTTTCACTTTAAAACAAAAGAATTTATTTTAACACGCTTTAGCACGCTTGCAATCTTGCCTCATTAGCAATTTCTTTTGTTTCAGAGGACACGCTTGAGACAATTAAGCGTGAGCAAGTCGAACAAAAGAGCGTGTTAAAGTTTTCAAACAAAATCCCCGTGCGAAAAAGCACAACACGCTTTCAGTGTACGCAAAAGCACGCAAAGTATGATATCTATATAAGATAAATAAATTTCCTGTACAAAAGGAGCCGCAAATGATTATAGACGGCACCCTTTTTTGGTAACTATCGAGAAAGAAAAAGTTAAAAAAAAAAAAAAAACAAATCGAACATTCGGACGAAATTTCAGCAATAGGAAGCATAAACACATCTTAAATTTAATACACAATTTCGAGAACCAGGAAAAACAACCCACCTGGTGTTACTGGTGAAGTGCTAGACGAGACACTGGTTGAGGAACTGGGCGAGATTTTGACTGCTGTACTTGTCGATGGGCCAGCCGAGGTACTGACTGACGTACTAGGTAGATCACTGGTTGAGGTACTAGGTGACATGCTGACTGAGGTACTTGTAGACGGACCAACCGAGGTACTGACTGACGTACTAGGTGAAGCGCTAGTTGAGACACTGCTTGAGGTACTAGGTGACATGCTGGCTGATGTACTTGTAGACGGACCAACGGAGGTACTGACTGACTTACTAGGTGAGACACTGTTTGAGATACTGGTTGAGGTACTAGGTGACATACTGTCGGATGTGGACGGACCAACTGAGGTACTGACTGACGTACTCGGTGAAGCGCTAGTTGAGACACTGGTTGAGGTACTAGGTGACATGCTGGCTGATGTACTTGTAGACGGACCAACGGAGGTACTGACTGACTTACTAGGTGAGACACTGTTTGAGATACTGGTTGAGGTACTAGGTGACACGCTGTCGAATGTCGATAGACCAACCGAGGTACTGACTGACGTACTAAGTGAGGCGCCAGTTGAGACACTAGTTGAGGTACTAGTTGGCATGGTGACTGATGTACTTGTGGATGGACCAACCGAAGTACTGACTGACGTACTAGGTGAGGCGTTAGTTGAGACACTTGTTGAGGTACTGGGTGACATTCTGACTGATGTACTTGCGGACGGACCAACCGAAGTACTGACTGACGCACTAGGTGATGCCCTAGTTGAGACACTGGTTGAGATACTAGGTGACATGCTGACTGATGTACTTGTGGACGGAACAACCGAGGTACTGACTGACGTACTAGGTGAGGCGCTGTTTGAGACACTGGTTGAGGTACTAAGTGACATGCTGACTGATGTCGACGGACCAACCGAGTTACTGACAGACGCACTGACGCTGTTTGGGACGCTGGGTGAGGTACTCGGTGACTTACTGTTCGATGTACTTGTTGACGGACTAGCTGAGGCACTGACAGACGCACTAGGCGAGACACTGTTTGAGAGACTGCCTGAAACACTGGCAGAGACGCTGGCCGGTGATTGTGTCTTTGTTGCACCTAACAAAAGTAAACATTGCCTATATAGTGAGTTATTATTTGGCAACACCTACCCAAGGGAAACAGCGTTCAAGACCTAGACCCTTACGCAGGGTTGAAATAACGGCGGTTCAAGGGACAATGTCCGGCCTGATCGCTGACTAGACTGGTCACACTCTCGTCTTGCCGGTCAATTTTGGATAGTATATGTGAAAAAAAATTAAAGTGGCTCGACCCAGTATTTTTATAGGCACACCCTCCATCTTTGAATCTCTTAAACGTAAACAAATCCATCTGTATCGTAAAACGATTATGACATATGGATTACAATGGTTTTAGCTTTAAATCGAATTTAACCCCTGTTCGGCATTTTCTTTTCAAATACTTTACGCTACGTATTCTTTGGATAAATGTCTTCTGCTGTGCGAAGTTTCACAAAAATGTATAAGTGGAATTTTGAGATATCTTGGAATTTCCATAAAAAGGGTATATAAATTATGCATGCACTGAAGACTGGACTTAAAGCAAACAAATTAATTTGCTACTTTTTGGATGTTTCCGAAAAGCCTTTATCACTCATTCGTTTTGAAAATGACTCATACACTCTAGAAGCCGCTGAGCGCAAGTACACCTGCGCGACTGCGAAACCGTAAAACGTACAGTATGAATCAGGATAAAAGACAATGCTGAGCTCTTTTTGTATTTTCTAAGGCTACGTTTACGGACAAAGCGCGATTAAAACAAAATTCGTCGAATCTATTTGCTATTGATTTCTCCCATTCTACAGCGTTACCATAGTTTCGAAAGATTTCAGAGGGCAAGCAAGCGAGGTAAATTCTCGCGTGCTGCATGGGAATTTGATGTAGGAAGTCCCTGAGCAAAACCTTAGCCAGATATATGACATCGCTTCAATTTTTACTCACTTTTGTGCCCATGTTAGACAACTTTACACTTTCTCAATCGACACGAAATTCAGGGATTTAATAGTACACTGATCAACCAAACTACTAAAAAAGTTTAAAAAAATCTGTTCTATTTTGTTTTAATCGCTGATTTAATCGGATTTTGTTTTAATCGTTTAAATCGCTGTTTGCAATGTTTACCTAATCACAGTCAGGTTGCATAAAATAGGAACTTTCAACATTTTTTGACTTTCATTATAAAGTTATAATTTGCTTTTGTTTTTACAAAAAAATGTTGTTTCTTAAACAGCGTAGCATTAATGGTTAAGGACGCTGAATTAGCTCTTTGCAGAACTTGGTCACGTGCTGGACACAACTTGGCAACTGCTCGCTTGATGGCAAGCCATGTACTCGTTTCTTCAGATCCCAAAGCTTTGAGTGCGATCGGGCGAAGCCTTCCCTGGTTAATTCAGAGGTCTTTTAAATCTTCTAGTCCTGTCATCTCGGTTAATTTCCAACAGAATAATAAGACTGCGAACGCTTCGCTCAGCCACACTCAAAGCGTTTTGATCAGGGCTAGAAAAAAAGGCTTGCATGGCTTTCCATCCAGCAAGCCGTTGCTAATTGGTATCCAAGCGGGTGACCAGTGTTCGCTGCGGATTTAAGTTCTCGCTCTGGCGATAGAGTGGATTTATCTCTGCAACTGTTCAACGGCATTTTGAGGACTTCTGCAAAAGATGTTCATGAACGACTGAAACAAACGGAACAGCGATTAAAATTGCAAGAGAGACTACTAACAATCAATGAAAGAAATATAATTCGGTAAAAATTTACAGATCTTTACAGAGACAATAATTTTCATTCACGAAGACAAGTATTGAAGTTCCTAAAAATCTTGAGTGAAAAGTTTGTTTTAAGCCGGCTTCCCGGTTTTTTAAAAAATATTATTTCGGACACACAAACAACTACAATACATTACATGTACAATTCGTTACAATTAATTCTAATTATCGGTTACTAAATTTTACCTTACATTGAAACAGGTAACTGTTATCGTTTACAGAAGGGAAAAAGGTGAAATAAAAATTTTTAAAAGAAAGACAAAGTCCACAAAATTGCTATAGTTTACATTAACAATCAAGAGAAACGGGCTGCCCGTCTTTTGGTCCTCCATCCCCTATCTGCCCGTTTGTTTTAAGTATAGATCAAATTATATTCGGGGGGGGGGCATTGTTTGAAAGTAGCCCATTTCTTCCTAGAGGAGGCTAAGTTATTATTATCAAAGGCAATCTTTTCTCAATTTCCATGGTGCGTATGGCTGACCGAGTGTATACACTTCATCATCATCATCATCATCATTTATTAGCCTTTTTTACAGCAGCATTTTACAGGATACAGCAGGTTGTTAGGCGAGGAGACCTCAAGAAACCACCAGGCTTATACAGAGAGGCAACCTCGATATCACAATGTTATAAGAAATGAGGGCTGCGAAGAAGTGCGGCTAAACTAATTTAGTAACTATTTTAATAAAAACTCTAGCACTTTGTTCTTAGAGATAGAAACGCTTGACAAGTTTGTAGCAGATGCAGGAAGACAGTTCCAGATTCTAGGGCCTTGGTAAAGAATTTTGAATTTCGTGATGTTCGTACGACGGGAATGCACTCGATAGTTACTGGCTGTTCTTTTCTCATATCTATGGACTTGACTCTTTGTTATAAACAGATTGCGGAAGAATGGAGGCAGCAGATTATTGTGGTAGCGAAACATAAATTTAACAGTATCGAGCGTATTAACTTGGAAAATATCTAGAATTCCCAATTTGGAGAATAGAGGAGCAGTATGTGCCCGATATTCTGAATTTGTAATAGCTCGCAGAGTCCGCTTTTGTAGGTAGTAAATTCTGTTTAAATTATATACGTAAGTAGAAGACCACGTGAAGTTACAATAAGCAATATAAGGATAAGTTAATGTGTAGTACAGCGTGAGTTTGGTCTTACAAGATAAGTAGAAACGCGTCCTGGATAAAATACGGATTGATTTAGCGATTTGTCAAAGTTTATGTGATACTTCCAAGTAAGATGTTCGTCTAAGAACACCCCAAGAAATTTAGTTACATTGCTTTGAATTAGAGGCTGACCTCCAAAAGAGAGAGAAAAACTGTGACTGAGTTTCCTCTGACTCGGACTAAAGGTAACATAATTTGTCTTTTTGATATTAACTGAGAGTTTATTGCACCTTATAATTAACCAAACATCAATATTTAGTAACTCATTACTAAGCACATTCTCTAAGTAGTTGGGATTAGAGTGTAAAAAAAAAAGATACTCGTGTCGTCAATAAAGAGTAGAAGCTCAGTTAACTTGGAGGCTTTAGGAAGATCATTAAATATGTAAAGTATGAAGAATAAGGGGCCTAAGATGGATCCTTGAGGAACTCCACTTTTAATAGTCTGCATTGAGGAACAAGTTTGATTAATTTGGACGAATTGCTGACGGCAAGAAAAGTAGCTTTTTGTCCACTGCAGAGCCACATCACGGGTACCATAGTGCTGCAGCTTGGTGAATAAGATTTGATGATCAATAGTGTCAAAAGCTTTGGATAGATCTAGGAAAACACCTACAGTAGTTTCACGCTGGTCAATTGCCGAAGAGATTCTATTTATCAGACGGATTAGAGCATGGGACGTTGAATAGTTTTTACGAAATCCAAACTGGCAGCGGTATAGTATATTATACTGCTCGGCGAATTCAATCATGCGATTATACATTACTTTTTCAAAAAATTTGGAAAAATTGGACAACAAAGGAATGGGTCTGTAGTTTGTAAAATGACTAGGATGATCTGCTTTGTAAATAGGAATCACTTTAGCAATTTTTAGTTTATCAGGGAAGATGCCTTTATGTAAAGAAAGATTTATGATGTTGGCCAGAGGGGCAGCAATTAGGTGAAATGAGTGTTTAATTACACCATAACATAACATTGTTTGTTGTCCTTAGAAATACGAGAAAGACTGTCGTTAAATTTGTCAAGAAACAAGGCCATGTTTTGATTTGGCGGTCTATACACAGATCCAACAAAGATGTTTTTCCCATGGGGAACTGTAATCTCCACGAATAAAGACTCAATTGTCTTTGGATCTGACAATTTGCATTCATTAAGAAGTTTATATTGAAGGTCGTTTTGTAAGTAAATGCCTACTCCGTCACCTGTTTTGGATTTGCGATGGTTTGAGACAAAATTGTATCCAGTGATATTAACCAGCTCTGCAGTGCAATCAGTCAGCCACGTTACTGAAATACCGATCACAGAGAAGGGTTTTTTGAGACTTCCAAGCATTAATTTCAATTGGTCAAGATTTTTTAGCAAGCTACGAGCATTTAAGTGTATAATGGAAAAAATTTATTTTGTCGCTAAGGGGAGTTACTCGACTATTTATATCATCCTCGGCCAAGTAAGTACTTGAGGGCAGACCAGCAATAAAATTAGAATCAGGGTTCAGATGACTGGAAAGTGAGCTGGATAGCTCAGGCTGCTCTGTAAGATTAAATAAGAGTGTTTAAAGACGGTTGCTATTGAAATTTAAAGGGTCATGGGATAACTCATAGAGTACTAGGATAAGGGAACTATTATCTAAATGATTAAATGGAAAGAGAAATTGCAAATAGGACTCGTCAGCCATCATAGTGACGGCTAAGTTCAGCTAAGAATAAAGTGTCAGTTGCTCAGGAATTTGTGAAAGGTACTTAACTCATGGATAAACCCTCCTGATTTGTAAAGTTCACAAGGCCGTTGTGGCACTTGATTTGGATCGGGCGAGAATCTTCGGTTCGTCGAAGATAAATAATAAAGTTCTTGGCCCAGCAGAACTTGAAATTTCTTTTCTGAAATTTCTTTGAATCCGCCAAGAGTTGCTGAAACAAGGGAGTAAGGTGATCAAATAGCCTGACGTTTTCCAAGGAATTACTGGACGTTAGTCCGATCTAATTGGCTGACACTTTACAAGCTTCATTTCGTGCATTCATTACTTGCTCTTTCACAATTCGTCTTTTGAATTTGTAGACAATTGGTCGAGGGCCAGAAGTGGCAGTTCTGGTAGGGATACGATGGGCGATATCGATGTCTCGATTTGAAATTTCAATTCCAGCGACTTTGAAAAGATTGATACACAAGGAGGCAGTTTGGGAGGCTGATTCGCGCGTCTCGCTTTCTTGATGGCAAATAATCTTAATATTGCACTGGAAACTATACCTTTGCAGTTGTTCAATGGAATCTCCGATCTTCCGACTCGAGATGACAGCAAATTTAGGCGTGACCGGAGCTGTTTAATCGTCATAGTATGATTTTCCATAAAATTCCAAGGTACTTAGGGACTCAGCGTCCGTAATCAAACGAGTAGGTTGTTCGCCGCCATTACTGGTGACTTGTGGATCTTGTCGTTTGATGGACTGCTGTAGCTCTTCCAATTTTCGCTTAAGGGCGGTGATTTCATCCTTAAGGCTGTCATTTTCCTTTTTTAAAGAGTTTACTGTCACATTAGGCATGGCTGAATAGTGTATTTGAAGCAGTTAGTCAAGAACTAAGGCGGAGCACTTAAAGATGCGTCCGCACGGCTTCGCGACCTAGAACAAGCCACTTGTACCATAGGAATGGTATTTCGTAGTTTGCAACTATGTATATGTTGTCTAGCAGTAGGAAGGAAGTGGTGTAGGAGAAGATTGGATATGTTGTCAATTAAGCCAAGGCAAAGTGCTGGAGAGGAGGGGGTAATGTTGGCTTTTTTCAAAGATGAACTCGAGGCAAAAAATTCGCTCAAAGCTTTCTTTCTGCGGCCAAATTTATAACTAAATATTCTTTGGAACGTTTTCTTTCTATTTACGGTGAGAAAATATATCTAAAGGCTTTCTAAAGTTCAGTAAGTTTATATCAAACCTGATACTCGGTCAGATCATTGTCTCAAATCTTACAAACGTGCATAAACCTGCCGCATAAACTGCGCTCGACTTCATGAAATTTATAGATACATTAAAAAACAAACACAAATACAATAATTACTCAGGCTTACCTTTCGAAATGCAGCTCTCGAAAGCTATCAAGCAAGGCCAGAATCGCTTGAGACTTTTGAACCCTCTTTATTCGAGCTGAAAAACGAAAACGATGCCCTCTGAAAGCGACACACTTCTCAACCAAAAACCCAATAAACAAACCAGCCATGAATAGCAAAAGACTCCAGAGACTCTTTATAGCAGCTCTATCTCATTTTATACATCCAGTGGAAAAGACATTTAAAAACATCACAAGTTCACACAAAACTTTGTCAGCTTCAGCTGTCAAAGTAAACAAGTTTCAAGATGCTGCATAAATTATCCGCATGAACTCACCTGTCAAATTTTGACCAATCAGAGCATAAAAAATGGACGTAGAGCGTGACCAACGCGTTACCACGGTAAGAAAGGGTCTTCCCTGCCTGTATTTTTAAATAACTGGCTGAATTTGTGGGTTCGCGGTTAGTTTGAAATCAAAATCTTAATAGTGCGGGGTTATAGTGACATAAACTCAACATCTTTCAAATGATAGTTTTTATAAAATAAACTTGCGACTGCGATCATTTGAAAACTAGTAACTTGTCAGCGGATAACTTCAAAATGATACTCGGCGCTTCGCGCTCGCATCGAGAGGTCCGCTATTACTTCTGGCTCAAACCAACAAGAGTGCAGAGCAGCATGTTAAAGAGCTGAGTTCACGAGGATTGTGGAGGAAATCTCTCCTAGTGGAGGTAATCTTTACTGCATTTTCCTCGCCTTATTCCTTCCATCCTAAGTAATAAATATTAAGCACTGACAGAATATATTTCGTGTATTATGTAACGCCTCGAGTCAAACATTAATCTGTAATCTAGAAATCGATTGAACCGAACCGTTCCCTGTCTCCTTTCGGACTTTCCGCGTCTCTTCGCGGGCACCTCCTTTGTTTGTGTGAATGTGTGCGTTTAATCGTGAAAAAATGCTAAAAGTAGGAAGGAAAAAAAGGCAGTAAGAAAGAAAGAGAGAGGGAGAAGGAAAAAGAGAAAGGAAAAGAAAAACCACACGCACCCAAGTGCAAGGATTCGAACTCGCGCTTCTCCGCAAGCTATTTAGCTTCACGTGCCGGAAACTTCAACACGCAGCCGACGAAAAGAAATCTTCAAATCGTCCTGCTTATTACTTTAGGAGCCTTCGGTATCAGTTTACCTTGAGACGAAGGGGTTGAATGATTAAGAAAAAATATCCTGCAAACACACCTAAAATGAATAACAGTTCAATGGAACATGCATATGTACAGAACAAGAACACTTTTAATAGTTCTATTCAAGAAAGACGAGTAGCCCGTCTAAACTGTTCCTAAAAATCTCACGATCTTGTTTTAAACTAAAAACCTGATGTCATGGATGAATAATCGACAGATGAATTATTTCTTGAAAAGTTTTATTCAAAAACCCATGAGTTAATCCGTAATTGCTATTCGAGTAACAATATAAGCTTAACTGGGTCGTGGATCGGTTCACACAAGTAAAATTGGCTGAGCACATGGCAAAATTTAAAATAAAATCTTTTTCGGATCGGGGCACATTTTCATGTTTTCTTTAATGGTCGACTTTCGTGATGTAGTGTCAATGCTGGCATGCAACCCAAGAGATCCAGGCAAGTAGAATCTTTGTGGCTGTTCGAAAAAGGCTAATCGACGGTGAGAAATCAAGGAGTCCTTCATGACTTTTTGATTTTCATCGTGGTCGAGCCCGCAACAATAAAAAAGCGGCTGCTTTTGCAAATTGTTTAGCGCCAGAAAAGGGCTTACTTTTCAGTTTGATTTATTTCTTTGAGTCATTCTGCATATATTACATTCTGCATAATTATGCCATTCCGCAAGCCATGCCAATTGCCATTCCACAAACTCATTCCATCTTTTACCCCCACCGTCAAAAACTAAGGGGAATATTTGTTTCTCAACATGTTGCTTTGGCAACTTTTTACATTCAGGCAATGAACAAAGTCCATCGAACGGTGTTATATGAAACATGAAGATGACTAAATTAAATCTACATAAATGTTATAATGTCCTTTATTTTATGTCCTGTCAGAGTGAAATGCGCGAGCTTTCAGATTAAATTTATAGCAATGTAATTTTGAAATATTTCTCGTTTTAAAAGCTTGCATCATAAGGAAATCCAGAAGAAATTGTATTAATTTGCTGTCTTTTTACTTATTCGGGTTCTTCACTATTGGCTAAGCAAATCAAATGTTTTAATAACTGCACCAAGACTACGAAATTATGATTTATAAGGGCGGTTTCTAATATTTCGGATGTCATTACAAAATGCTCAACACACGCGTGTTTAATATATTGCTTTATACAAGCCACTGCGGTTGGTACCCCTTATGTCTAAAACCTGCTGAATTGTGTATTTAAAGCAAATATGCCCATCTACGTTCCTTGCTTGATACGTTCAATTCATTGAGCTAGTCTTTCAATTGACAGAGACATGGACGCGTAAAGACGTCATGCTCTAGCTGTCTCTTAGTTCAATATTTGAAACGATTGCTTAGTAGCGTGCAGCGGGCTCTCTTACTGTGAAGGCTTTATAGAATGGTTACAGAGCTACCTTTTCTACAGCTTTAAGTAAATGTTTAACTTAAACGTTTTTCAAAAGTTTTTCTGTAAAGAAGGTAAAACAGAAAGGACCAGGACCGATATCGGACTTACCAAGTAAAAAAATTGCTTGTACGAGGATCAATTCCGCAAGCAAATAAATCCTTGCCATTTTTTGAGCGATACTTTTGCCACTTAAAAATATAGAAAACTTAATGGATTGTCCTCTCCACTTTGAAAAGGGAGTGCTCTCTAGGTAAATGGAGTCAGTGTTGAGAAATATCCGCACTTAGTCACCTGCTCTTTCGGTTACGAAGTGACAACTGATGCTTCTGTAGTTGGTTTTTAAGAGTTAGTCAATTGCTCATTACATCACTATCATTGTCATGGCAACGTTTGTAAATATTGCGTGATGAAAATGCCCTGCAGCTTTAAGACTCTCAGTTAGAAAATATTTCAAACCTGATCAGTGATGAGTTAGCCACCATAAAAGACGAAAAATGAAAATTCCGTCAGAACCCCAAGGTTAACTGATTAACCTCGTATATGCTTGGATCTCATGATTGAACTTTAGTAATACGGCTTTAATGCAAGAGTCAAGCAGACGCACAATATGACAACCTGGTTCATATTTTTCCTCTTTTTTGTATAAATATTTCCTCGACGTCTAAGTAATTAAAATATTGATGATATATAACAGCTGAGCAGCTTACTGTTATTTTGTCCGTGAATGTCGATGATGCAAAATTTTACACTATGAAGGTACAAACTGTTCTTATTTTTCGTACGCCTTTCACGATTTGGCGGGTAGCCCCAATTTCTCATGTTCAATTTGGCGAGATTGTTTGGCGATAAAAACCTTTGGCAGGATGCGTGCTACCTGGAGGGTGAAAATAAAACTACCTGTTAGACTGTCATTCTAAACTTGAGAATAAAAACGACTAACTATATTTACATGTATTTGAGGTAAATATCAAATTCACCACAACCTTTCATTTATCTAGTTTTTTTTTTTTTTTAAGGATCAAGCTTAATATGGGCAAAAGTTTGAAACGCGTACAAAGGTTCCGTTTCGAATAAGAATCGTAATTATGTTAATTTAATGCCGGCATATAATATAAAACATGACCGCTCATTTCTTTCACTCACGAGATCACTTAATTTTTAATACCGGTCGCGAAAAAGCCAAGCAAAACATGAATGTATTAAAAACTGTCAGAATTAGTTTTGATCACATTTCAGGTGACAAATATCTCTGTTTTTCCTTCAGGGATCTATCTCTCAGTTGTTGTTGTTGTTGTTGAACGTGGTCGTTTGAACTTTTAGCTTCGATCCCAAGTTTTATCGTGCTTGAATAGGCACACGCAATTTTTTGTTTTGCTTTTTTAAAAACTCGGTGTCTTGCCATGTCTCAGGGTGCGTTTTATTGGGAAAATCGAAATCCGGATTTTCGAATCCATAAACGGATTTTGCGGTTTTTTTGGGCAAAACCAAAAACGGATTATGAATCCATAAAATCCACACTCAGGGTGGATTCTTTAGATCAAATCCTAATCCGGATTTTTGAGATTCATAATCTGAGAGTTTTTTTGGGAAAGGATTTGAAAAAAAGTATTTTTGACCAGCGGTTTTTCGAACAAAAATGGTACACAACAGACGCCTTACATGTATGACATTCCAAACTGAACCTATGAGGGTGGAGCCTTAACTTTGAGCCATTACTCACATCTCATTCCATATTTGTCATCTCTTCAAATTATTGGTAGACTGTCTTTAAACCCTTACTTGTCATGTTTTTTGTACGTATGTGGTGTCTGCGTACGCCGGCTTATTTTCCAAGTATTTAAAAAAAGAACAATTCATCGGCTTCAGTTTAAAATTCTTACAGCGGAGCACCATGGGTAAGATAATTTGGTAAACTACGCATCCAAGAAATTTTGGTTCTGAGAAAATCGTCCGTACGGAGTACGTCCGAGCGTACGTCCACTCCATCATGTAAGCGGGAATGAAATTTTGCATTTCAAACACCCGCGCGTTTTGACGGTAAATTGCATAGCTTCCTGGACTTTAAGAGATAAAAACAACAACAACAAAGCCGATTCTTTAATTCGAATTAATTTTAATGCCTTCATTGACGTGGATAACAGAAAAAGAGCTAAAGCGAAAGGTAAAAAACAAGGAGACCAATTTCGTTGGAAGAAACACGGAACAATTTTGTGTATAACGGCGGTAATAAAATGGAGAGGTGTTAGTGTCCACCAAAGTAGAAAAGAACCGCAGCGAAAAAAAAGTGAACAGGAACACATAAAACCTGTAACTAGGAAGTTTCTGGAAGTTTCACGTTGTAGTCGTGCGGCAAAACAACGGCAAAGAAAAGTACTAAAAAAGTGTGCTGCTCGTGCAAACTTGTTTTTTTTTTGCTAGTTAGACCTACTGACTTTTTTTTACTGTTTTCTTTGGCGTCGCCGCTTAACATTACACTATTTTATATTTTATTTGTGTGAAGTATAGACGTAAGACTAACGAAAGCTTCGCTTTGAGCCCAGGCTAAATCTATACACAGTATGTTCTGATTGGTCAAAATTTGACAGGTGAGTTTATGCGGAAAATTTATGCAGCATCTGGAAACTTGTTTACTGATAGCTGAAGCTGACAGAGTTTTGTATCATCTTGTAATGGTTTTAACTGTCTTTTTCCACTGGATGTACAATATGAAATACAGCTGCTACCAAGGATATTTTACTATTTATGGCTGGTCTGTTAACTGCTTTTAACATGTATGGTATCCGCCTTGGTGGGTGAACTACTGGAGTTGCACTTTCATCAATCTTTATCTCATATATTCACCTGGAAGTGTTCCAATGCCTCTGAACTGATCTGCATACGTACTGAGTATTTCTGGTTTAGTCTCCTGTGTACCGCTTGATTCCACAGTATATCATCTCTGTAATAACTGAAGGTCAGTGGTGGTTTGCAGCCCTCCGCCTAATATCGGTATGACATCTGCGTAAACCACCTGAATCTCAATCACATCTTATATTCCTTTTTACTCAACTGCCACATCGCTCTTGCCCAATGTTTTTATTTCATGACCTGAATAGGAAACAAGTCTTGACCCCTTTTTACTGCCACAAACAATACCCACTTCCTTACTAATGCTTTCTGGGATGACATTACACTGAGCTCCAGTGTCAATCTTGAATGATATATACAAAGAAATGCAACCTAGCAACTGCAACTTGGCTGTCACCGAGGACTATCGTGTCTTATGATCAGCCTTTATAGCGTAAAATAGGCCACTTCCGAGTTCCGAACACCCTCACTTTTGAAATGAGGCCCACTGCACAACCTTTCTTGTGAAAATGAGTTTTATTTGCATGAGAATGAAAAGCCATTTTCATGTCAATGACTGATCACTTAACCTCGTTTTGATACAGACGCCCTGGGGAACGTGGTCCATTATAATTCGGGCTGTCTAATCAACATAATATAAAGTACCAAGGTGGTGTATAGGTGAGCAACTGAGTTATTTTGTTTAGGAATAATTTGTTTTCTAGGCCTAACCTACTATGATCGAAGATGATTGCTATTTTGTGGATGTACAAAAAGACTATTAACTCGGTGTAAGATTTGTTTAACCCTTCCTTGAACTGTTTGCAAACTCTTTTTTCTCTAAAATCACGTAGCCTTTCCCTCAAAATTCACATGAATGTGACCTAAAGTTAACTGATTTGTGGATTACAAGCTTATTGTTTGATCTGACTTTTGAATTTATTAACGGGAGCTTCGCTTTTAGCCCTGGCTAAATCTATATATCAATTTTACTATTGTAGGGAGTGTATTCTATTCGAAAAACGTTTGTGTTTCAAACCGAAATACATACATTCCGTATATTCATTCGTAGCTTATATTGCTTTTTCTTCATGTGTTCGCCGTGAGGATCGGTTTGTGGGGAGCCGTTGTCATGGTAAATGATCCTTTTTCGGATCTTCTGGTTTTTTTTTGTAGATTCTCCCAAAAAAATGCACCCTCCGTGCAGTGTGTCAGTCCTTGAAAAACAATAGGGGAGATTAGAGGCAAGGTTGTTGGATGAGTGAAGCTATAACAGTATTCCTAAACAGTGGGCTAAAATAAAACTTTAATTGAAATCTCTTTAAATACAAAATGAGCGATTTTTTTACACGTGATCAGAACCGGTTTTTATTGTTTTGCTCTTTCTTGGAACACATACAATTTACTGAAATAGTAAAACCAAGTTTTAATCCATAAGATTACTTTGCGGTTATGATAAAGGC
>NC_133202.1:22574141-22599141 GCF_958299795.1 Porites lutea
CATATAAACGCAGTATAATAAAGGCGAAGATTGCCCATTCGTGTCAATGAATTCAACTATTGGACCAATGCTTGGCTGGTAATCGTTATTTATCATCTATGTATTTTTTTTTTACGGGAAGCTGGTGTGAAGTCTTCTTCAGGGCAAAGCTCTGTGACAACTACAGGAGGAAATGAGGAGTAAGATTTAATAGAATGTGAAGCTACCATGAGTGCAGATGTTCAGCCACTTGACGAATACGCAGACGAGACTCTGTTGTCGCAGGCCTCTCAAATCAGTGTTCCTGAGAAAGAAGTAAGTATTTGTTTGGTGCGACGAGAAGGAAATCCAAAATGAGAGACGACAGGCACTAAACGATGCCCTGGGAAACCTCACAAGTGGACGCTTCAGTCCCATCCTTTCTACTTTAAATGCCTCATGGACGATATTTCATCTACCCAGCAAAAGTACTATATTCGCAAGGCCAGGGAAGCTGTTGCAGCTACGCTGTCAGTCATTAGTACTAGGCAAGAAAACGTCCTTTGGAAATGTATCCAAAATGATTCAGACATAATCGAGAGGGACGAGAGTAGCTCATCCAAAGGAAAGCATTTCGACACAAACACTGGGCTCATTGATGTCTTGATCAAAGCTTATGATCAAGCGGAGTCGTGGTAAACTAAACGCCAGATCCTATCTCTTTTCGCAAATGACTTTAGCCGCAGAGATTTGCAAACGTTAATCCCTGGTATAACTAAGTGGAGAATTAACCAGGCTCGTCAGCATGCCACTGAGGCAGGAAAAGGACAAGTTGTTCCCGGACAAACAAACTTCCGAAAAAGAATTGATCAGGGAAAAGTTGATCATTTCATAAGCTATATTTCACAACCGCAGCTGCACCAAGATGTTGCATTTGGAACAAAAACTCTTAAGCTTGACTTTGGTGAACGTATTATCATTCCGGCTGTTGTGCGGACCTTGACTCCCTCTAGAATAATCGAACAGTACATAAGCTACCTACAGAGAGTAGCAGTTTGAACCGGCAACCACACGTTCTCTGTTTAGAATGCTCGAAATTTGCTCAGCGTCAATGCAGAGGTCCCTTCATGGGCTTGATAACATCACAGCGGAAGGGACTGAAGCATTTGACCACCTGCGCGCAATTATCTTCACTTTAGTGGAAAACGGGGCGGAGGGGCATTGGGCTGAAACAATGCGACGAGACTTGAAAGAAGCAAAAAGATATTTGAAGACGTACTATAAACGCACGTGGGTAGAAACGAAAACAACAGCGACCACTGTGCCGTACATGCCTTAAGCGACCCGCAGAATCCTGACTTCTATGAAGAATGTCTACACTCCCATGACATTCACTGTGATAGATGTGACTCCCTTGATTCGAATTTCTGCGACATATTAAAGAAGATCGATGACCTAGATATAGTCATCAGCTACGAAACGAGAGCAAGAGTAAAATTCGAGAATAAGGAGTGCTCTCGAGCAGTCCAAGCCTGGAAAGCACATTTACTTTGTTCTGTTAATCAGGAAGAAGCAAAACAGAACGCTCTTACTCAGCTTGACGAAGAAACGTGCCTGATTATCATGGACTGGGCGATGAATTATCTGCCGCAGCACTACAGGGAGCAGATGTCTGAGTTCTTTGGCAAAAAGGGGTAGGCGCTGGAATATTAGTGCTGTAATAACACGCTCACAAGAGGAGGGCAAATGTGAAGTTGAATGCTTTGTGCATCTCTTCAACACTTGCAAGCAAAACATCTTCGCGGTTATGTCAGTCATTGAGCATCTACTCAACACCATCAAGGTTGAGTACCCTTCAATTAACAAAGCTTTTTTACGATCAGACAACGCTGGTTGTTATCACAGTGGGCCCTCGATCCTCAGCCTTCCGTACATCGGGACAAGATCTGGTGTAAAACCATTACGCTACGACTTTTCCGACCCCCAAGCCGGAAAAGACACACGATGATCGGTTGCTATGGTTTTCCTCCCGCAACTTTAGTTGCTTACTGGCGCAGAAATTGTTAGCGGCAGTTGGCGCCAAAAGCAAAAATCGAAAAACATTCTCAAAATAGCGGCCAGTAGTGGAAAAGTTATCGAAAGCCCAGGAAAGTTAAATTTGAGGCCTCTCGGGGTGGAAAGTGATACAGAAAGAGGGGACCGCTTTTGGAACAGAAATGTGGTGGAGATGAAATTTTCCGTTGAACATGACTGGATGAAGAGGGTTCGTTTCGCCGAGAGCAAGCCGAACTACGGGATGAGGGAGCTAAACCCCGTCCTGAAAGAGCTTACGGGGAATAAGCTTGAGCTCATTGGCGTCATGCTGGATGGGTTTATAAAAGAAATCGGGCTTTTAATTCATGCCAAGCTCGGCAGATCAAGGATGACTGGTCTCATGGCACCCGTCGTGTTATTTATGCCCTTCCAAATCTTCAGGCATCTGTGGGTCCTGCATGGTACAAGGTTATGGCGGGAACATTGAATCCTCAAAGAAAGGAGAGAAAATAACGTTGACAATCACACGACCCGACACGGCGGAGAAAATTTGGTCGCCAGCAAGATTTTCAGGAGATAATTTTTTAAAGAAGCGACACTATGAAAAAATTCCCGAGAAGGGTCTAATAATTCAAACCTTCAGTGGAAAATCAATCGTTGTTGTCACGCAAGCAACTCTAATTGAAATAAAGTTCTCTATGAAACATCAGAGGATCACCACAACTTTTTACGTTCAGTACTATCACCGAAATGGTTTTGCGAAGGATTCTAATTTACAGAAACTCATGAACTTGACCTAGCAACAACAGGACTGATTAGACTGATCTGTTTGAGCATCACTTTGACCTTAATTACTTGAAGTCAACAACAACAATTTCAAATGAAGATATTTCTTTCAGATATAAAAGGATTTTGATTACTAAACAACTTAAATATCTAGTCCAAAATAGAAAATAGAATACAATAAATGCATTATTACTACAAGGTAAAGCCATTATTAGTAACCTACAGAAGTAATATAGTACATGGCGGCACCGGCGCATATCATATAATTATGGGGTACCGGCGCATATCATATATTATGGATTTGACCTTGGGATTTTGCTGACGTCAGCATTTTTGGATCCGGTTTGAACCCAAACCCTTTCAAAGAGATAGCGCCGCATACTAGTATGCAGATGGTGCGTTCAAATAAAAATAATATAATATATAGTAATAGTATGAAGACTAATCGTAATGAACTTATAAGAAGATTGTTATCTGGGCTTACAGATAGTGAGCTCGAGAATTTAGTACGAGTGAGGGAAGAAGCACACCCTACTTCTGTTAGAAGGACTCCAATTCCAAAGCCAAGAAGGAATGTACAACAATTAATCCGATATTTTGAGAATAATCCCATCCCACCATATAGACCGATTCCAGCTCCCAGAACAAAGAAACAGTAGCCAATAGCAGTACCACGGACAAAAATTGGTGAAAAACGGAAGGCTCTTAAGGGCTTCACTAAATCATATGAGACCGGTTTGACGACTGATAGAGATGCTTTGGTGCAGCTTCAAAATACGAGACTAGCAATTAGTAGGCTATTTAACACTATACTTAATAATACAAAAGGTTTCAAATTTGTGGTGACGTTAAAAGTAACATTTGTGAAGAGAAAGGATGATGATAATATTTATAAGCCAGCTTATTTCAATAGTAGAGCGCAAATAGTAATTAATCCTAATGATTTTTTATCAAGCTTGCAATTATCACAGCAACAAATATTAAACGGTATTGGTGTTTGGTTGTCTGAGGGTAGTGGTTGGACTGTTAGTAGTATCAATGAACATTATATAAATACAGTAGTGTATGAGCCGATGAGAGGTAATTCCTATATTCCTCTACCGGTAAAATTACAGAAATCTGCTAAGGGGCTAATTAATCTTCAAAATAAGGATATTGAATGCTTTCGCTGGTGTCATATACCATATTTGAATCCGCAAGAAAAGGATCCCCAGCGGATCAAAAAGATTGACAGAAAAATGGTCCAGGAATTAAATTACCAAGGAGTGGAATTCCCTGTCGCTGCTAAACATTATGGTAAAATAGAAGAGCAAAATAGCATTAATATTAATGTGTTTGGTTATGAGAATGAGCAATTTTATCCAATTCATGTCTCAAAGCATAAAAACGAGAAAGTATTGAACCTGCTGTTGATTACACAGGGTGAGAAGCAACATTATGTTTTTATTAAGGATTTTAATAAGATGATGTACAATAAGACTAAACACCAACACCGTAAACATTTTTGTATGTTTTGTCTCCAGTGTTTTAGCACTGATGAGATACTAGCAAAACATAAGAGCAATTGCATGATAATAAATGGGGAACAGGCAATAAGGATGCCCGAGGAGGGTAGTACGGTCCAATTTCAGAACTATCATAAGCAGATGCCAGCACCTTTTGTAATTTATGCAGATTTCGAGGCAATTACACAGAAAGTATCTGGATGTCAACCAGATGGTGTTAAATCTTATACCGATAAGTACCAAAAGCACACTGGCTGTAGTTATGGTTATAAAGTAGTCTGTTGTTATGATGACAAATATTCAAAACCAGTGAAAATTTATCGAGGGGAGAAATCTGTTAGCTACTTCATATTGGATATGCTCTCGGAAGTAGAATATTGCCAAAAAATGATTGCTACTGAGTTCCAAAAACCACTCCAGATGACGGACGAGGAGGAAGAATTATTCAAGGTTGCCGAGGAATGTCATATTTGTGGGAAGAAATATTTAGATAATGAAGTAAGAGTCAGAGATCATTGTCATATCACTGGACAGTATAGGGGATCAGCACACCAGGACTTTAATTTAAAGCTAAAGCTTGACCCAAGTAAATTTAAGGTGCCAGTCATTTTTCATAATCTGCGTGGGTATGATTCCCATTTTATAATGCAAGAAATTGGATCAATCGGAAAAAGTAATAATTTGAGCATTAATTGTATCCCGAATAATATGGAAAAGTATATGGCTTTCATGCTGGGTAGACACTTAGTATTTCTGGATAGTTTTCAGTTTATGGCCAGCAGTTTGGAGAGATTAGCCGCTAATTTACCAACCAATGCGTTTAAGTATACCAGTCAGGTGTTCCAAGATGAGAAATTAGGACTGATGAAACAGAAAGGAGTGTATCCTTATGATTACATGGACAGTTTTCAGAAGTTTGGTGACCAGCAACTACCACCAAAAGAGCAATTTTATGGTATTCTTACAGATGAGGGTATTTCTGATGAGCAATATCAATATGCCCAAAAAGTCTGGAATACTTTTAATATGAGGACAATGGGTGAGTATCATGATCTGTATTTGAAGTCTGATATTCTCCTATTAGCTGATGTTTTTGAGAATTTCCGTAAGACCTGCCATCAGTATTATAAACTAGATCCTTGCCACTATTTCACATCCCCCGGCTTGAGTTGGGATGCTATGTTGAAAATGACCGGTATAAAATTGGAGCTCATGACGGATGTTGATATGTTCCAATTCATAGAAAAGGGATTGCGTGGTGATATTTCTTATATTGCTAACCGACACGGGGAAGCTAATAATAAATATATGAGCGGGTATAATTTAGAGAAACCAAGTAAGTATATTATGTATCTAGACGCTAATAACCTTTATGGATGGGCGATTTCTCAATATTTACCAACAGATGGTTTTAGGTGGATGACTGAAAAACAAATAAAAAAAGTTAATCTCGCTGCTTGTACAGAAGACAGAAAAATGGGTATGATTTTAGAAGTCGATTTGGAATATCCTAAAGAATTACATGAGCTGCATAATGATTATCCTCTAGCCGCGGAGAAAATGAAAGTTACCAAAGAAATGCTTTCTCCTTATTGCAAAAATATTCAGGGGCAGTTTGGAATAAGTATTGGCCAGGTTGCTAAGCTAATTCCAAGACTATCTAGTAAAAAGAATTATGTGTTACACTACAGAAATCTACAACTCTATTTGTCTCTAGGTCTTGAACTAAAGAAAGTCCACAGGGTATTAGAATTTGACCAGTCTCCCTGGCTCGCACAGTACATTAATTTTAACACCCAAAAGAGGATGAACGCTAAGAATGCATTCGAGAAGGACTTTTTTAAACTATTAAATAATTCCGTATTTGGAAAAACAATGGAAAACATAAGAAAGCGCGTCGACGTGAGATTAGTGACAGATCAAAAGAAGTTATTTAAGCTTGTGAGTAAGCCGACGTTTGGATGGGCACTCAAAACGGTAAAGAAGCCGTCGAGAATGGAGGCTCATGTAAAAGCGTATTTGGTTCAGAAGTTTGACACAGGCTGTAGAACTGGGCAAAAGGCAGATCCGGTTCAGGTCGATCGGGAAAAAAAAGTCGTTTAGGTCCAGAAATTCTACATTTCAAGTAAATGGGAAAAAGAATTCTACAGAAAGACGACGTCTTACCTCGAGCAACCGAGCCACCATTTTTGCCAGCACTAACTTCATGCGAAGAATGACACAACAAACCTTTTTGGCTAACAGAAAACAACTCAGCTCTACTTCAAACCTAACTATAGTCTTCTAACTTCTACTACTTCTAACCTAGCTATAGTCTCGATAAAGCTTTTCAATTGCCAGAGTTTTAGGCAAAATTATTTTCCACACGAAATTGAGTGGGCGGTTTTACTGAGACAGCCTCTTCCAAGGACGCTTTGCATAATTCCGGCTTCCGGTTTCCAGTTTGAAAGTAAACGAGGCTTAAGATATATAGTGTTTCAAGATGGAGGAAGGCACGAAGAAACAAAGTCAAGGAGACGAGTGCTCGTTTTTCAGTTGCTTAAATAGAATGTACGATGCGACAGCGAAAAAAAAACACGCTTTAGATTTTTTACATTTCCAAGGAATGAAAAGCTTCGTCGAATTTGCGGAAAACCGTGTGGCGAGAAAGTCGGGGAAAGACGGTTTCCGTATAACCAAGGTAACTGTGGCTTGCAACGTCCATTTTCAAGTAGATGACATATTGCGTGTTCCAGGGGGGAGTTGGTGAACTTTAAGGAAAGGAGCAGTCCCACTAAAATGGAATGAACGACGCAAGGTAGACGAAAAGAAAAGAAAAGTTCCAGGACAACGAGAAACGTCACTGAATGTAAACAAGTCACCGCCAAAAAACTCGAACAAAGATCACTCTGTCAAACAGTTGTCGACGACGTCAGAGGTAGTACAATTGGGAAATGCGAACGTCGATTCACTCCGTGTCTCAGCGTCTAAAGCTCTGTGTAAACTCGATAACGAGCTAGATGAGAAAGTTAAACTTCTTAGTAGTACTAAGGACAAAAGTCCAATTTTTTCTGCTATTAATATGACCGATAATGAAAAATGTAAGCATTATACTGGTTTCCCCAAATATGCAGTGTTTATGGTATTGTTTGATTTGTTAGAGCCTGGTATGAATGGTGAGAATGTCAAGCTTGAGTCAGTTCCCAGTGCTTACACAAGTTGTGCACGTAGACGACGGCTCATTGGCAAAGAGCAGTTTCTCTTAACACTGACGAGGTTAAGGAGAGGCTTCTCCACTTAACGTCTGGAGTGGCTGTTAGAATTGACAAAAGTACAGTCAGCCGAATATTCGTCAGTTGGGTGAACTTCATTTACCTTTGTCTGTCAGCAATTCCAATTCGGCCAACAAGGGAACAAGTCGATCAAACCGTATATGCCCAAACCTTTAAAAACTGTTACCCTAAGACACGTGTTATCATAGACTGCACTGAGTTCTACTGTGAAGCTCCCACATCGCTAGAACTAAAAGGAAACATGTACTGAGACTATAAGGGTAGGGAGACCTATAAGGCCCTTGTAGGAATTACTCCTCAACGGATGTGTTTCTTTTGTTTCCCACCTTTACCATGGGCGTCTACCTGACCGAGAGATAGTGGAAAGAAGTGGTCTTCTCAACCCAAACATGTTTGATAATGGCAGATAAAGGGTTTAACATAAGAGGTCTTACTGACAAAATTGGGGTGAGGCTTAACTTGCCATTTTCTCTTGGATCCAGGGGGTCAATTTGAAGCGAATGAAACTGTTATTAACCAGAAAATAACTTCCAACAGAATACACGTGGAACCCTTTATAGATAAGGTGAAAACGTTTTGACTTATAGACAGAACGGTTCCACTAGCTAGCTGTCTCTGCATGGATCTATTAATCAGTTGTGGACAGTTGCAGCTCTGTAATTGACATTGTTTCACTATCGAATCATATCTGCATGAATGACTAGTGACCTGAGCACCAAACTGCGGTGGAATATAAGAGGAGGAGTCAGACTTACTGTTTAGAGAAACAAGATTTATCAGACGTTGAAAAAAAGTACCACTTTTATTTTTCTACAGTCAGTAACCAATATGTAATTTTTGCTAACAATATCAATGGTTTTTAATGTAATTATAATAAGAAAAACATATGCAGGGTTAAAGTTATAACAGTGAAAGTTATAACTCATGGGATAGTATTATTCTTGAAATGTGTTTCAAGCTTAAGTTCTTTCAGATGTTCTGCTCTGGCATAGGACAAATTGCATGCAATTCCCTTGGATTCTGTTGCCGCCTTTGTGGTACTGTCCAACCAGATGGTTTTGAAGTACAGGATAGAAGCTTAGGGATGCACTTCGATTCTTCCACAGAAAATTTGGAAATGACCTTCATTAGTGCATAAACATGATTACACCAACCACCCTTGCCAGCTCTGCATGTACAGTAAGCATCTTTAACAGCTGAAGATGACTTTTTTTTATAGCAAAGCACAGTTTGTAATTTTCCTTTCTGTAGCTAGCTCGATCATCTACAAAAGGCTCGAACAAAAATAAAATTACGATCATTCAAGCAGCTAATGTTGAACTGGAAATTATCATTTAACAGCTGTTCAGTTCTCTTACTCAACTTAGCGGTTTTTCCAGAGTCTTTAAAAAAAATGTCTCTTTTTCTCTAAAAGTGAACAAGGTCAATCCATCCAAACTTCTTGTCCGAGGACTCACCGCGTCTGATGAGGAGGTTCAGTAATTTCCTGTAAATAAAATGAGTCCCGTTAGACATTAAATACGTTGGAAGAATATGATAATAAAGAACGCCCAGGCAGATCTGTTATGTAATTTTTCGGAGTAAATTTAGCCACACATTGAGCATTTAATCAATCAACAACAGTGGAACGGTTTGTCAGCAAGTTTTCAACTTACCTCGTCTAAAATCCTATTCACTGTTATCACTCGAAACACCTTGATCAAAATTCTCTTGAGCATGTTGATTTGTAGTTCCAGTTTCAGTGCCATCCGATTGCGTTTGTAAAAGACTGTCGTGAGGGTTTAATACGGCAGATGTTCTTCCATTCTTAAAGGAACAGTATCCCGTTACTGCGCATGCACAAAACTTTGATTTTTGGACTGGATGTCGCGAAATCAAAAGATGCGAGGAAAGTAAGAGAACCTTGAAAAATCCGTTTGCATCGCGCTTGGCCGAGTTCAATACTACAATTAAACTTCTCAGGATTACAGATCAATGATATACTGTGCCTGTTAAGTTTCGATTTGGGCGAAATCTAGATTTTTCGGCGTTACTTTGCCGTTGGCCGGAGGACCAAAAGATGGGAAGCGCTTTGATGCCGATTGAAGACTTATTTCTTCTGCTAGCTTCCATGCAAGCTCAGATAATTGTGAAAGGAATACGCAGAAATGAAACAGCAACAATAAAGACTTTAAGAAAGAAACCATTGAGACATTGATGTGACTGAGGAGATCTTCTGGAGGGGAGCATCGTGAAGCAGAATGATTTGCAACGACGCGTTACTAGTTAAACTTTTAAATGAATCTCCCCACGGCCGACATTTCAAACAAACAGGAGCTACACGTTTAGAAAAACTAGTTCCATGGAATCATAATATAATTTTTGACTAACCTTTGCGATGATTCATAGCGTTGAGATTGCATTTCTATTTATGTCTTTCAAACGTTTGAGGCTAGAACGCGGGCAAATCAGGCAGATATTACTGGAATTGGAACAATTGACCTCTGTCACGAGTTTCAATTAGAAAATCTGTTTTTAAAGCGAGCGGAAAGAGATTTTCGGGTCGCGAGGAGGCCCTGCTAGCGATAAAATTGCGATGAGTCTTCCTGCCGAGAGCCAAATTTTAAATAAGACGAAAGACTTCTTCCAAAGTCTAAAATATTACTTGAGAATGTAAACAACAAATCTCCGTCAGCGGTGCGGTCTGGAAGGAAATCTTGTCAAGTCAATTTGACAGTTCTATTGTCTTTGAAGAAAAAACAGATGACGCTCGCGCGTGCGCATAATCGGGACACTGTCCCTTTAAAGTATTCTTGTATTCTAAAGATAATTTGTGAAAAAGAAAGCAAAGTAAGCTTAAGGAGGAGCCCTAGGTTTATGTTTGATAACTGATTATTCCGATTATTTGACAACTTGCTAGACTTCCCTTTGAATACACGCCGCTTTCGTTTGCAGTTTTTTAAAGTTATGTTCCCTACATTTCAGCCAAAATTAAAGCTTATCAATTCTACATGAAGCTAAGCTTGCAAGATTTAGGTTTATACCAGTAAGTCAGTACGTCCAGACCTTCCAGTTGTGTCAGCCATGACAGTACAGCGTGGTCAAAGATACATCTTAAGCCTCGCTTTCGTGCAACCGGAAAACGGAAGTCAGAATTATGCAAAGCCTCTATTATAGTTATGATGTTGTCTCATTTTTGTGAGCGAGAGCGAACCAATCTCACACAGATCGCGATTGCTTGAGTAGCAAACACCTGTAATAACACGAGCGGCTAGTTTGTGCAACTTCTGGAGCTTATCTGCCCAACCTTTATGCCACTCCTATGTAAAGTTGTTCTCATTAGAACAATCCTTACTGGCCTTATGCTTATTATGGTTACATTACATTAATTTTAACTTTTACGCTTAAAAATGGTTACCACGTTTTTTTTTCACAGAAACAGAATGTATTTCAACCCTCTCAAGAACTCGACCTTCGGCGAAAAAGAGGGGATTATACGCCTCTATATCTGTGCCTTTTAAGTAGTGCAACTTCAACGTAAGTTATTAAAACTACTCATGTACTTTGTTTGCAGCTTATCAGAATTGAGCTTACACTAGTATCCAACTGTTATGACTGAGTTCACCGCATACCCAAAGGGATTAGCCACTAATCTTTTTACATATTGTCAATTCAGTGATACTAACTTAAACGTAACAAAACCGTTTCCCACGGGGCAATCTCCAGACAGCAAACGCCAGTTATTATTAGGTGCAAACGAACCTCCTCCGCCAGCGCCGCTAAGATCCAGATTTTCGCTCTTCCCGTCCACTTGAGCACCACCACCGGAGTACCCACCCCCTCCCCCACAATTCCCACCACCACCAAACCCTCCAGCACCACATCCGGCCTTCTTGTTATAACCTCCCACTCCACCGGCGGAAAATGATTTACCTCCGTCGTTCCCTGGACATGGTTTGTTGCATTGTCCATCTTCATAGCAGCGTCCATTGGTTAATAGGCCACCACCTCCTCCGACACCAACTAAAGATTGAAAGGTGGCATCTGACACACAAACCTTTCCTCCCTTTCCTTTCGAACCACCATTTACGCTACCTTTTTCACTTGCTTGTCCAGGATCACCATCTACAATTTCAGCTGCACCCCCACCCCCAGCCACAGCTAAAGGCTTGCCATCTGCAGCAAATACAACAAACGTACCACCCCCACCACCCCCACCAGTTGCTTCTTGCCCCACTAAGACCCTCAGCTGTGTTCCCTTTTGCAGATGAACGCTTCCTTTTACTTTGGCGCCTCTTCCACCTCTGGTGTTATAAAACCCATTGTCCGCTCCTGAAGCTCCACACAGCTCAGCTTGATACTGGCCCGTCACTGGAACAATCCACGTTTGTAGGCCCTTTTGAACTGAGATCCCTTGCAGCGAGGTGCCTCGGTAATGTGCATTACTGGTTGGTCCAAATCTCCCCGTAGCTCCAAGAGAAGTAAAGTTATAGTAAATGTCTGTGAGGCGGAAATAAAGACAAACTCACTTATTCAGTGGCTGTGAATGGTTATATAAATGGAGAAAATAAGAAGATAATGAATTTCGGGTTTTGGTGGCACTCGTAATCCTTTTAATGCCAAGGACGTATATATACGTCCAAAGAGACAAGTTCCCGGTACCGAGGAAGTATATATACGTCCTCTCCCTAGAATAGTTTTATTTTTTCCAGTTGCTCGGCGTTTTCGTCCGTGGTTGTTTGAAAGGGTTTGAAGGAATTGAATAATGTTAACCGCTGACCTGAGATTTTTAAGGAGGTCACCGATCACAAGGTGGTTGTGAAGTGTTGAAAGAAGCTGCCATGATAGTTGTGACTAACATGCCAGATCTCCTAGATTTTCCCTGTATTACTTCTACCCGGATTTATAAAAACCGGGGTAGCAAACATTTTGTAATTTATCTTAACTTCCTCTGTCTTAGCTTGTTTACTGTGTGGTTTTGTTTATGTCGTATCTTTTCTTGGTTGGTAGTTAGGGATTTTTGTAGAAGTGGCTGTAAATATAATTTCGCGAATTCACTTTCTATCTACCCCGCCCCCTCCCTCTTTGGTCTTTTCCCGTCTCTACCCAGATCTCGCTCTCTAACACAAGTGACAGTTATTTGAAATTAGTGCGCGCCTAAAGCTGGTTTCGATGCCGAAGCGCTTAGCAGTAGTTTATATTTCGTTGTTTGTCACCTTGAGCCGAGAAAAGTTTCCCGGAGGGTATCATGCAAAGCTGTCAGATGGGACATATATGTGATAAATACGATTCGCAGAGCGGTCTGCATCGTCCAATGTCTTCCCGTACTCTCTTTTCATTTGACTACCAATCACCCTGATCGGCGCTGAAACAGAAAGGTATGATACTGCTCGCTTTTCCCGGGTGACAACAAAGTTTTGCCTCGAAAACAAGGCTAAAATAAGAGTCAAATCTATTTGGCCAAGACTTTTTTTCTGGTGTGAAAACAGAGTTTATGCTGGTCTGCCGACAGAGTGAGGAGTCTAGTGACAGAGCGGAGCTTGAATAAGACGAGTGTAAGAGAAACGTCTAGATGTGTTTATCTGCCAAAAACCTGTAGTGAGTTTTTCCTGGTTATTTCATGAGATATGGCTTGTGTTCAACGTGAAAAGATTATGCGTGATTGTGGATAGTCTTATCAGCGCCACGAAAGTGCATATTTGTGTGATTTCCGGATGGTGTTGATAGAAAGAACACAGGTTGTGATTTCGTGGCTGAGTCGTTGCACTAAAAGTTTCTGTTCCAGCTATAAAAACAAACGCTTCGTCGGTGTTTAGCTCAGGTGAATGTGTCTTGGAAAACTCGACTCTGGAAAATCTATTCCATGCCAAATTCTGTCATTTATCAGTTCGAGAAAATAGCATGATATTTAAGTTGTTATGTAGCCCTCAACCAGGCACTTTTTGACTGCATTTCACTCTACTAAATATTTTATAGACTGAAATGACACCGTTTTGAAACTTCACGAAGTCAGATTACTGAATAAATGTTCTAAAATTTGGACTCAGTGAGCTGCTATCAGGGACCTCTTACTTACTGCCTGGCATCAGATACTGGTTTTTAATATCAGCCTTTGAATGATTTTTCATTGTTGGTAAATTGTCAAGTAGTAGAAGGAGTTGATTCTTTTTGCTAGCCCGGTTTTTAAAAATCCGGGTATACTTGTAATATTGTTTAAAAAGGAGGTTGAGACTGATCGTCCCGGTGAAAAAGTAGTCCTGAATAGGAGTGTTGCTGTTGACAGTGACTGACGTTTGGACAACCTGTGCAGTACTCAATTACAGAGTCAAAGTGAGTTGTACCACGTCAGTTGATGGTATTATACTCTTGTTATTGGCCTGATCGGTCAATTACTTTGCGATGTTGTTGGTCGCGGTCTGTCAGCTAAGCCGTGATGTTATTGGTTATGAAGACTCGTAATGTAATTGGTGCGTTTCGATCCGTCTATTGTCAGAGTCAAACAGTCGTCTATTGTTAGTCAAATTGTCAGTTGTCCAGTCGTTCTCTCGTAGTTAGTTTTGCTTGATTTCGTGAATAAATCGTTTGTACAGTGCCGGTAACTGTTGACTACCATTCAGTGGCGTTGGTTCTAAGCTAGTAAACCAGCTTTCTAAAGTGAGTCGTTGATAGTAGTCTGTAGAATACGTAATACATGTCGCAAAGCCCCAGTCGATTTGATGTTTCGTCTGTAAATGGTGTTCAGCGATGTTATTGTTGACGTTACCATTTCTCGTCGCTCGTTTGTGTTCGGTCGGTCGCGTGCTAAGGTTTCTGCCGGCTTCACCAATGTAAGTAGCTTGGCAGTCGCAGCATTTGATCTTGTATACTGCTCCCTGTCTTTCCTCCGGTTTGTCTTTGTCGTTGACATTAGTAAGTAGTCGTCGTAAAGTGGTTATCTTTTTGTGTGCAACCCGTATATTGCATGTAAGGTTGTAGTATACGTGTGATAGTTTCAGAGGTGCCTCTGATGTACGGTATAGTCCCTGTCGTAACTTGGCCAGAGCTGACGTTGGTCTGAGTGTTGGAATCAGTGTTACTGTGAGTGTTCAGTCTAACAAAGTCTGTGTTGTTGTTGTTCAAGGCAGGAATACAGCAAGTCCTCAAATGGCGAAAAATACATTTTCGTGAAAAAATCCAATATGCCTACCGGATGCTAGGTGTGAGTGTGTTTGGGTTTGGGTTGGCATTTAAAGCCGAGATTATCATTATTTTAAGATGTCTTAATTTTAGTAAGCTGCCAAATATTGTTCAACGCTGAAAAGAAGCTCTCCTAGCTGCTATTGGTGGTCATGTACCAGCGATTTGTTTTCAGTCAAAAATAAAACATGGCTGCTTATTGGCTGTAAGCATTCTTGTATCATTTCAGTCTGATCATGCATCAATTGAAATATAATTTGGAGAATTTCCCTGGGCTCATTTCATTTGGATTAAAAAGGTTAACGTCTTACCTGTCTTTATTTGGCAACTCTCTCCTGTCCATGGGAGAAAGCATTTGCAACGGAACTTTTGGTTTTCTTGGTTAAAATAACATTGGCCTTGGTTGAGACATGTCATCTGCTTGCAGCCCTCCTGTAACAAACCAGGCAAAGAGAAGAGAAGAATAGACTACTGCCAGTTCATTTAAGTAAATTAATAAAATTACTCGACTTTATTAAAGTGTCTAATAACGTGTCTAGCACGAAAGTACTAAATTAGGAAACTGTTTTTACGTAGCCTCATGGAGACTGGACCGCGATTTCTACCTGCATGACAATCGAGCCAGCAAAGGTCTAGCCGTTTCGTGGCAAAGACAGCACCTTTTTTTACACAATACCTTGAGTACGTACTAGGCCAGTGCGGAGATCGAATTCAAGATGGTCTGCCGCTCTGCAAACCAAAGATGACCAGCTAAGTTAACTGACCATGATAATATTGGTTAAGGATTGAATCGGAACAAACTGAAATCCTGAGCTGTTTAGACTGCACAATTCGCAGCGCAAGAAAAAAAAATGCGGTAGAAAATTAACAGCAGTTGGGAAAACAGTTCACGATCACAGTCTTCGTTCTAGTAGTTCTCATTGTGGCAGCTGTCGGACAGTAAGCACCAGGATCCCTAGGGCAGCTTACTTTTTGCACAAATGTACACCAGTATATAAATTCCGTAAACGTGTAAGGAAATTTACCGACCCGATAACATTTCTTAATTTTTCTTAACATTTTAAAATATCTTTCCGATTTACACATGTACGGAGCTGAGAGTCTAAAGTAAGCCTAGTATGTGAGTTGCTCGCTCTGCGGAGTAATGAGCTCCGTCCTAATAGCACATTTAACGTGCCAAGTAACGTCTTTTTACTCTGATTGAACGTGAAAGCTTCATGACCACTGTACAGTTCTTGGATTATTATACGTTTCTGGGAAACTGCCCACCTACCCCTCCCCTACACCAACATCAACACTTACTTCTCACTTAAGGCAAAATGTTGGCTTATGGAAGGGGTAGGTGGGCAAATGATCCCAGTCTTCGGCTTCCTAGTATACTATTGGAGAACCCTTCATAGTTGTCAACAACGAAAGCTGAAGTCTCTTAAAAAAATTGCTGGGCTGTGACTGATGTAGGATTTGTCACAAGGCGGATGCTCGACTCTTTAAAAAGTGTGAATGAGTCTTTTCTTTAATACGTATATTATCAGTGAACTTAATTTTTGCGATTTTAAAAGTTTTCTCGAAGATTTTGCGACCCCCATTATCATCAACTCTGAGTCTCTCCACAAGGATCCATAAAAAGGAATTGATGTCATTTAGTTCTGTGCATATCAAGGACTCAAATGTCCTCGTAATTATTGTTAAAAGCAAACAAACATGCTTAACAGTTTTAATTTTTTTCTACAATAATTTTATCTATCATCAATGAAAAAAAAATAATAATATAAGAGTACACTAAATATAGAATTGTGGCCGCAGTTTTTGAACTTTCAATATAATTTTTTTCCTTCCATTATTTTGCCAGCCGCTTGGCACTTGCTTATATCGAGGTTCCACTGTATAGCAAAGTTAGCCTTGCTTCGATGGCCGAAAAACTTATGGTTAATTTAGAATTACGGACAAAAATAATAACAATAAAATGTTAAAAAAAATTTAAGCATCAGTTATTCGGCCATCTCCAAGTCATAACAGAAGCAAAGCTAACTTTGCTATACAGTGGAACCTCGATATAACAAAGTGCCAAGGGACTGACAAAATGTGTTCGCTATAACGAGGTTTCGTTACATCGAAGTACTTTTCCATACATTTTACTATTACTGGGGTAAAGAAAATCGTTCGTTATACCGAGGACTTCGTTACATGGAGGTTCCACTGCGGTATTTCGTTTCTATTACGTGATCCTTACCTTCAAGTTAATGTCTATTAAGGAAATTTTGAAGTAGAGAGAAAATGTATATCCGTCTTCAAAGGTAAGCTCCTCATTGTGAAGTAACGATACACCACGATTGTTTAGTTCACAGACAAACTGATTATTCTCTGAGGTTCCAAAGTTCGTTGAAACACATGTGGGCTCCGCTAGGCACGAATGGGCACAAGACAACAACGAAGAACCTTTTACTGCCTTAATTTGGTGTCCCTTCAGTTTGTGCCTAGGGACAGTCTTTAATGATCCGAGCACGTAACGTTGCTCAAAGCCGCGGGTGGTTTCGGTATATCTCAGAAGGATATAAAGGAGCGGAAAGAAGCAAAAAATGATCATCTTTCGTGAAAAAGGTGGTAATTGAAATATTTGTGCTCAGTAAAAAGCATTTTGTTTGTATTCAAGTACATGCTGAAATTAAAGTAAATATATTTAAGTGCTTCACTGTGCAGCTGCTTCCGGTTGGGCAAATATTAGTAACTTGTTTTGTCAAAATAAATGACCAGGGGCCCGTTTCACTCGAAAGATCCAATAATCGACGGACCCAAAAACGGTTGTTGTTGTTTTTTTTCAAGATACAGGCTTCAACACTTTTGCAAATAATATGATAAAATACAGTATTCTTTTCCCGCGAACGGCAGAGAGGGTCATGTGACCTGACTTTTCCTGGGTTTTTCCGTTTGCCGGCCGACGTTTCTTCGAGAGGAAGACATTTTTCCCGTTTGGAAAAGACGCAGAAACGTGAGTATTTGCAGCCTCTCTGTTCCGCTTATTTCTTCACCTTCATCGCTTGTTTTTATAGCTATGCTTCTTTTATTATCCTTCTTCCCCATGTACTGTTTGTAAAGCCATAGGTGTAAAAGAGTTCCAAATTCGAGTGAAGAGATGAAAATTGAGAGATGAGAGATGAGATGTAAAATTGCGCAAAGTTTGTCAATGATTAACATTCAACGATTACCCTGTACTGTTATAAAGTTCCTGTTCATTCATGTTGTTAAGGAAGCTATGGAAGTTGTGCTGTACATTCTGCAAGACTTTTAAGTGAACTTTGATCTCGGATGACAATCATACGGCCGGATATCAGTCTAATCTACAGTTAATTGACAGCTAAATGTGTATTGATTTTTTTATTTATTATTCATTCAAAATATTTCCCCAATTCTGATTGGCTAAAAGCACACGCATAACTCACCATAACCAGTTACTGATAACCAATTTTGGAAGAATTTTGTGTTTAACGAGGAAATGACGTCAAAATTCAGCCTTCTACGGGTTAATGCACCGTTAACCGAGAAGACCTGAGGACGAGATTGAGTTGTTTTTGTTGTAAAAAACTAAAATGGCGGACACTTTACTCGATTCAATAGTAAGAACTACAGCTGGAACTAGGCGAGATAATGGCTAAAAGCATAGCAAAAACAGCAAGAAGACAACTCGGAGGGTGACATCTGCTATTTGGAGAATATTTGCGGAGCTGGACAAACCTAAACGTAAACTATCGAAGATAAACTTAACATCGATGCAGGTAAGCTTGTTTTAGCTATATTTTTAAACTAGGAATTATTTTGAATGAATAATAAAACAATTATTGAATTCGGCTTTCGTATCATATGAAGGATTATGGAGATCTCGGAGGGTGTTATCCGCCTCGGCCTACGGTCTCGACGGATAACACCCTCCTCGATCTCCACATTTCTTCATAAGATAATCAGCCTCATTCATTAATTGTTAATTATTAATCGACTACAGCACGTATTTTAAGGACGTAATCCAATACTGCTATTGTCAATTCAGTCCGGTGTCCCCTTAAAAGAGGTTTTTAACGATAGAAATTAGCCAAATACAGTTTATTTTAGTGTCCGCGTCTGTAACGTTTAGAGGGATAACACTCAGTAAGAACTTCAATAACGGCGACACTCAACCCGAAGCTAACATCTTTAATTTAATTACAAAATCGCACGTGCTTACACAGGACTTCAGCTTATAGAAGATGCTCAAAATACCTCATGTAAGATGATACAGAATAAAATTCATGTAGGCAATACGTGACATCCCCCTTTCACAAAATAAAGTAAAATAAATAAACTAGCAATAATAATGAGAAAGGAAACAAACAGAACAAAGAAACAAACGGCTAGGGAAGAAAAAAAAAAGAGTTCACACGATTAGAGCTGGTATCAAGAGTCATATCTTAGTGGCTTTCGAAACACTCGGCCGCTTCTGATCGTCATCACAGCAGCTGCAGGCGTACGGGTAGCAGAAACAGGAACTGAACCAATGTCATTGGATCTGGAAACAGGTTCATTGCTTGGTTTTGGTTCTGACTGGACGACGGTGAGACCATCTGAAACCTCCATATTGGCAGAAATAGGTATGGGACAGCTTGGAAGGTCGGCCACAGTGAAATATTGGTCTTGTTGGCTTGGAGACTCAGGCGATGGGGCTCTGAAGAATGGCTCCTTGGTAAGCCTGAGATGCCTTCTATTCCTTCTGTTGGTACGGCCATCCTCTGTGCGGACCTGGTATGACCTAACGTCGACCTCCTTGTCCTCAGTGGCTTTTAGCCCATCTCTAAGAATTTCTGTCAAGTTTGATAAGCACTACAACTCCAGGCTACAATTTACTCAGCTGTTTTGCACCCCTGTTGTAGTAGTAAGTCTGTTTAGCCTTTCTCTCTTTCAGCTTGTGCGGGACACCCTGACCTGTTTCAGGAACAAGTAGTCCTGAAGAAGTTGCAAACAGTGTTCTAGTCGTCCGACCAAACAATCACTGGAAAGAAGACTCCGACTCCCTCAGCTGGAGTGTTCCGGTAATCCAAGAGTGACAAATTTTGGTATGAACCAGCATCTCGAGCCTTTTTCATGATAGTTTGTGGAATTTTAACAGCATTCTCTACCTTTCCATTAGACTGAGGTTAGCGCGGAGAGCTGGTTAGGGGTTCAAACTCATAGGCTGACGCAAATTCCTGAAACTCCTTTAAACCTGAAAGGTGGACCATTGTCACTAAAGACCTGGTCGGGTATCCCATGTGGAGCAAGCTGAGACTTCAGCTTAGAGATTACCTCCTTGCCTTTCTTGTCACAAATTTTGTCTATCTCGAAGTAATCAGACCAGTAGTCCACACAAACCAAATAATTATTATCCTCAAAGTCAAACAGATCACAGCCTACTTTCTCCCACGGTCTTGTTAGGATTTCAAGACTAATCATTAGCTCTTTCTGCTGATTTGGTTGATAGCTCATGCAAACAGCACAATCACTAGCGTGCCTGGCCGGATCAGGTCTCAATCCCTCAGCAGATATGACATGACCCACATACGACAGCTCGAGGAGTTTGAACTTGAGCTTGTCCTTGTTCAACGTCATGTGTTTCTGACGACAGCACCCCTACAAATTCAGGAACTTAGTGTCATGGTCTCGCAGGGCTGCATCCTCTGTGTCTCCAACACCAAACACAATGATGTCATCTGCAACAGTCCTGAGTCCATCAAGTCCTTCTATTACCTCATTAATAATAATAATAATAATAACTTTATTAATCTCCTTAAAAAGGCTTTTCAGCTTAATTTACAATGTCAAATATCTAAAACTTAGTTTTCCAAAAATACCCTTAAAAAATGCTGTTTTATTTTAACCTTAAATACATCTAAATTAGTGATAGACTGAAACTCGTCTGGGAGACTATTCCACAGCCTTTGGCCTCTGAAGGTAAACGCGCGCTGACCTGCAGCCGTCCTACAGAGTGGTATATGTAGGCGGTCCCTATTCCTAGTGTTGCAGTTGTGCACTTCCGATCTGGTTTTAAACTTCTGACAAAGATATGGAGGTGCAAGTCCATTTAAGCATTTAAATACCATGGTAGCATCCCTAACCTCAAGTTGTTTAACAATTGGCAGCCACTGTAACTGCTTAAGAATAGGTGTAACATGATCAAATTTCCTCGTTCCAGAAACTATCCGGGCTGCAAAATTTTGCACTGTCTGTAATAGCTCGATGTTTTTCTTGGTGGTATTAGCCCATACTGATGAACAGTACAATAATTTACTGAATACGAGAGAATTAATTATAGTAATCAACGTACGCCTATCAAACAGGTATTTTACGCGATTTATTTGACAAAGGCTACCTATACATTTCGAAGTTAATTGAGTTATATGTTCGTCGTACGTTAAATTACAGTCCATTGTAACCCCCAGGTTTTTCGCAGACTTAGATGATGTAATCTCCTTGCTGAGTAGTGTAATGCTTAGATCATCTGGTATCTTCATCAGCAACTGCGGAGTCCCCAGAACCAGAAGTTTTGTTTTTTCCGGGTTAATGAGTAGACTGTTTTTACAACACCATGTGGCTATGTTCCTAAGATCTTCTGTCAGCTGAGCTGCGGCTAAGGTGGCATCACGTACAGGAAATGAGAGGTATAACTGTGAGTCATCAACATAGCACTCTAACGACCCTACCTTAGGTACAGATGGTAGATCGTTGATGTAGATATTAAACAATGCGGGGCCCAAAATTGATCCTTGTGGTACACCATACGAGACTAGGCGGGGTTCAGATGTTTCGCAACCGATTCTCACCGACTGTTTTCTTCCGGTCAAGTAGCTTCTAAACCATTCTATTGCTTCTTTAGAGGTACCCATTGTACGTAGCTTCTTTAACAAGGACATGTGATCAATGCCCTTGTCTACGACGGCAAGCCTACGGCAAGCCTACGCTGAAATTCCTCGGGAGCTGGCGAAATACCAAAGGGCATCCTTAACCACCGAAAACAGCCCCAGGATGTAGCAAAGGTTGTCAGCTTACTGCTTTCATCATCTAAAGGCACATGCCAGAATCCATTCTTAACGTCAGCCACAGCAAAGACTTGTGCCCTAGACAGTTCAAGTAGAAGATCATCAATAAATAGTTGGTAAAGGATAATGGTTTCTCTGTAAAGCTTTTTTAAGGGGCTTTGGATCGAGACACACTTGTCATTGGGTTTCAATACCACTACAGTAGATGAAATCCACTCTGTTGGTTCTGAAACTGCTGCTATAATTCCCCCTTTGAACCAATCTCTAAACCTCCATTTTGTATTTCTTCCTCAAGGTAATAGGTGGTTTGCGAACAGGCATCTGTTCTAGTTTTACATTCTGATCTACATGAAGAAGTAGCTTGTCTTCCAGTATCGCATCTCCCTCATAGACATTCTTGAACTGCTTAACATCTTGAGGCACGGTAAGACCTTCGTATCTCTGTGAACCCTCAACAGCCAAAATGTTGTGTGTATTTACTGTATGAGGAGATAAACAAAATAAGAGGAATAAATTTCAGGAATATCAGTCGCACTCGCGTTTTAAAGAACAGGATCGATTTATTACAGATATTTAAGTTATCCTGTGTGTTTCTTGGTGTCTTTGCTGACCTTTGCTAAGTATTTTCTTGCGTAGGAGGTCTATTTTGGAAACCCTGTATTCATTCTTATAAGAACATTGATCAATTAGTCTTAGATGAGCGTTTTGAATGACTTTGTTATTGCCATTGAAAAGACATATTATTGATATTTTACTTTTTCTGCTACAAGAGGAAGAACGTATTTGCATGCGAACTACAAAAATCACTTCCAGCTGTTACTAAGCAAGCCAAAGAAAACTTTACTTTTTAAGCGTAATTGTTTCCCTAAAGTACAATTTTTAAGCTCGCTTAAGAAATTAATGTGATCTGAAGTGGGAAACTAAAGGCTGAAAAGGTCTATCCTGGGCGGTATTATAATAATAAAAGGTACTCATTGCCTTAAACATGTTGTAACAGACATTAACGTCATTGAATTGTGGTCATTTATCTAACGATGAAAAATTAGTTCCTTTACAGAGCGGTGACACACTGGAAAGCGATTTGACAACCATAAATATAGTCTTCATTGTAAACAGGATTTAAAAAATAAGGAACAAAACAGAAAAGGAATACTCTGCAAAAGTGTTGAGGCCGAGCTTCCTAGAGATTTAGTGACATTTTAAAATTCACAGGTAGGGTAAGTTGAAAAACGATTTTCAGTAAACTAGGGTTACAGTTAAGGCGAATTTTTTAAATCCTGCATTGATCAGATGAAAATGCATTTATTTAACACGAAAAGAAGACAAAACAAGAGAAAAAAAATAGAAACGTCTGGAAGAAGGAATAGCTCAGTTTTTTTCCAGTTTATTCGTGGTTATTTCTTCAAATTATATACACTAAGGTTAATACAACACTTCACACATGCACTACGAGGACTGTGTTAACATTCAGGGTCATGAACACCTGAGAGAAATGGATTCTGAGTAAGGGTGAAACTGTGCTGGTTCGGTGATCTGGATATCACATTGAAGTAACGAAACTGGTGTTTTTATTTTATAGTGACTTGATTTAGTTTTTCAGGGCAATAGCTCCTAAATATGTTGGAGCATAAATTAAAGTACGTTTCCATTAACAACGGATACGGAAAAATGATTACCAGAGCCGTATTAGATATAGGGTAGGGTCGTAATTACATCGGAGTTGACATTAGCAACGAAATGACGCCATTACCTATTTCCCTTGCAGTCCTCTTTCTCTGCACTGGAAATTTGTTTTTTCTAAAATCGTTCACGGGAGCTCTTTTTGTTCAAATAGTTGCTTTGATGTTCGAAAAGTTTATGCAAATCTATGTGAGGATTATTGCGATATTTTGGCATGAAATTTCTATGGTTTAGAAATTCAGAGAAAAATGGACAATCTTGATGTTCGGCCCTATTTTCTCCTTGGGAAGGAAGAATTTAAAAAGCAATTTTACCTTACACTTGCTTTATTCTCTTTAAAAACGTGTCGGAAGAGAACTTTAGCTTTAGCCAATCACAAGAAAGAGGGATTTGATTTGCATGCATGCAGGTCCTCTTGTTGGCATTTTTGTAAGTATTTTGGTCTATTTTAATAAATGAGCGAACAATTAGTTTGAGCCTTGGCCTTCTCAGTCGCTAAATAAATAAAAAAAATAAATTTAATGATTCGATTTACGATTAATTGCACTACGGCTAAATAAAAAAAGGATCAATTTATTTCAGATATTAATGTCATTTTTTTCACATTAGGGCCATTATGGTTATGGTTATCATCATAATCATCATCATCATCATCATCATCATCATCATCATCATAACAAGAATAATAATAATAGTCAGCATCATTATCATCACCAGCATTTCGTTTCTAGTAGCATTACTGTATCTGTTTACCTTTCTTGCAGGCTGTCTTGAAATAAATGGAGAACAATTCTCAATCAGATCAAAGTTCTCATGATCCCCTACTAGGTCGTTCGCGCAGTCTAATTGCTGTGGAAGTGGCCTTATCCATTCTCATTTGCCTCACCTCCTTCCTCGGCAATTTATTAGTCGTTTATGTTGTCCATAAAGACTCCAGACTCAAGAGCTTAACGAATGTATTCATACACAACTTGGCATTGACTGACATTTCCATGGCATCGCTGCACATGTCCTTTTGGGTAACAAGCCTGTATACAGGAACTTGGATTTTTAGCGAGAAGTGGTGCGAGGTTCAAGCTGTAATTCAGTCTACGTTGGGAAATGCTTCTATCCTGACTATGGGACTTATCGCCTTTGACCGATATTTCTGAGTCGTCAAACCAGCGCTGTACAACAAGGTTTACTCTAGCAAGAAAATGGCACGATTGTACTGTGCCATCGCATGGATAGCTTCTATGCTTCTTGCAACACCGCCATTGTACGGCTGGGGTAAGATGATATACAACCCTTCATGTTCGGTCTGTTATTTTAATTGGAAAATCGAGAATATTTCATATACCATAGTTACCATGGGCGTAGTGATCAACGGGACAACAGTTTCAATCTTATACTTCTACGTACTACAAGATTTGTAAGACTCTTAAAGAAAGCAGTCGAAATATAAATAAACGGCATTCAAGATTGCGCGGCCTCATCGGCACGTCCTGAAACTGATATAAGACTCTTGAAAACCTGTTTTATCGTCGTTTGTGTATTTCTGTTGACATGGGCACCAATTTCTGTTGCTGTGATT